>NC_091079.1:70122692-70430384 GCF_032405125.1 Capricornis sumatraensis
GAGGAAAACAAAGAAAACTTCAAAAAAATGGAAGTTTGAGGCCATTAATAATCTTTATATTTCTTTATCCCACATAGTGTGCATACTCATGTTTCACAATACAAATATTGTTTGATAGGCTCTGATGATGGTGTTAGAAATGCATAGAATCTAGATTGTTTTCTCTTTTTGAAATGAAAAAAAAAATTCTGAAGGGAAAAGTAAAATGTTCTCATGTATGTGCATGTGCTCAGTTATGTCCAGCTCTTTGCCACCCCATGGACCATCGCCCATCAGGTTCCTCTGTCCATGGGATTATCCAGGTGAGAATATTGGAGTGGGTTGCCATTTCCTCCTCCAGGAATGTGTTCTCAAGGGTTTATATATTGAGGTCATGTAGTTGTAATTTCTTCTGTGATTTGACAATAAAATTTCACATAGTTTAGGGAAGGGTATCTTTTTTACCCATAAGAATAGCATGACAAAATTCAGCTCACCTCCCCAGGACCACATAACCAGAATATACCGCAGTAAATCTAGCATCATGGTAAAAGGTATACAAATATAGTAGAAGGGTGGTTACTTTTTAAAACACATAGTAATTCAAAATATAATATGTTTAAAGGGCACACTAGCAAAAAAAACTCATATAAAATAGATTGATTTAGTATAAAGGTTAATAGTTTGCATGGAGGGGGGGGTGTTTTAAGGTAAGAATTTCATCTAGTGCTTTCACCCTGGGAAAAAAAGTACTCTCTAGCAAACAATCAAGGAAAAATATTTTATCTTTTTGATGCCCTAAATAATGCCATATCACAGTAGTTATGAAGACAATTTTATACCTAATGTATTTCTGAACTGTCTTTCTCTACCAGGGGAGAATGCATTCCATGACTTAATTCCTACATTGTAATAGTAATAATCATTATTTCTGAAGGTGCTTTCACAATAGCTGAATACTTTTATCTTGGCAACTTAATTCACACTTTTAAACACTATAAAACAAAGGTTTAATTTTAAGTGTAATTTTGGCAATATTGAAGAAGCTAGTAATACAATAATTTTATATTAAAGGCTCCATAACAGACAACTTGAACTCGGCTCATCAAAATATAAAGATATTTTAATATAGTTTATTCTTTCAGCAAGTACAAAGTATACTGAAATTGTAGAAACTTGGAAGATGAATTATAAAGTTGTCATACTTTCTGGTTTGACTATCAAGTTTCATGAAGTAGTCTCAAAAATATTTTCATAGCTCTCCGTTGTTTCTACCTATACAACATTAAATTTCTGTCTTTTCTGCCTCAGTAAAAATGGATTCATATTTCTTCATGATATTTAAAATGTATGCATGGGAGATCCTGACTTAAAATATTAATATGAGGTACTAGGCAACCAAGTAGTATTGAGAGATTGGTTATCAAACTGCAGAACATCATCAGGTATTGATTTGTGATGGGAATCTTCTACCATGTAATATTAGTTTTCTGTGGCTACCATAGAAAACTGTAGCTAAAAAGTCCTGGTGGTCTCTGCTAGTCCTCTGCTCAGAGTTTCATATGGCTGAAATAAAAATGTCAGCTGGTTAGGCCCTTATCAGGATGCCCTGGAAAGTACCCATTGCCCACAGTTTCTAGAGGCCTCTCTCTTCCTTGCATGTAAGAACACATTTGTGAGCTAGTCACTAGTGCAATGAATCCTTTTCATACTTGAAATCTGTCTGACTTCCCTTTCTTAATTCATCTCTTTACTACTTTCTTTCCTCATTCATCTGTGACTTTAACTAGAGAAATTTCTCAGCTTCTAAAGGCCAATGTCATTAGATTAGCTTTGATTATCCAGGTAGACCCAATCTACCTATGTTCAAATCCTCAAGCATAATTCACATAAGCATAATCCACACCTGAAGATCCTTCTGCAGGGTAATATTCACAGGTTCCAGTGATTCTGGGGTATGGCAGGGTACGTTGTGCTTGTGCATGTTCAGTTGCTTCAGTCATGTCCGATTCTTTGTGACCCTATGAACTATAGCCTACCAGGCTCCTCTGTCCAGGGAATTCTTCAGGCAAGAATATTGGAGTGGGTGGCCATGCCCTCTTCAAGGGGATCTTCCTGACTCAGGGACTGAACCTCCATCTCTTAAATCTCCTGCATTGGCAGGCAAGTTCTTTACCACCAGTGACCACTGGGAGGTTAAGATTCATTAATCCTACTATATCACATGCAATACTATGTAACATTTTACAGAGGGAGTAGCTACTAGTGTTTATTTAACCACAGCCAATGACACTATCACGGAGAAGGCAATGGCACCCCACTCCAGTACTCTTGCCTGGAAAATCCCATGGACGGAGAAGCCTGATAGGCTGCAGTCCATGGGGTTGCTAAGAGTTGGACATGACTGAGCGACTTCACTTTCACTTTTTCACTTTCATGCATTGGAGAAGGAAATGGCAACCCACTCCAGTGTTCTTGCTTGCAGAATCCCAAGGACGGGGGCCTGGTAGGCTGCTGTCTATGGGGTCACACAGAGTCGGACATGACTGAAGTGACTTAGCAGTAGCAGCAATGACACTATCAAGGCCCAACTGGTGTATTGTGAAGTTCAGAAAACCTGGTTTGAAATTTCAAAGCCTGTCCTCTAAATGTACACCTGTGCATGCATCATCAGAATGATCCTAATATCTGAATCTCATTTATCATTTCATCTCCCTTTACATAATCATTTTTTACACTAATTATTTTATCTTCTAAACTTTCCTGAGACATTGTTCTTGTGTACTAGAATTTATGAGATCTCTATTTGTTAATGATATCTGTGCATTTATCTGTATTTTTCAAACTGCCAACACCAGACCACATACTCTAGAATCATCTGGAGAATGTGTTAAAATGTAGGATTCTTGGCTCTAATAACATATCCTGAATCAGACTGTGGAGTGAAGCCCTGGAATATGCATTGTAATTGCAAATCCAATGCAGAATAATTGATAAATATAAACCATCTGTGATTTTCACAGATTGTCTCTTTTGTTACAAACTTCTGTTGCCTTACTTCAGCCCATTTACTTTAAAACTGTAGAAGGTGATGTCCCTGCACAAATTTTGATTTAGTTTCAGAGCCCTTAACCATTTATCAGAAATACTTTTCTTTTAAACTTTTTGAAGTTGAAGCTGTGAGGTATTAAATTTCCCCATTAATATCTAGATGCATATATTTTTACTTTTCCTCATTACTGTCTATCATACATTTGAATTTCTTGTCATTATTTCTCAAAATTTGTTTCATAGAACTTTGTTTCCATGGGTTTCTTAAGGTTTATAAAAACAAATGAGTATAATAGTGTTCTGTGAAACAATAAGTTTGAAAAAAACAGTAGTGCATACTAAGTTGAATAGCCAAAGAACCATCTTCCAAAATCTGGTCTGGACAAAACTGGTAATATCTGTATTCTGTGGAGCACACAATCAAAATACTCTTTTGTCTTTTCAGATACACCAATTAGTATTCAAAATAAAGTCTAGTTTTTGTTAAAAGTTATTTTTTACAATGGAATCCTTTTACATTTTAATCCTTTCACATTTTATATATTATATGAATTGGATAATTTAATGTCTGGGAGAATCCCAATGCATACTGAATAATTTCAGTATGTGTCAATAATCCAATTTAACAAACAGAAATTAATATAAAAATTAAAAGTTTTGAAAACCACTTCAAACACAAGGTAGCTATTATGCCATAATGATTACTGATGTGTTATGACTAAGTAATTAAGAAATTACAAAGATAGAAGTCTCTGTTTTAGCAAATTTTTTATTAAATCATTTTAAAATTTTAATTCAGACATAAAAAATGTGTTATAATAACAGTACTACTACCATGTAACATGTACTGAGTGATTTCTTTGTGTCAGTCAAAGTGCTAAACATTTTACATGGATTTCTGTCAATCTAGAAAATTATGAAAAAAATTGTAATGACTAAGAATTACAGAATCAAAGCACTAACCTTAAGGTAAAAATATGCTTATGTGCCCTGGAGAAATAAACTATATACATTTTAGAGACTTACATTATATCTAAACTACAAACTAATTTCAGTTAGTTAAACAGTTAAACACATATGACCATATAGAATTTAGTGTAAAAGAGCATTACGAAAATAAGAATTACTGATAATGCTACATATTAAAATACTATGAAACAAAAAGTTGAAATATATTTTTAAATATATTAAATGTGACATATATATTCTGTGTCCCTTTTAAACAAATCACATACAGAATAATGTTTATACTATTTACCATTCTATTTTAGCTACCCATCACACATGTTTATTGAAAATATTTACTTGAAAATGTCAAAGGACTTCAGTGATTTTTAATTTTAGGTGTTATTTTTTATTCTTAAGCTTTAAAAATTTAAACTTCAGTAGCATGAACTTTAATGAAGATATTACAATAGAGAATGAAGTCAATTATGCTTCTAGCAAGAGAGCTGAACTGTAGCAAGAGAGATTTACACATTAAAATTATATATATTAAATAGTTTTCTAGGAATGAATACATTAGGTTAATAAAAGAAGTTAATGAATCATGACCTTAAATACTTTAAAGAATAAAGGAGATCATATTTTTGAAACATAACATAAGGAGACATATGTAGAAACTTTTTTTTTTGTCTCTTGATCAAGTTCAAACATTTTGCCTTAAAGTTCAATTCAGTCACTCAGTCATGTCCGACTCTTTGCAACCCCATGAATCGCAGCACACCAGGCCTCCCTGTCCATCACCAACTCCAGAAGTTCACCCAAACTCATGTCCATCGAGTTGGTGATGCCATCCAGCCATCTCATCCTCTGCTGTCTCCTTCTTCTCGTGCCCCCAGTCCCTCTCAGCATCAGGATCTTTTCCAATGAGTCAACTCGTCGCATGAGGTGGCCAAAGTACTGGAGTTTCAGCCTCAGCATCAGTTTTTCCAATGAACACCCAGGACTGGTCTCCTTTAGGATGGACTGGTTGGATCTCCTTAAAGTCCAAGGGACTTGCAAGAGTCTTCGCCAGCACCACAGTTCAAAAGCATCAATTCTTCAGCGCTCAGCTTTCTTCACAGTCCAACTCTCAAATCCATACATGACCACTGGAAAAGACATAGCTTTGAATAGACAGACCTTTGTTGGCAAAGTAATATCTCTGCTTTTTAATATGCTATCTAGGTTGGTCATAACTTTCCTTCCAAGGAGTAAGCGTCTTTTAATTTCATGGCTGCAATCACCATCTGCAGTGAGTTTGGAGCCCAGAAAAATAAAGTCTGACACTGTTTCTACTGTTTCCCCATCTATTTCCCATGAAGTGATGGGGCCAGATGCCATGATCTTCATTTTCTGAATGTTGAGCTTTAAGCCAACTTTTTCACTCTCCTCTTTCACTTTCATCAAGAGGCTTTTTAGTTCCTCTTCACTTTCTGCCATAAGGGTGGTGTCATCTGCATATCTGAGGTTATTGATATTTCTTCCGGCAATCTTGATTCCAGCTTGCGATCTCTTCCAGCCCAGCGTTTCACATGATGTACTCTGCATAGAAGTTAAATAAGCAGGGTGACAATATACAGCCTTGACGTACTCTGTTTCCTATTTGGAACCAGTCTGTTGTTCCATGTCCAGTTCTAACTGTTGCTTCCTGACCTGCATATAGGTTTCTCAAGAGGTGGGTCAGGTGCTCTGGTATTCCCATCTCTTTCAGGATTGTCCACAGTTTATTGTGGTCCACAGTTAAAGGCTTTGGCATAGTCAATAAAGCAGAAATATATGTTTTTCTGGAACTCTCTTGCTTTTTTGATGATCTAGTGGATGTTGGCAATTTGGTCTCTGGTTCCTCTACCTTTTCTAAAACCAGCTTGAACATCAGGAAGTTCATGGTTCATGTATTGCTGAAGCCTGGCTTGGAATATTTGAGCATTACTTTACTAGCGTGTGAGATGAGTGCAATTGTGTGATAGTTTGAGCATTCTTTGGCATTGCCTTTCTTTGGGATTTAATGAAAACTGACATTTTCCATTCCTGTGGCCACTGCTGAGTTTTCTTAATTTGCTGGCATATTGAGTGCAGCACTTTCACAGCATCATCTTTTAGGATTTGAAATAGCTCCACTGGAATTCCATCACCTCCACTGGCTTTGTTTGTAGTGATGCTTTCTAAGGCTCACTTGTCTTCACATTCCAGGATGTCTGGCTCTAGATGAGTGATCACACCATCGTGATTATCTGGCTCATGAAGATCTTTTTTGTACAGTTCTTCTGTGTATTCTTGCCACTTCTTCTTAATATCTTCTGCTTCTCTTAGGTCCATACCATTTCTGTCCTTTATCGAGCCCATCTTTGCATGAAATGTTCCCTTGGTATCTCTAATTTTCTTGAAGAGATCTCTAGTCTTTCTCATTCTGTTGTTTTCCTCTATTTCTTTGCACTGATCACTGAAGAAGGCTTCCTTATCTCTCCTTGCCATTTTTTGGAACTCTGCATTCAGACGCTTATACCTTTCCTTTTCTCCTTTGCTTTCCACTTCTCTTCTTTTCACAGCTATTTGTTAGGCCTCCTCAGACAGATATTTTGCTTTTTGGCATTTCTTTTCCATGGGGATGGTCTTGATCCCTGTCTCCTGTACAATGTCACGAACCTCTGTCCATAGTTCATCAGGTACTATGTCTATCAGATGTAGTCCCTTAAATCTATTTCTCACTTCCACTGTATAATTTTGCCTTTAGGGTACCATTAAAGTGAAAGTGAAAGTTGCTCAGTCATGTCCAGCTGTTTGTGACCCAGGCCAGAATACCTGGGGATCTTCTCAACCCTGCGATTGAACCCAAGTCTCCTGCATTACAGGCCTATTCTTTACCAGCTGAGCCACAAGGGAAGTCTGTGAAGACTGGCTATTTAGGTATTGAGATATCTTAATCTACTGCCAAGTTACTGCTGCTGTTGCTGCTGCTAAGCCACTTCAGTCGTATCCGACTCTGTGCGACCCCAGAGACGGCAGGCCACCAAGTTGCCCCCTCCCTGGGATTCTCCAGGCAAGAACACTGGAGTAGGTGCCATTTCCTTTTCCAGTGTATGAAAGTGAAAAGTGAAAATGAAGTGGCTCAGTCATGTCCGACTCCTAGCGATCCCATGTACCAGGCTCCTCCATCCATGGGGTTTTCCAGGCAAGAGTACTGGAGTGGGGTGCCATTGCCTTCTCCAGAGTAACTCCTCCCTCCTCCTTGGGGGGAGTCACAGGCAGAGGATGAGATTATCTTCCCATCTCCTCCCTCTATTGGTTGCTGCTGTTGCTGCTAAGTCCCTTCAGTGGTGTCCAACTCTGTGTGACCCCATAGATGGCAGCCCACTAGACTCCTCTGTCCCTGGGATTCTCTGGGCAAAAATACTGGAGTGGGTTGCCATTTCCTTCTCCAGTACATGCAGGCATGCTGAGTCGCTTCAGTCATGTCCGACTCTGTGCGACCCCATGGACAGCAGCCCACCAGGCTCCTCTGTCCAAGGGATTCTCTAGGCAAGAATACTGGAGTGGGCTGCCATTGCCTTCTCCACCCTCTATTGGTATCAGCCCTGTGTTCCAGATTTTCTTGGTCTCATTAGCCACCAATGGCCAGGGGCAGGAGGAGGAGGCACAGCTGAACCATGGAGCTAGGATGAGGTCCTCTCTCCCTTACTTCCCTTTCATATCACCCCCTTTGCAGCCAGGTTCTCCCTCATTTTCCAGAGTCTAGCCTGGTGATGCTGTTTTCCATGGCCTGCTCCTCCAGTGGTCCTCTCCTGTTTGGTCTGACACTACAGAAGGCAATTTCTCAGGTGTCCTTGAATTCCACAGCACAAGCCTTTGATTTCTCATCTTTCATGGCTAGATTCATTGGATGTTCCATCTCTAGAATTTTTATCACTAGAAGTCTGACTCTTGGATGGTTTAGACTTCCAGATATCTAGTCCACCATGTTCTGCCAAAGTCCCTTCCCAACCAAATGGCATAGTCCTCTGAGAAGTTTAACTCTCATAACCAAGCTTTTTGGCAATCAGGTTCTGTTTGATCTGGCCCTCTGGAAGACCTGTCTTCAATGCTCAGATCCTCATGGAGTGTCGGCAGGTGTGTCCTGGCCTTTCTGGAACAGTGACCATAGGTTTGAGGTCTTTGGAGGTCTGGCCCTTTCAGAAGTTTAGTCAGTTGCAGGCAGTCCCTCCAAAGGTCTGTTCTCCACAATCTGGCTCTTTGGTGAGCCTCTTCTCTATAACCTGTTTAGCTGATGATGTGGGTGGCTGTGCACAGGTCCCTGTACTTGGCCCCAGCAGTGGTTTTGTCTGTAGTGGCCAGTGACCTTCTAGCTAGGTCATGAGTGCCTTCTCACTCTTGCATCTATTTATGTAAATAAAGTATAGTTGGTTTACAGTATTATATTAGTTTCAGGTGTACAACATATTAAGTGAATATTTTTATAGAATGTATCAACTTAAAGTTATTACAAAACAATGGCTGTATTCTCTTTAAGTTGAAAGTGTTAAAAAATCCCAATCTAGAGAATTACAAAAATTAGTCTTTTCCCTAAATATCATCTTCATAATGGAATTAAAAGGCACAGTGTTATAATTACTATGTGAATTTGGCTAGGTATATATAAGAATTTATTAATTTGAAGTTTACTTCTATTATCCAGGAAGATACACATTTTCATTTTATTCACAATAAAACATGAACTGCACTATTAAACTATGTTTTTCAATAGTAAGCAATACCATTTTGCATATTTCTCATTTCTGCACAGTATAGCACATACATCAGATCTCCACCCTTATTTCTTATCACTGTTTGCCTCAACTCATAAAATGGTCACATGAAGATGTATTAAATTTCTACATATACTATGTTATTTTAACTATTTTTCCTTAAATCTCTACCTCTTCTTGCCTGGCTCACTTATTTCTTATTTTTCCAGGCTTTGTGCAGACCTTAATTACTTTTGGAAAGTCATTTATGGAATCCAGCGATCTTTCTCTACATGCTCAGATATGAACACATTTTGTCATTACACTACATTCTGCCATTAAAAAATTTTTTGTTCACACTAGTCTGTGAGAAGCTGGAGGGTATAGAACCTTTTACCTATTTTGTAAATTGCCCCCTATTTTAGTACACTATCCTGGCACACTGCACAATACTTATTAAATTCAACATACAGGATTATCTGCAGTTCCTGGGGTCACAAAGAGTCAGACATGACTGAATGACTGAACTGAACTGACTGACAGGATTATCTAATAATTTAATCAGTAATGAGGAAAGATTTAATACATATCCCACTTCCCTGGTGGCTCAGTGGTAAAGAATCTGCCTCCAATGCAAGACACTTGGGTTTGATCCCTGGGTTGGGAAGATCCCCTGGAGAAGGGAATAGCTACCCAGTTTTCTTGCCTGGAGAATTCCATGGACAGAGGTGTTTGGTGGGGTAGAGTCCATGGGGTCACAAAGAGTCTGACATGACTGAGCACAGACATTTTCACTTTCACTTTCCACTTACAAAAGTTTAAAACTCCAGTGAATATGTTAATAGGTGAATGTGGGCTATGTTTAATTACAGATACTTACATTAAATTAACAAGGTTTAGGAAAAATTTTGGTCTTTTATTTGAGAAAAGCCATAAATTATAATTAAAGTTGCTTTTACTTTCTATGGATATTTTTCTTTGCTTTAAAATCTTTACTTTCTTGAAATAAATAGTTTCTTTATGAAGCATTTAAAAATGCAAAATTGCTCATGTGGCTTAAAAAGAAAAACAAACTAAAAAAAAAAAATTTTGTAAAGCTAGTGACATATGACCTACTTAATCTTTGTGCTTCATATGGATAAGATGGGATGGAATTCAAGATTGTATTTTATTTTCCAAAAATAAGATGATTAAACATAGTATGTAATCTCATTTCACAATAAATTTTCTATTTTAATATATGCTGCTAAATGTGTCATATCTGTCAACTGCTTTAATTTATCATTTTGATATGAGTGCTAGAATGAAGTTTGAGACAGTGATTAATTTAAGATTCTAATTATATGTCAAGATATTTTTGTGTTTTGTACACTCAAAGACCATACATTGTGATAAGTTATTAAAACTGATAGCATAGAACTCACGATTTAAAAGAAAAGTATACTATGAGTTTGGTTAAGAACTTCATTTTAGATTTATCTTGATTCCTCAACAAAATGTAAAAGGTTAAAAAATATAGTTTTATGTTTATTATTTGACTATAAGCATGATGGCATTAAATTAAATTTGAAATGGTTTCTTCCCTATACAAATAATTATGCTCTTTTACAGAATACCATTTAATATGATAAACAAACACAAGTAAAATAAAATGTGCAAAACAAATATTTCATTAAAAATAATAAACAGCATCCAATGGATATATGTTCTATATTAGATAAAAATATTTTTTTCTGCATGGAGAAATAATTATGTCATCAAATCTTATTTTTAGTATTTGTTATACAAGTCTTAGCTTTGAGTGCATTTTAATAATTTCCCCCATACCACATAAGACAACATAGTTTATCCCAATAAAATTTATACTTTTCCTATATAGTGTGATATGTTATCTTGTCTGGAATATTCTTTCGGTTTTTTTTTTCTTTAATATGAACTGACCTCAAGGCATTGATTGTTGGAATCTTAGTATTAGTCAGAGAACTAAATGTTCCTCAGTTATTGTTCTTTCATCTAATTATTAAATTAATGATGATATTTCCAACTATGTAGTTAAGATTATTCAGTATTTCTAAATATATACTTATTTTTCTTCATTTTCATTTGTATATATAATTATTTTGGTTATCTTTCATCTTTGAAGGTGCTTATCAATACTTTTGGTCCTTATACTATGCTTAAAACTGAAGATTTTATTTCTCATTTTGCAGCATGCTCTTTTGGTCATAACTGTCAAGCACTAGCTATCATTTGCTACGTTTTATACAATATTTTATTGTGCTTTGCTATATAGACATATCATACACACTTATTTCTCATAAGGATATTAAAAGGATTTTTCCACAAAATGATCCTTCCTATCTATATTGGTTTTATATTACCACATAATAAATTACCACCATTTAGCAAACTAACACAAGTTATAATCTCATAGTCCTATAGATGAGAAGTCTGGGAGGGGTCAGCTGGGTTCTTAGCTTAGAGCTCACAAATCTGCAGTCAGGGTGTTGGCTAACACTGTTATTACACCTAAGACCAGGATCCTATTCCAAGTTTACTAGTTGCTGGTAGAATGTATTTTCTTGCCAGTGGTATGATTAAGGTTCCTATTTCTTACCAGTGATTGATCAGGAATTTTAGATTTTATAGGCTTCTTGTGGTTCTTTACCACCCAAAGACAGTTTAAAACACGGCTTTCTTCTTACTTAGATAGAGTGTTTTTCTCACAGTTTCTCTTTAGTTGGTTAACAAAGAAGCCTTGTCATATAGCAGTCACAGGAGAGGCTGCCCTGTCAACACAGCCAAATAATGTAACCTTTTGAAGGGCGGTAACCATTCCATCATATCCATAGGTTCCACCAGCACTCATGTGGAGGGTATGGGAATCTTGGAGCCCATCTTAGAATTCTGCCTAGCATATCATGTTGAGAGATTCATTTAGGTAATTGTTCAAAATGGGATAGAAAATACAAGAAGAGAAAGAACAGAAAATTAAAAGATTTATTTTATCATTTGAGAACTATCTTTAGCTGAAAAGAGATATGGTTAATATGGTTTTTATATTTTTTCTCTTCACTTTGGTAAATTGATTTATTTTAAATTATTATGTAGCACATCACTATATTCTATTGCATAAGTTAATTATAACCTTATAGTATGCTTCAGATGTTTTTTAAGATAATTATAATTTAATATGAATTTATTTTGTAAATAGCATATCTTTTTTCTTAGTAAGAAATATAAGATAATGGAAAAAAAAACTTACAAGCTCTAGTACTTAAGGCTTACTTTATCACTCAGATGCTGTGAGGCTCAGTTCTTCATAATGTGAGTAATATAATACTGATTCTACAAGGTTGTTTGGAAGATCAAGGGAGTTAATGATCAATATTCAAAGAGCAGTGCCTGATACTTAAGTAGCACTTAATAAATATTAGCTGGTATCTTTGCTTTTCTGGGTCTTCCCTGATAGCTCAGTCAGTAAAGAATCTGCCTGCAGTGCCGGAGACTTGGGTTTGAGCCCTGGATCATGAGGATCCCCTGGAGAAGGAAATGGCAACGCACTCCAGTACCCTTGCCTGGAAAATCCCATGGACAGAGAAACCTGGTGGACTGCACTCCAGGTTGAAAAGAGTTGGGAATGACTGAGAAACTAACACTGAGGAACTGAGGAACTTGCTTTTCTACCATATATATACACTATTATATATTCAGTTCAGTTCAGTTCAGTTCAGTCACTCAGTCGTGTCCTACTCTCTGCGACTCCATGAATCGCAGCACGCCAGGCCTCCCTGTCCATCACCAACTCCCGGAGTTCACTCAGATTCACATCCATCGAGTCAGTGATGCCATCCAGCCATCTCATCCTCAGTCGTCCCCTTCTCCTCCTGCCCTAAATCCCTCCCAGAATCAGAGTCTTTTCCAATGAGTCAACTCTTCGCATGAGGTGGCCAAAGTACTGGAGTTTCAGCTTTAGCATCATTCCTTCCAAAGAAATCCCAAGGCTGATCTCCTTTAGAATGGATTGGTTGGATATTGGTAACATTAATACATATTCATATATATTATAAAGTTTGGTCATGTCATATAAACGCTGAATTTCCATTTTCTCAAAAGGAACAGTATATCTAGCTATTTGTTTTGTCTTTCTTAAAGTGTTGTTCAAATAAGAAAATGGATGTGACAATTTAACCAAGTGTTATCTGGGCTAAAGAAGTTAGGAAATAGATAGGGTTTCCTAGGAATTATAGAGCTGCCAGTGGGGTGATCCATTTTCAGTGTGAACCAAAGGAAGAAATGACAGTTTTCACAGACATGTGCTATGCTTTCCCAAGGACAAAGCTCAAACTCCTGACAGGGCTAAGTAATCCACTTAAGAGTTGCAGCTCAGAGCTAACAGGTCAGTGCTAGAGACAGAAACTGGAGCATGACAAGGCAGTCAGTTTAACCAGTTTGAAAAAGATGATGCAATAAAAGAATGCCAAGTTTAGTATAGAAAATAATTGATTAATACTTGTTACATAAATATAGACCTTTAAGCAAGCATATAAACAAAAATTCATAAAACATGCACAAATAATCATAAGGGCCCTGAAACAAAGAACAAGCATCTTCATAAAAACTTTGTTACTAGAAGAGATGATGTTGTTGTTCAGTTGCCCAGTTATGTCCAACTCTTTGTGACCCCATAGACTGCAGCATGCCAGGCCTCCTTGTCCCTCTCCATCTCCTGGAGTTGGCCCAAGTTCATGCCATCTCATCCTCTGACACCCTCTTATCCTTCTGCCCTTAATCTTACCAGCATCAGGGACTTCTCCAGTGAGTTGCCTGTTTGCATTAGATACTGGAGCTTCAGCTTGAGCATCAGTCTTTTCAATAAATATTCAGGGTTGATTTCCCTTAAGAAAATCTCCTTTGATCTCCTTGTTTTCCAAGGGACTTTCAGGAGTCTTCTCTAGCACCACAATGTGAAGGCGTATATTCTTTGGCACTCTACCTAAAGAAGAGGTGATATCTACAATCAAAAGTAACAATATGTGCAAATTGAAAGCTTTTGGTCATTTTGATTAAGTATAATTATTTCTTCTTAGTGACAAAGAAATAACAGAAACTACTAATCCATCTTTAAAAAATCTTAAATTCTATGTGGATCAAGAAGCAACAGTTAGAACCCTGTAAGGAACAATTGATTGGTTCAGGATTGAGAAAGGAGGATGACAGGGCTTTCTGTTATCACCCTGTTTATTTAGGCTGTACACTGAGCACATCATGAGAAATGCTGGATTGGATGAGTTACAAACTAGAATCAAGACAGGTGGGAGAAGCATGAACAACCTCAGATATGGGGATGATACCACACTAATGGCAGAAAGTAAAGAAAAACTAAAGAACCTTTTGATGAAGGTGAAGGAGGAGAGCGAAAAAACTGGCTTAAGTATTATTTAGTAAGTATTAGTAAATCTAAGATTATGGCATCTGGCCTCATTATTTCAAGGCAAATAGAAGGGGAAAATGTGGAAGTAATGACAAATTTTCTCTTGTTCAGCTCTAAAATCACTGAAGATAGTGAATACAGCCATGAAATCAGAATAAGACTGCTTTTTGGCAGGAAAGCTGTGACAAACATAGTGTGTTGAAAAGCAGAGACATTACCCTGCTGACAAAGGTCTGTATAGTTAAGACTATGGCCTTCCCAGTGGTCAAGTATGGTTGCGAGCTGGATCAAAAAGAAAGGGGAATACCAAAGAATTGATGCCTTCAAACTGTGGTGTTGGAGAAGAGTCCTGAAAGTCCCTTGGAAAGCAAGGAGATCAATCCAGTCAATCTTAAAGGAAATAAACCCTGAACACTCATTGAAAAGACTGAGACTGAAGCTGAAGTTCCAGTGTTTTGGTCATTTTATGTAAACAGCCAACTCATTGGAAAAGTCCCTGATGCTGGGAAAGTTTGAGGGCAGAAGGATAAGAGGGCATCAAAGGATGATATGGCTAGATGGCATCACCAGTGCAATGGACATTAATCTGGGCCAATTCCAGGAGATGGTAAGGGACAGGGAGGACTGGTGTGCTGCAGTCCATGGGGTTGCAAAGAGTTGGACACGACTGGGTGACTGAACCACAAGAACAACATAGTTCTGTGTTGAGCATTAGTTGCTCAGTTGTGTCCAACTCTTTGCGACCCCATGGACTGCAGCACACCAGGCCCGTCTGTCCATGGGATTTTCCAGGCAAAGACACTGGAGTGGGTGGCCATTTTGTATCTACAAATTGCTAAGAACTGTAATGGTTCTGACATTTTATCCTACTTGAAATTTAACCAGTAAACCTGCCACAGTTTCATGGGTGCTGGTAGAAGACACAAAATTGCTGAGCCAGGGACAAAGGACTGTATTATATACAGCAACAAAAATAGAGTATCAGCAAGTATTCAGGTTCAAGGAGCCTCAGTTCTCACAGGACAATGAAAAGAAGGTCAGGTGATGCCCATATACACAGTGGGCTGTGTACAGGAGAGGAACTCTGAGTTTAGGGAAATAGGATTTTATGTAATAGTAAGTAAACAGGCCTTTGCTCTGGAGTAAAGTAATATTTTCATATTGCTGTTGAGCAGACAGAGCTAGTACCTCAGCTTATAACATGTGGAAAACATGAGAGGCATCTGGAGTTTTGTTTCCCAATGCATGTGTAGAGTGTTCTATATGGACAGCATCTGAATTCAATAAATGTTAGATGATTTTCAATCACATTAAAAAATTCCAAATGAAAGTTGCTGCTGCTGCTGCTAAGTCACTTCAATCGTGTCCGACTCTGTGCGACTCAATAGACAGCGGCCCATCAGGCTCCCCCGTCCCTGGGATTCTCCAGGCAAGAACACTGTAGTGGGTTGTCATTTCCTTCTCCAATGCATGAAAGTGAAAAGTGAAAGTGAAGTCGCTCAGTCATGTCTGACTCTTAGTGACCCCATGGACTGCAGCCTACCAGGCTCCTCTGTCCATAGGATTTTCCAGGCAAGAGTGCTGGAGTGGGGTGCCATTGCCTTCTCTGAAATGAAAGTTATCTCTGTGTATTATTATATGAAGATCCTTACATAGATGCATGCTAATCTAAATTTTTAACATTTTTATCAGCAATAGTTAGTGTTGTTTTTAAAAGTACTTAAGCCACAATATTCTATATATACTTTTGGATAATTTTGTAAATATTATCTGAAAATAATGAGTGTTCTTTCTTTCCTTTTTTTCCATCCTATAAAGGGTGTTTGTTAAACTCTCTTTCAGTAGTGTGGGATATACCTCTCCATCATGATTTCAAAAGGACTTCTCTATCTATATTTATCTGTAAAATCAGTCTCCCATTTTTCTCTCTCTTTTTTTTTTTTTTTATACTATTTTATGTTTGTTTTGTGCTTCCCAGGTGACTCAGTGGTAAAGAATCCGCCTACAATGCAGGAGACACAGGTTTGATCCCTGCGTCAGGAAGATCCCCTGGAGAAGGAAATGACAACCCACTCCAGTATTCTTGCCTAGGAAATTTCATGGACAGAGAAGCCTGGAGCACTATAGTCCATGGGGTTGCAAAAGAGTCAGACACAACTCAGTGACTAAATAACAATGTTTTATACTAGGGTAATACTAGTTCATATGATGCCTTCAGTATATTTTCCTTTTGCAGTTATCAAAACATGAATCCCAGATGACTATAAATAATTAAATTTTAAAATGAAGAAATATAGCAGGATATTATTGGTTCATAGGTGAGGAAAGCTTTCAAAGTTCAAAAGCCAAAAGGAAAATATGTCACTAAGAGAAAAGATTGATAGATTGGATGAAACAAAATTTGAAAGCTGCTGAATAACATAAAAAAGCCTTTTATATGAAAAAGCAAAAGAAAATATGAATTTAAAATCTGAAATCTACAGGATATATAGTATACATATATTTATATTATATATAACTTGATATCTTCCATAAATTCCAAACTGTCTGAGTCCCATGTCTTTCTCAATAAATAGCAACACAATTCAAATGTTTAGGTCCAAAAACTTTGGCATCATGCTTTATTCCTCTCTTATTCTAGCAACTTACATCTAATTCAAAGGCAAATATTGAATCAAAATATGTCCTGAATCTTAAATTTCTCACAATCTTAACGACTAGTAACCTAGAGTCCTAACAACTATCATCTCTCCCCAGATCAACTAGACTACTACATTATACTCCTATGTTTTCCTAGCTTTCTCTCTTGCCTTCCCAACATCTGTGTATTCTAAAACAATAGTCCTTAACACTTCCTTACACAAAAATTGCTAATGACACTTCTGTTTATATCCAATTGTCAGATTATAGTCACATGAAACTTGGCTGCACTGGGGGCTGGGGTATGCAGTCTTTTATCCAGGATGTTAATGTATCCAGCTAAAAACTGTACTTCTATGAATGAAAAGTATAGACACTAATAGAGAACAACTAATGGGCTCTACCACAGTGTCAGAATATGAAACAACACATATTCTCTTTTCCCCACAGATAGATTATTTATAGTTTATTTCAACATACCACCCTAGTGTTTTGCCTATTCTAGTTTTTTTTTCTACTACTATTTCTTGTGCTTACAGTTTTATTGAGATATAATTGACATGCAGTACTATAGGTTTGATGCTGCTGCTGCTGCTGCTAAGTTGCTTCAGTCGTGTCCAACTTCATGCGACCCCAAAGATGGCAGCCCACCAGGCTCCGCTATCCCTGGGATTCTCCAGACAAGAACACTGGAGTGGGTTGCCATTTCCTTCTCCAATGCATGAAAGTGAAAAGTTAAACTGAAGTTGCTCAGTCATGTCCGACTCTTTGAGACCCCATGGACTGCAGCCTACCAGGTTCCTCTGTCCATGGGATCCTCCAGGCAAGAGTACTGGAGTGGGTTGTCATTGCCTTCTCCGACTATAGGTTTGAGGTTTCCCCAATGACTCAGAAGGTAAAGAATCCACTTGCAATGCAGGAGATACTGGTTCGATCCCTGGGTGGGGAGGATACTCTTAGGAGGGCATGGCAACCCACTCCAGTATTACTGCTTGGAGAATTCCATGGACAGAGGAATCTGGAGGGCCCTAGGCCATGGGGTTACAAAGAGTCGAACACGAATGAAGCCACTGAGTACAGCACAGCACAGCAACTGTACAAGTTTTTTTTTTATATTTTTTAATATAAATGTATTTATTTTAATTGAAGGTTAATTACTTTACAATATTGTATTGGTTTTGCCATAAAACAGCATGAATCTGCCACAGGTATAAACGTGTTCCCCATCCTGAACCCCCCTCCCCCTTCCCTCCTCGCACCATCCCTCTCGGCCATCTCAGTGCACAAGCCCTAAGCATCCAGTATCATGCATTGAACCTGGACTGGAGATTAGTTTCATATATGATATTATACATGTTTCAATGCCATTCTTATATAAATTTATGCATAATGATGTGACTTACATACATCATGAAATGATTACCACAATAAGTGTAGATATAAAATTTAAAGAATAAAAAAACTGTAATTTTTCCTTGACATGAGGACTCTTTATAAAGACAAAAATACTGTGGTTCTATCTATAAACAAGGCATGGAATACAGTCTTACCTATTCACTAATGCCTTCCAAAGTGTGGATCACAATAAACTGTGGAAAACTCTGAAAGAAATGGGAATACCAGACCACCTAACCTGCCTCTTGAGAAATCTGTATGCAGGTCAGGAAGCAACAGTTAGAACTGGACATGGAACAACAGAATGGTTCCAAATAGGGAAAGGAGTACGTCAAGGCTGTATATTGTCAACCTGCTTATTTAACTTATACTCAGAGTACATCATGAGAAACGCTGGACTGGAAGAAACACAAGCTGGAATCAAGATTGCTGGGAGAAATATCAATAACCTCAGATATGCAGATGACACCACCCTTATGGCAGAAAGTGAAGAGGAACTAAAAAGCCTCTTGATGAAAGGCAAAGAGGAAAGCGAAAAAGTTAGCTTAAAGCTCAACATTCAGAAAACGAAGATCATGGCATCCGGTCCCGTCACTTCATGGGAAATAGATGGGGAAACAGTAGAAACAGTGTCAGACTTTATTTTTTTTTGGGGGGGGGGCTCCAAAATCACTGCAGATGGTGACTTCAGCCATGAAATTAAAAGACACTTACGCCTTGGAAGAAAAGTTATGAGCAACCTAGACAGCATATTCAAAAGCAGAGACATTACTTTGCCAACAAAGGTCCGTCTAGTCAAGGCTATGGTTTTTCCTGTGGTTATGTATGGATGTGAGAGTTGGACTGTGAAGAAGGCTGAGCACCCAAGAATTGATGCTTTTAAACCGTGGTGTTGGAGAAGACTCTTGAGAGTCCCTTGGACTGCAAGGAGATCCAACCAGTCCATTCTGAAGGAGATCAACCCTGGGATTTCTTTGGAAGGAATGATGCTAAGGCTGAAACTCCAGTACTTTGGCTACCTCATGCGAAGAGTTGACTCATTGGAAAAGACTCTGATGCTGGGAGGGATTGGGGGCAGGAGGAGAAGGGAATGACTAAGGATGAGATGGCTGGATGGCATCACGGACTCGATGGACATGAGTCTGAGTGAACTCCGGGAGATGGTGATGGACAGGGAGGCCTGGCGTGCTGCGATTCATGGGGTCGCAAAGAGTCAGACACAACTGAGCGACTGAACTGAACTGAACTGATGAGTTCTGGAAGTTATATTGTGTTTGTTCATGTGTGCTCAATTGTGTCCAATTCTTTGCAACCCATGGACTATACAGCCTTCCTGGCTCCACTGTCCATGGGATTTTCCAGCAAGAATACTGGCGTGCATGCATGTGTGCTAAGTCGCTTCAGTCATGTCTGACTCTTGAGGCCCTATGGACTATATAGCTCGCCAGGCTCTTCTGTCCATGAGATTGCCATTCCCTCCTCCAGGGGATCTTCCCGAACCAAGGATGGAACTAGCATCCCCTGCATTGCAGGCTGATTCTCTATCACTGATCTATTGCGGAAGCTCCAAGAATACTGGAGAGGGTTGCTATTCCTCCTTGGGGGATCTTTCTGACCCAGGGATTTACATGTGTCTCCCATGTCTCCTAAACCAGCAGGTAGATTCTTTATAGCTGAGTCACCTAGGAAGTCCCGTATTAGGTACTGGAAAACCTTAAATATGGCTCTCAGGATGCTTTTGATTTTGTGTAGGAAAAATAAAGAAAGGCATTTAATATCCTAACATCTACAAAAGTATTTAAATCCTTTTATATTGACACAAACTAATTTGGTCAGATAAATATCATTCTCATCAACAGATAAAGAAAAACAACACAATAACTTAAAGATAGCAATACGCGGGAGCTAGCTCAAAGGGCATCAGTATCTTTCTTCACTTGCTTCTCCTGAAACTTTCTTGTCCCTGGATTTACTAGTAGCATGTAGGACTCTCATGTGGTACATTTCTCCTTATTTGGATAATTGCATATTTTGACCTATTCATTTAGGATAGTAAATTTTTATTTTAGACAAAGAATCAGAGGCTTAACAACGTAGTCTCTGAATAAATTATTTTGTTTTCTTTTTTAAATTGATATATTATTAACATACTATAAAATAAACAGTATAAATATACAATTAAGAATTTTAAAGTGAAATGCTTTTAATTTATAAACTAATTCCTATATATTATTGTAACTAACTTCTTTAGGAAACACATTTAGAGGTAAAATTACACATAAACACTTCATGTTGATGTATGGCAAAACCAAATAGCTGTGAAAAGAAGAGAGGCAGAAAACAAAGGAGAAGAGGAAAGATATAAGCATCTGAATGCAGAGTTCCAAAGAACAGCAAGAAGAGATAAGAAAGCCTTCTTCAGCGATCAATGCAAAGAAATAGAGGAAAACAACAGAATGGGAAAGACTAGAGATCTCTTCAAGAAATTAGAGATCCCAAGGGAACATTTCATGCAAAGATGGGCTCGATAGAGGACAGTTATGGTATGGACCTAAGAGAAGCAGAAGATATTAAGAAGAAGTGGCAAGAATACACAGAAAAACTGTACAAAAAAGATCTTCATGACCCAGATAATCATGATGGTGTAATCACTCATCTAGAGCCAGACATCCTGGAATGTGAAGACAAGTGAGCCTTAGAAAGCATCACTACAAACAAAGGTAGGGGAGGTGATGGAATTCCAGTTGAGCTATTTCAAATCCTGAAAGATGATGCTGTGAAAGTGCTGCCCTCAATATGCCAGCAAATTTGGAAAACTCAGCAATGGCCACAGGACTGGAAAAGGTCAGTTTTCATTCCAATCCCAGAGAAAGACAATGTCAAAGAATGCTCAAACTACTGCACAGTTGCACTCATCTCACATGCTAGTAAAGTAATGCTCAAAATTCTCCAAGCCAGGCTTCAGCAATACATGAACCATGAACTTTCTGATGTTCAAGCTGGTTTTAGAAAAGGCAGTGGAACAAGAGGTAAAATTGCAAACATCCACTGGATCATGGAAAAAGCAAGAGAGTTCCAGAAAAACATCTATTTCTGCTGTATTGACTATGCCAAAACCTTTGACTGCATGGATCACAATAAACTGTGGAAAATTCTTCAAAAGATGGGATTACCAGACCACCTGACCTGCCTCTTGAGAAATCTGCATGCAGGTCAGGAAGCAACAGTTAGAACTGGACATGGAACAACAGATGATTGGTTCCAAATAGGAAAAGGAGTACGTCAAGGCTATATATTGTCACCCTGCTTATTTAACTTATATGCAGAGTACATCATGAGAAACACTGGATTGGAAGAAATACAAGCTGGAATCAAGATTTCTGGGAGAAATATCAATAACCTTAGATATGCAGATGACCCCACCCTTATGGCAGAAAGTGAAGAGGAACTAAAAAGCCTCTTGGTGAAAGGCAAAGAGGAAAGCGAAAAAGTTGGCCTAAAGCTCAACATTCAGAAAACGAAGATAATGGCATCTGGTCCCATCACTTCATGGGAAATAGATGGAGAAACAGTAGAAACAGTGTCAGACTTTATTTTTGGGGGGCTCCAAAATCACTGCAGATAGTGATTGCAGCCATGAAATTAAAAGACGCTTACGCCTTGGAAGAAAAGTTATGAGCAACCTAGATAGAATATTCAAAAGCAGAGACATTACTTTGCTGACTAAGGTCCATCTAGTCAAGGCTATGGTTTTTCCTGTGGTCATGTATGGATGTGAGAGTTGGACTGTGAAGAAGGCTGAGCGCTGAAGAATTGATGCTTTTGAATTGTGGTGTTGGAGAAGACTCTTGAGAGTCCCTTGGACTGCAAGGAGATCCAACCAGTCCATTCTGAAGGAGATCAGCCCTGGGATTTCTTTGGAAGGAATGATGCTAAAGCTGAAACTCCAGTACTTTGGCCACCTGATGTGAAGAGTTGACTCATTGGAAAAGACTCTGATGCTGGGAAGGATTGGGGGCAGGAGGAGAAGGGGATGACAGAGGATGAGATGACTGAATAGCATCACCAACTTGATGGACATGAGTTTGAGTCAACTCCGGGAGTTGGTGATGGACAGGGAGGCCTGGCGCGCTGCGATTCATGGGGTCGCAAAGAGTCGGACATGACTGAGTGAGTAAACCGGACTGAAATTAAAATAAATTAAAAAAAAAAAAAGGACCAAAAAGAAACACAAATACATCTTTAAAATGATAAAATCTTTGTATTTTCAATTTTAAAACCACCATAGTTTCAGTAGTTTTTATGGAATATATTCTGATTTTGATCTTATGGCCTCCCCTCATTAGTAGAGCTAAGTAAGATACTTTTCCAAACACCATGCCTTCATTCAAATGACATTTAAAACATCATCATTGAATGAATACTTGGATAGGTAAATAAATGAGAGCCAATTATGATCCATGATGGCTTCAATAATTGTGTGTTACTATGAATATGATCTGAATTATTGGATCTTAAAGGATGCCTAAAAGTTTCAGGTAAATGAGAATTCTCAGGATTTCCACTCTATCTTCATTTTTACATCTTTTATTTAAAAACAGTGAGGATGTTGTCTCCATTTTTGACAAATAAAACTCCAATTATGCCTCATCATTTTTGGCCAGATGATGAGTATTATTATTTAATGTTGTAAGGGTAAATCTAAATCCAAACTTAAAACTCTTAGAAGAATATAATAGCCTTTCTCATAGCCAATTTCATTTTTATGTTAATGGGGTATTTTGTTGAAACTAATGGATCATTAGTGTCCTGTGGATAGAAGGTTCTGGAAACAGCCTTTGGAAATGATTTGAACTTAAAATGTGATGTTTGAACATTATTATCTGTATTTATGGTAGCTTTATAAAATTTGAAGTGAATTATGGAGTGCTGGAACTAGCTATACACCGGGAACATTTTCAGTGAATGTGTATCTATAGGTTTTACAATTTTACTTAATCTTTTGAGTTCAGGTTTCAATCTTTTACCTTTAATGGGTAAAATTAAAAAGGATTCTGAAATATTTTTTGTATTTCAACTTTAATTTTCCAGTTGTACTCTAAGAATATTCAGAAAATTCAAGGAGATTGAAGTGATTAGAGTTAGCTTTCATTTATTTTTTCTCATTAGATGAAAATAGGAACACAAGCTAGTAAATCTCCTTAGTTTTCTGGTTGAAAATTAGAAAAACAATATTTAATTTATTAATAAATATGATTCCAATTAAATTAACTTTTTTAGCCCTTATGCAGTGTGATCAAGGAGAAAGCTCACTGAAATTCCACAGACATGTTAAAAGTTCACTAGACAGTCAATGGCATGCACATACTTTCATCAGAACAATTTTTAAATAATTTAACAGTCAGACTAGACAGTAGAGGCCCTGCCCCTAACAAATTTCATGATCCTCAAAACATTAAATGTTTCTCACCTTCAGAGGTAAGAAAGGAAACCTAACTAAATGGTTTCAAAAATTTCCTCCAGATATTAACTTCTATGAACTTTAATAGTAAGGAGAGATGTAGACTAATTTTTTCCAGCTTTATTGGGATCTGATTGACAAATAAAATGTATATGTATTTAAGGTTTATAATTGGATATTTAAATACATGTATACATTACAAAATGATTACCACATTCTAGCTAATTAACATAGCCATCATGGAAAGGTAAATTATTTCATGTGCCAAACTTTCTGGAAAAGATGGGATAAAAATGTTTAAGTGTTGTGGGATGGAGGAGTTTGTTCATTTCAAAAGGAATACTGGACAACTTCAAGAAATCGTAAGTGGTTAATCATAGTGGGTAGCAACATAAAGAGGAGAAGGACCCAAAGCAAAAATCAAGCTATCACTCAGCAGACAGGTTGGAAAATGTATATGTGAAGTCAAGTCTGTGGATAATTGCATCACACTGCATCATATTTAGGATATTTTATTTTCTGAATAGCTGTGTCAGTTTGGGCATCTGCAGGTCAAAAGTGGGTGACATATAAGGAAAGGTATGATAGCTAACTGTAGAGAAACAAGTCATGTCAGGTATAAGGAAAGAATGTAAACTTTTTTATTTTTATTTCTTAAATTTTAGTTTATTGAGGTAAAATTGACAAAACTTTAAGAATATCTTACAATTATATCTTAAATTAATTCTTAAATTAATAAGAATTATATCTTAAATTAATTCTTAAAAGTATCTTAAATTATATCTGGAAGAAAAGTCATATAACTAGATCCTAGGATAAGAGGCAGGGTAGTGCATAAACTAGCAAAGCAATGACATAAATTTTAGTCTGCACACAAGAGCTAAATGTACTTCTTATCTTTCTTCATGTATTGGAATAAGTTTTAGATGGCCTAGTTTGCTTCAATTGAAAAATAATGCTTTCAAAACATGATGCAGGGTCATAATCCATGAAAATCTCTCACAGAAAGAAAGAGGTAAAGAGGTACTTTTCTCTTAGGTAAAGAGAAAAGAGTTAAATGAAGAGCAAATTGACCATTTAAAGTAGGAGAAAAATACAGAATAGTAGGATATGATTAAATATTCTCATGTGAAACTGTTTTAAAGTTAGAAAGTGAGGTAGAGGGAAAATGGAGAATTACATAATTATGAAGCACAAAAGAAAAAATAACCTTAAAATTGATTTTAAGGCAGAAGAATATCAATTGTCCTTGGCTAATGACAAAATTAACCACTATAAATACCATTACTTCATGGGAAATGAAGGGGAAAAGGTGGAAGTAATGACAGATTTCCTCTTCCTTGGCCCTAAAATCACTGCAGATAGTGACTGCAGCCATAAAATCAGAAGAGACTGCTTCTTGGCTGGAAAGCCATGACAAAGCTAGACAGTGTGTTGTAAAGCGGAGATATTACTCTGACACTCTGATGACAAAGATCCATATAGTCAAGACTGTGGTCTTCACAGTGGTCACATATGGTTGTGAGAGTGTGAATGAAAAGGCAGAGCATCAAAGAATTGATGCCTTTGAACTGTGATTCAAAGGCTGGAGAAGACTTCTGAAAGTCCCTTGGATAGCAAGGAGATCAAACCAGCCAACCTTAAGGGAAATCAACCTTGAATCATTGGAAGGACTGGTGTTGATGCTGAAGCTCCAGTATTACAGTCATTTGATGCAAATAGCTGATTCATTGGAGAAGTTCCTGATGCTGAGAAAGATTGAGGGCAGAAGGACAAGAGGTCATCAGAGGATGAGATGGCTGGATGGCATGACTAATACAATAGACATAAACTTGGGCAAACTTTGGGAGATGGTGAGGGATAGGGAGGCCTGGCATGCTGCAGTCCATGGGGTCACAAAGAGTCAAACAGGATTGGGAGACTGAACAACAACAACAACAACATATACCAATGGAGAGATGATAGAACAGAAAGGAAAGTTTGACAAGGAATTCATATTAAAAATCCATTAAATTTTAATGTCCTCAGCAATCCATATTGAAAGAGTCATTGAATTATCAGGTACATCAAGCCAGGAGCAATGTAAGTCCTAGTTTGGGAAATCTGACATAATAAGTTCAGCCTATGCTTTGGTTTAGTTCATATCTGGGCTTACATTCTGTGCTTTGCTTTTAGTTTAACATCCATAGTATTGATCTGTGTTCTAGTTATGAGAACAAAGTTCCTATTCTATTGGGAGTCAAACTGAACATTTGTTTCTTATGCCTGAGTTAACTCTCTCTTATGCCCTTTTCAATTCTCTATTTAAATGTTTGCCTTGAATTTTTACTACTAGGGCTTCCATAATATTTTGATACATTATAGGGAGCTAGTGTCAAATTCAGGTACTGGTCTTTTTGTTTTGGTCTGTCCACCACTCTTTGAGATTCTTAATCTGCAATATGTCACTATGTGATGTTTATGGTTTTGAAAAACAGAGCCTAGCAATTTAATAAAACATGTACTTTAAAATGTAACAATTTTCTGATAGAGGTTTCCCCCAAATTTATGATTTTATTATACAGATGAAATCTTGCTAGTCATAGAAGAGATGTCATGGAGAGTAGACAAGTTTGAAGAGATGAAAATGGTGTTTTGTTTCGTTTTGGTTTTGCTTTGCTTTTTTGAGTTTAAGTTTGTGGTAGAACATCCTATCTGTATAGAAACAGACATATTTGCAAGTTTTCTGAATGCGAAATATTGAAGAAAAGGAAAAGATGGTGAAAAATAAAGATTTTCATAAAATTAGAAAAATCAGAGGTCTAAATTGACATGTGTTTAGTATTTTTTCCATATAATTTCAACTTCCTGTGTGTGTACACATAAAAAAAACATAAAAAGAATTTTTAATCTTTTGTGGACCATTGTTTGTTATTGGTGATATATAACCAGATCCATAACAAGTGACACTTGCTGTGAAAACCAATGTTCCAGACATTGGTTTATAGTTTATGAGCATTGATTCCATCAGGGAGAAACTGAACAATATTGATCTTGACAAGTGGACAGAGTCAAAAAAGAAAAGATAATTAAGATGTAAGGAATTGAAGAAATTAGAAACACAGTTTTCAGAAGTCATGAATATTCTTTGGAAAGTTGCTCACAGTTTTAAGGATTTGTTGCTGTCTCAGAGATAATAACAACAGTATGAAATAAGATAAAAAGAGTAAATTGCACTTTATGGTATCTGTGAGAAATTTAACTAACATTTGAACATCATATATGAGGGCTGATTAAATACCAAATTTCTCTGAAGGAGTTATTTGGTCAGACCATGCCTGAATTATTTTATGTACACACTTAGGAAATTCATAGGAGTTCTGAGGGGAAAATATGACATTTACCTTTAAATTTTTATGAAGATATGAAACTTCTGTTAAATGAATCAGGGCAATGAGCAGATTATAGGGAAATGAGGTCACTAAAACTGATGCATTTTACCTTTTAATTTCCTGACAAATCTCTAGCATGCAGGTCAAAAATCATTTTGATTTTTGGATATCAGATTCTTTTAGTTATTTAAACTAGTACTTTTATAATAGGTTATTTAACATAGCTAAAAGATGGAAATCCCAAAGCAAATACCACCTTAGGAAATTCTCTTATTTAAGACATTACATCTAAGAAGACCCTTTTTTTAGGTAATGAAGAAGGTGTTTTCTTTAAAAAAGAAAAAAATGAAAGTTAAGGAGAAAGAAAGCTATATATTTCATATTACTCTTCTCCAGACTTAAGAATTCTGAGTACTCAGTTGGAGGCTTAAGTCACTCTAGAGTGCAGGGCTCATAACATAAGTTGCTCAGTTGTGTCCGACTCTTTGCGACCCCATAGACTGTAACCTACCAGGCTCCTCCATCCATGGGATTTTCCAGGCAAGAATATTGGAGTGGGTTGCCATTTCTTAATTCAGTTTGAATTTATCCTAAAATTTGCTTTCACCTATGGATAATCACGATGGTGTGATCACTCACCTAGAGCCAGATATCCTGGAATATGAAGTCAAGTGGGCCTTAGGAAGCATCACTATGAACAAAGCTAGGGGAGGTGATGGAATTCCAGTGGAGCTATTTCAAATCCTAAAAGATGATGCTGTGAAAGTGCTGCACTCAATATGCCAGCAATTTCGAAAAACTCAGCAGTGGCCAAAGGACTGGAAAAGGTCAGTTTTCATTCCAATTCAAAAGAAAGGCCATGCCAAAGAATGCTCAAACTACTGCACAGTTGCACTCATCTCACATGCTAGTAAAGTAATGCTCAAAATTCTCCAAGCCAGGCTTCAGCAATACATGAACTGTGAATTTCCAGATGTTCAAGCTGGTTTTAGAAAAGGCAGAGGAACAAGAGATCAAATTGCCAACATTCTCTGGATCATCAAATTAGCAAGACAGTTCCAGAAAAACATCTATTTCTGCTTTATTCAGTATGCCAAAGCCTTTGACTGTGTGAATCACAATAAACTGTGGAAAATTCTTCAAAAGATGGGATTACCAGACCATCTGACCTGCCTCTTGAGAAACCTAAATGCAGGTCAGGAAGCAACAGTTAGAACTGGACATGGAACAACAGACTGATTCTAAATAAGAAAAGGAGTACATCAAGGCTGTATATTGTCACCATACTTATTTAACTTACATGCAGAGTACATCATGAGAAATGCTGGGCTGGATGAGGCACAAGCCGGAATCAAGATTGCCGGGAGAAAAAAAATAACCTGATATGCAGATGACACCACCTATAGCAGAAAGTGAAGAAGAACTAAACAGCCTCTTGAGGAAAGTGAAAGAGGAGAGTGAAAAAGTTGGCTTAAAGCTCAACATTCAGAAAACGAAGATCATGGCATCCAGTCTCATCACTTCATGGCAAATAGATGGTGAAACGGAAACAGTGTTAGACTTTATATTTCTGTGGTCCAAAATCATTGCAGATGGTGATTGCAGCCATGAAATTAAAAGGCACTTACTCCTTGGAAAGAAAGTTATGACCAACCTAGAGAGCATATTAAAAATCAGAGACATTATTTTGTCAACAAAGGTCCCTCTAGTCAAGGATATTGTTTTTCCAGTAGTCGTGTATGGATGTGAGAGCTGGACTATAAAGATGAGTGCAGAAGAACTGATGCATTTGAATAGTGGTGTTGGAGAAGACTCTTGAGAGTCCCTTGGACTGCAAGGAGATCCAACCAGTCCATCCTAAAGGAGATCAGTCCTGGGTGTTTATCGGAAGGATTGATGTTGAGGCTGAAAATCTAATACTTTGGCCACCTAATGCAAAGAGCTGACTCATTTGAAAAGACCCTGATGCTGAGAAAGATTGGGGGCAGGAGGAGAAGGGGACAGCAGAGGATGAGATGGTTGGATGGCATCTCTGACTCAATGAACATGGGTTTGGGTGGACTCTGGGAGTTGGTGATGGACAGGTGGTGTGCTGTGTTCATTCGAAACACAAAGATTTGAACACGACTGAGCGACTTAACTGAACTGATGATAATCAATCTCAGATTTAAGTGTGAGGAACACATTAACAATTTACCTGTTTATTTTGTAAAACACATCAACATATGCTGTAAGAAATGATACCAGTTAGCACAGACAAGAGTTTGACCAAAAAACATCTCACCTAGGGAATGAGATATCCATCGAAGGCTTTAAGAACATATAACATATTCTCAGTAACTTAAAAGACTACATGCATGTGCAGGGCTATGTTCATGCCCAGGAAAAGCTCTGAGAAAACATGGAACTCATTTACAGCCCTCTCTGAGAAGGAAGTGAAGGTGGAAGCAAATTTGCAAATGGCAGGACCCTTGCTTATGTGCCCCAGCAAACAAACAGAGCCTCTCAGAAAATGTCAAAGCTATACTGGTTCAAGGCATTTAAAACAAACAAACAAACAAAATAAAAACACCATCTATTCCTTTGTCAGGTGCTGAACTTACTGAGCAGAGTTCAGTGGCCATACACAACAGGGGATAGGGACTAAGTAAACTAACCAAACAAGTAGTAAACACTACATCAAATAGCCACAGTACACCCACTGGGAAAAAGAGTCTGATTTCCAGAGACAAATATTATATTCAAATGATTTTGTCTAGTTTTCAACAAAAAGTTACAAAATATTCAAAGAAACAGTAAAGTGTAGCACATAAACAGGGGGGAAAAATAGTCAATAGAACCATATCTGATAAAGCCCATTTACTTGAAGTACTAACCAGGGACTTTGTCAGGTATTATACAAATACTTAAGGGGTAAAGAAAATTATACCTAAAAAAATAAAGGGAAGTATGAGAATGATCTCTCATCAAATAGAAAGTAGCAGTAAAGAGAAATATTAAAAAGAATCAAAATAGAAATTCTGGAGTTGAAAAGTACAACTGAAATGAAAAATTTCACTAGAGAGGCTTACCAGCAGATTTAAGTTGGCAGAAGACAGAATTAATCAACTAAAAGATAGATCATTTGAGATTATGCAGTCTGAAAACCAGAAAGAGAAATGAATAAATAGTATCTCAGAGATCCATAACACATAATCAAATTAAATCTAAATCATAACAGGAATCTTAGAAGGAGGAGAGAGAGAGGGATAGAAAGAATATTTGAATAAATAATGGGGAAAATAGCTTCCTAGGTAAATATATTCCTAGGTAATCAAAACTGAGACAATTTGTCATGAGCAGTATTATCTCACAGGAATATTAAAGGAAGTCCTTCAGGTTGAAAAAAAAATGACATTAGAACGTACCTCAAATCCACACAATCAAGTAAAAAGTGTCACTAAAGTTCATTATATACTTAATATAAAATACAGTATAAATGTATTTTTGTTTGATATTCTTTTATTTTCCTATCTGAATTTAAAAACACAACTGTATAAAGCAAGAATTATAAAACTGTTGATAAGCTTTTAATGTATGAATATGTATTTGTATGAGAATAATAGTGAAAAGGAGAGTAAAGGAAACTTTATTGAAGAACATTTTTATATAATACAGAAAATAAATTGTATTAATCCTAATTAAATTAAGTTGATATGTTTTCTTATTCTGCAAAAAGCACTAAAAAAAGCCCTCAAATTATAAAGTAAAATTTAAAAAAGGAATTAAAATGGTACTTAAAAAACATATTTATCACAAAATAAAGCAGTAATGGTAGACTAGAAGAATGAGGTAAGTGATATGGAAAAGAAGCATCAAAGTGGCAGACAAAGACTAACTTCCCAGTAATTACATTAAACATAAATGGATTAAACACTCCAAAAGGTAAAGATTGGCAGAACAATTAAAAATATTATCCAACTATATGCCATCTACAAGAGACAACTAGGGAAAATATCAAAGAATAGAAAAATAAATGCTATGCAGACTAACAAAATGGGACCTAGAATGGCTATACTAATATCAGACAAAATGGACCTTAAGACAAAAATGTTACTACAGTAAAAGGACATTTTATAATGAAAAAGGGCCATTGCATCAGACTTAACAATTAGAAATGTTTCCTAGAAGTTTTAAAGTGAATACAAAGTATTTGAATGGATGAAAGAAAAAAGAAGCAATAAAAGAAAAACAAAATAGGTGATATATTAAAAATATAATTCCACCATATATATTATCTATATGTTCCTCTCAACAGTCCCTTTGATATGTTTTATTATGCATAAAATTTACCAGTGGAGCAACAGACTTGAAGAGATTAACTCACTTGTAACCAAAAAGAAAAGAGGTTAAAACTAATGACAAAGAAATGATACAAATTTCATCTTATTACAAAGCCTCTACTTTTTGTGGTTCACACATATCATTTTTTCTTGAATAATTTTGAAGATATTACTTAAGAGAATGTGTCTCATTAGCTCATTTGTTCATGCTTCACAAGGAAATATAAATGAGGTTACTCTGATGCACATATTTGAATGTTGGAGTTTTGCTTAATAATACACTTATTTGACATATAATTTTACAGTTAATTAGAAGATACAAGAGAAATAATGCCTTTTCTTCATGTGAAACTATAGTAATTACTAATGTGGAAAGTCTTAGAAATTGTTATAGAAAATCCACACTATAATCAGACTTGTTTTTTATCGATTTCAAATGTCACATACATTTCTCACCTTTTCAACACATTTTCTTAACAATAATACAGTGATAATAAAAACTTTTACTTTTTTAAAGGTGGAATACTTGAATTTGTTGGTTTATAAGGTTATTTTACAAATACATACTGCAAAATATTAAAACTGTTCCTTCAATTGCACAATGCCACATTTTTAAAAAGGAAGATTTATCTGGTGTATAAATGAGTACTGCTTTTATTCCCCCAAAGCTACTCAGAGATACTTATTGGTTTTTGCCTTATTCTAAAACTCCAGTTTTTACTCAAAATGGAATGTTTAAGCTATCTGAATGACTGGGTGAATTAGAGCTGAATATCATTATAGTGACTAAAGCAAATTTAGAAAATTTAACCTGAAGCTTATATTAAATATTAAATATTCTAGTCATCATTCTCAACTGGGCTTACAAATATTGGCTCCTTCAAAAAGTCTCTACTTTCATCATATTCCAAATCCCAAAACTAATGCTTCCTCATGCACATACAATAAAATATATAAGTGCATCCTCGAATTTCCATCATTAAATCAATGAACCACTTACCATTTGTTATCAGTCCTCTGCTCTCTCTTGCTAAAGGAAAGAATTTACATTTGTTATTTACATTCTTTTAGACACTTCAGAATCAACTCCCCTACTCTCCAAAAGACCGCCTAATGGAATTTTGATTAGAATTTCATTAAATAGGTAATTCAATTTAGGGTAACTAACTTTTTAAATTGAACTGAATTTTCCAATCCAAAAACATGGCATATCCCACCATTGATTGTCTTTTTTTTTTTTTCTCCTTGACACTGTATAGGTTTTTAAACAATAAACTTTATCGTACATTCGGTTTTCTATGAATAATGAGTTTTACTACTTCCTTTCCTGTCTTTATATCTTGTCGCAGTTACTAATGCCATGCAAAATATTAGTATTTTTTTTTTCTAAGTTCAAAAGATTTCATTTCTCTGTAAGACCTCCAGGTGACTTCGGACATGAATCTCCCCGGCACCACGTTCTCTAACTGCACCGTACTACCTCAGGCAGTATTCTCCTGAGAAACGTCGCTCTCTGTGACTGGGCTCCGCTTCCTCAGGCTGGATTCTGCAGGGGCCCCTTTCTCTGTAACAGCAATCCGCTTCCTCAGACGGGGCATTCTCCTGAGGAACATCATTCTCTGTTCTATTTAACTGCATCCCATTCCCTCAGGCAGGGGAACGGGCTGAGGGGGAACAAGGGTGAAAGTTGATGCTAACTGCTGCCTATCGTGAGCGCATCAGGGCAAGCACCCACACAGGCTGCTCCGACTTGACAGGTCAGGGTACTGACCTCTAACGGGGCAACCAGGTGTTCGAAGCACAAATGATCTGTCAACAAAGTAGAAGCTATCCTATATTTTATATTCTAGCCTCAGATATCTCGCAGCATCCTTTCTGCCTCTTTCTACTGTTTATAAGTCAGTAGCAAGCATGCCCATATTAAAGAGTAGGGGACATCGACTTTTCCTCTTATTGAGAGGAGCATCAACTAATTTGTTGTCGTATTTAAAGCTGTCTCAGTCTACAATCCGGCCCCAAATTATTTACATTGCTCTAACCTGCAAAATACACTCACTGCCTAATAACTTCTATTATCACATTATTAGTCTCAGACGTAAGGACACAACCTTCACTTTTAGACTGAGGCTCTTAAAGATACAGTTACCCAGATATAGTTCCTTGAGTAAAATCATTCCGCTCATTCTGGACACGATGAACTATAGTAGTAAGTTATCTACTGCCCTTCAACCTCACCTCAACACACAATATATACAACAGTGGGATAAACAGCAAATAACTGGAAAACCAAAAACTGTTAAAATGTGAAATTAGGGGCTTCCAGCGGTGGGACTCGCTGGCCCGGCGGCAGGAGACATAGCGGAGGCTTCTTGGCTTGCGGCTCAGAGGAACCTTCCCCTCTGCTTCTATTTCCGCGTGGCGCAGGACCCGCAGTGAGGCGAGAGGACGCACAGGGGCCACATGCGTTTCCCCAGAGCTTCCAGGTGAGTTCGGAGCCTGGCGCATGCCCCCAGAAACCCAGTTAGAACTCGGGAGGTCTGGGTGTGGGCCACGGAGGTCCCGGAACCCAGAAACTGAGCGGCCTGCGAGGGCAAGGAGTTGGACAGGGTTTTAAGGGCCCAAGTTTCAAGGGCCCAGTTCCCCCAGGTCGCGCCACATGTGAGGGGTGAGGCCCCAGCCTGAACTTCGGCTGATTGGGCTGGGAAGCTAGCCCAGTTCTCACCTGAGGTTTTGCAGGGGTCCCAGAGCCTTCCTTGAACTCTGGGAAGGAGAACTTACTGTGGCTTTGCTTCTAGGGTTTTCTTTAGGCCTTCTCCTGGTTGCCTGGGAAGCAAGCCCTGAGCAGAAGATTGGGTAAAGGTCTGTTATGGGACCAAGCCTCCTCACACCCTTGGTTTTGGAAAAGGTGACACCGGACAGAAACAGAATATTTAGGGTTAGCATTGTGCCGGGCTTAGCCTTACAGATTCAATATTTGAAAATAAAGCAGCAAGCAAAGACTGCACCCTAGCACCCTAAACAGTACAGAGAAAGTACTAGAACAGCTGCCCCTAACCTTTTTGGCACAAAGGATGGGTTTCATGGAAGACGATTTTTCCACAGACCCCAGTGAGGGGGGATAGTTTCTGAATGAGTCAGTGTATTACATTTATTTTTAACTTTATTATTATATCAGCTCTGCCTCAGATCATCAGGCATTAGATCCTGGTTAGGGATACCTGTACTAGAATACTCCTCTGCTTAATACACTTTAGTTTTAACATTTACACATAATCAGAAATGGGGTGTAATCCACTGTGAAATTCACAGGACAGTAAAAGCTGGAAAACCTTCCTAAGCTCACTGAGGCAGGTTGTTTTACTGTTAAGGAAACTGAGGCCCAGGGCTGAGAAATGACTGGCCTAAGGTCATGCGATGAGTTTAAGGATTGTGTTGATACTAGAATTGGGGGTGAGGCATTTTTTGGTATAGTAGTTGAAATTAAGGCCCTGATTTAAGACATTCATCTGCCTTTCATTGTTGTTGCTTTGGGCTGTTTACTTACCCTTTGTGGCCCAGTTCTTCCCAAATAAAGTATATAATACCTGATGGGGTTGTTAGGATTATAATAGGATTTGTGTAAATAGGACAAGGAAGTGTGATACATATTAATTACTGGATAAGTAATGGTTGCAATAAATTATTACAGTATGAATGCTGTTGGTCTACTACACTGACATCTTAATGTTTGAGTTGGTTGAGTCTTGTTTCCCAAGTTGATTAACTCCTGGACATGACACAAATGAATGCTGGTTGATTGAAATTAAACTAAATAGACTAGTAAAAGCTTGGGAGGACAAAGTTGGGCCACAGTTTAGTCTGTTTACCTCTAGTTTAGGAAATGAAACTTTTTAATTTTTAATAAGCATATTTTTAAAGGAAAGAATCTTATTGTTCTTTGATATCATTTATATTTCAGTGTTTTGCTTGCCTTGTTTGGGGGTTATGAATAGAATCACTGCCATGTTGTACATTTGCTGAAATTATACTTGGAGCAGAGGTAGAGAATTCTGTGGAAAGTTGCCTGTGCACCAGCCAGTTTAAACAAGCTAGCAAGCTAGGTAACCAGATCATGAAAAGGCTAGAATGTTCTAACTGTGTTATTAGAATAAGTGTTGCACAACAAACAGGTTTTCTAACAGGTCTGAAAATGGGTGTTAACATTGATTCACACCTTATTATCTCTGTGCTACAGTTCAACTAGCACATTATCTTCCAAGGACCACAAGGGTAAATTTTTGATAGAAATTGTTGCTGTAGTTTTGGCAATCATGCTATAATATCCTTTTAGTTACAGAGTTCATTTTCACATGCTAGATAACTTAAGGCCTTGGAGTGACAGTTGGTAAGCATTAATACAAGCTCAAGAGACTTGAATTCCAGACCCAGGATGGTAATGAGCACAGGAACCACCTTGATTTTTCACATCTTTAAAATGGGAATGAGAAGTCTCCTGAACATCTTACCATTCACTAGGGACTATTGAGAAGGACAAATAAGATGGTGCACAGGAAACTGTTTTGAGAAGTGTAATGAATTGTGCAAATAGAAGAATGTACTCCTAACAACTCCTAGGAAATAATAAAAGTGCCTGAACACAGCTGACTGTAGGATTTTATTAGGAAAGTACAGATTGAAAGTTTTGTTACTGCAACAGTTATACATTTAAATTAAGCTTAATTGTGACATGTGCAATTATTTAGACAATTTTTTAAAGAATTAAATAAATCTGCAATATGTTTTAAGTATTTACATCTTAAACCTACTTAGTTTAAAAGAGAAAAAGTGATTCCAGTATTCCTATCAATGATAAAACACAAAACTGTAAACAGGCAGTATAAATCTATTTTTAAATGGATGGGCTTATAAAATATGAAGTCGTTTTTGTAAAAGAACGACTTCATATTTTATGTGCTTTTTTCCTGTATTTAAATGTTTTTTTTTTTTTGACTAGATGGGCACATAGTGAAATCAGAAGGTACAAAATAGTAATAGTAAAATGGTTTATATGTGACTCAGTTCAGTTCAGTGGCTCAGTCGTGTCCGATTCTTTGCAACCCCATGAACTGTAGCACGCCAGGCCTCCTTGTCCATCACCAACTCCCAGAGTTCACTCAGACTCACATCCATCGAGTCAGTGATGCCATCCAGCCATCTCATCCCCTGTCGTCCCCTTCTCCTCCTGCCCCCAATTCCTCTGGAATCAATTAATCCCTTTTAAATGATTATTTTCCAGTCTAAGAGCTATTGTTTCTTATTTTTCTTGAAACTGAAGAGTTTTAGAATGGTGGTATGTGGGAAATACTTGGTAATAGTGAAAAAAAAAAAAAAACACCCTGCTAATATTGAGCACATACTCTAAGCCAGACACTGTCACAAGCACTTTACATGCATTTTGTTTATACAGTAATCCTATGAAGTAGGTAGTGCTAATCTCATTTTAGAGTTGAAAAAACTGAGAGCAAGAGGTTAGTAATTTACCCATTTGCCAGTTCATTAAGTAGTTGAGGCAGAATATTTGAATTCTTGCTCACAAACAGTATCAGATACCTCTGAACTTGTTTTCGCTTTTGTTTCCTAATATGTCCTATCGAGATGATAGAATCTCCTGTGGTTCTTGCTAGGATTAAATTAGATAAAATTAGATAACCTAAGGTAGCTAAAATCCACAAGACTTAAAATTTTAAAAGAATATGTTGTGAATGGATAGCCTTCATGAAAGAAAGACTTCCTCATTTTTTATTATACACTACCAATTTTTAAAATCACTTCTTTTTTTTTTAAGAAAAAACAACCAAGAACAATAGCCAGGTCGTTTTTTCTATTTCTGTCTCTAATTTCCCATGGATTAAAGGAGTTACAGTTGAAACTTAACTTTTAAGAGACAGAGTCGTACAAACAGGAGCCCAGGAGCAAATGGCTTCGTTACTGAGTTCTACCAAATACTTAGGGGAGATTACCAATCCTTAACAACTCTTCCTAAAGACAGAATTAGGGAAAACACTTCCCAGAACGTTGAATGAGGCTGATATTACTCTAGGTCAAAATCAAACACTCCTCAAAAAAAGAAAATAATAGACCAATATACTTGTGAAAATTGACTTGAAAAGATAAAATATAAAATTTTAAATTTAATAAACTCAGAAATAAATTGAGCTTCCATTTGTTTTAGGATTTTTTTCTTTCCCTGAGTGGACTCTTTTTTTTTTTCCCCTTAATTGACTCTTGAGAATAAAGTTTGTGCTTTTGAACGGTGACAAATTTAATGTCTGTTTAGTGTTTGCCCATTCCTAAATTTGATCTAAATTGTTGTCTGGATTTGCTAAAATTTGATGCAGAATGTACCTGTTTCTGTTACATTTAATATTTTGTCCTCAACTGAAGTCTGTTGTATATTATTAAATACATAGTATTTATCCTTTTCTGTCTGGCTTTTTTCAGTTAGCATAGTCAATAGCTTATTCTTGGGTACTTTTTTTTTTCATTCTGACTGATGTTCTCTTTTAATTAGAGTTTATAGTTTGTTTAAAATTAACTTTAAATTATTTCTATATTAGGGTTAATATGTACTGTAATCTTATACTATCATATACCTGTATTATATTTGCTCTACTAATTATTTTTATTTCTTCTTCATTATTTCTGGTTTTTGGATCAGCAAATTTTTTTTTCATTTTGTCCTTCCATCCCAGTTTGTTTACTACCTTACTGATAATTTTTATTCCATTCATAATTAATATCCTATTTTGTTTATAATTGTAAGTTTTAAAAAAAATCTGTATACCAAAGAAAATTTTAGTTTCTGAGCATAATCTGTTTTTATAAGATACCCTGTTTCACTTTATAGTCAAGAATTTTTTAAAAGGAATCTAAGGATTTTTACTTTAATGACACAATGGTTTCAACAATGATATTGTTCAGAAATAAATCAGTGGTACATAGACACAGATATATGAGTAATCATTCACTGAATATGACTTATATTCATTGAGTTTAATTGAATGAATTGTCAATTGATATTATAACTTCAATATAATTTGAAATGTTATTGCTGACTTATTGGCATAATTTTTAGTATTTATTTTTAGATATTATATCTAATTTCATTTTTGAAAATAAGATAATTCAGCCTCCAAAAATTGTAGGAATAACAACTTAAGGTCTTACAGTTATCAATTATTAAAATGTTTCTTTTTTAATATAAATTTGTTTATTTTAATTGGAGGTTAATTACTTTACAATATTGTATTGGTTTTGCCATATATCAAAATGAATCTGCCACAATTATACATGTAAAATTTGTTTCTTAACTTTTGTACCTGCAAAGTCTAATTCAACTTTAATATGACTTTTGAAAATATTGCTAGGGAGGTGAAAATATTGCTAGGGAGGTGACTAAAAAGATAAAAACTAAATGTTGCACTTTCATGAAAAATAATGTTATGAACCATTAAATCTGTTGAAGTTGGAAACGGATTTGTGGGAGGAATACTTACAATGAAATTTCCCAATGTTTTGCTTCTTTTTGTTTAGGTTGAGTTTTATGAGAGTTGTGTTGGTAGAGGAGCCAGTGAGCCAACAAATTGTGCTTATGGGTGATCAAATGCCAGTGAAGGCTGCTGCTGCTAAGTCGCTTCAGTTGTGTGCGACTCTGTGGGACCCCATAGACGGCAGCCCACCAGTCTCCCACCAGTCTCCCCTGTCCCTGGGATTCTCCAGGCAAGAACACTGGAGCGGGTTGCCATTTCCTTCTCCAATGCATGAAGGTGAAAAGAGAAAGTGAAGTCGCTCAGTTGTGTCTGACTCTTAGCAATCCCATTGACTGTAGCCTACCAGGCTCCTCCGTCCATGGGATTTTCCAGGCAAGAGTACTGGAGTGGGATGCCATTACCTTCTCCGATAGTGAAGGCAAGGTATTTGATTACCTTAAAAGTTATTCTTTAACACAGTGAACATTACTCCTATAATAGAAGTTGATACAAAAAAAGTTGACTTGATCATGGCTACTTTTTTTTTTTTAACCACATGAGAGGTACAAAATTCAGTTTTTCACTTTCACTGCTAGTTTGCACAGATCCTTGTTATTCAAAATGTAGTTCATAGACTCAACATCACCTGACAGCATATTAGAAATGAAAATACTAGGCCTCACTTCAGACTTACGTAAGTAGATTATATATTTTAAGAAAAGAAAGTGAAAGTCACTCAGTTGTGTCCAATTCTTTGTGACCCCCATGGGCTGTCCATGGAATTCTCTAGGCCAGAATACTGGAGTGGGTAGCCTTTCCCTTCTGGGGATCTTCTCAACCCAGGGATTGAACCCAGGTCTCCCGCATTGCAGGTGGATTCTTTACCAGCTGAGCCACAAGGGAAGCCCAGGAATACTGGAGTGGGTAGCCTATCCCTTCTCCAGCAGATCCCAACCCAGGAGTTGAACTGGGATCTCCTGCATTGCATGCAGATTCTTTACCAACTGAACTGTCCAGGAAGCCCCTCCCGGAAAACAGTTTTAATGCATATTATAATATGAGAAATCTGGTATGTTTAATTTAAACACATCTCCAAATGGTGAAAAAGAAGAAAATAAAAGTAATGCATCTTTAAAAATAGACCAAATTGAACTATAACATTTTTGAACTGTTTTTTCTAATTATCATGATAAAATTGATGCTTATAATTTAGCTCTTCAGTATTTTTCAACAAGTTTAAAAAAATCATCAAGTTTTTTAAAAAATGCAAGTTTGCAAAATATACATTTTTCCACAAGTAAATAACCAGTAGCAGAAGGGTACATGGAAGTTGCATAGAAATACTTTTAATGCTTTAATTAAGTACAATTATAATTTTGTCCTCCTCAGAACATTTTTGAATTTTCAAGCCAAATGAGATAAAATTTTAAGAATATAAGCTTATTTTTTTAAACTTTTTATTTTGTATATGGGTGCAGCAGATCAACAATGTTGCAGTATTTTCAACTGCAGAATATAAGCTTGTTTTTAATTGCAGTGTAAGTAATTATGTCATTCCCTTAAGATCAAACCTGTTACAGAGAGTTATTAAAATTGTGTTTGATTTTCACTTAATCTTTTTGGGAAAAAAGTGACTTGAAATGACTGCTGAAATACATTAGGTGTTTTAAAATGCATATACTTAGGACTGGTGGCTCAGACGGTTAAGTGTCTGTCTACAGTGTGGGAGACCCGGGTTCGATCCCTGAGTCGGGAAGATCCCCTGGAGAAGGAAATGGCAATCCACTCCAGTACTGTTGCCTGGAAAATCCCATGGACAGAGGAGCCTGGTAGGCTACAGTCCATGGGGTCGCAAAGAGTTGGACATGACTGAGCAACTTCATTTCACTAATATTCCTCTGGAAGCAGTGCATATAGCTTGTGTCTAAACGATTGTTCACTTTTCATGCCAAACCAGTTGTTAGTAGCACTCCTGTTTTTATGGAAGAGAAACTTTCTGTAATTTTTTCAAGACCTTCTCCCAAGTTGTCTTTCACCTTCCTTGTATTTTAATATGATGATATCATCTATCTGTGCCTATTAGGTTATACACTTTATGAAGGAAAGTATTTCTGTATATTTAGTACTATAACTCTATGCCTTAAAACTGTCAATAAATTTTAGTTTAATGAAATAAGTTTTTCCACAAATAATTTTTATAATGAACTCAAAATTAAAATTGATCACAGTAACTTATGACATTTGCTGAAACCAGCAATACCAAATATAATTTAGTTTCCTTTAATAATTCCACAAATGCATTCTTGAGTTATCATTTTGCAGAAATAAAATTAGTAAGCCATAAATGTTCTTACATTGTGTTACACCAAAGTGGATTCTATGCCATGGTATCATCTTACAAAATGATATATTTTTGGAAACCATGATCCAAATTTTTTCAGCCGTTGGCCAATATTTTCAAATACTTAACGTTAAAAAAAAACTTTATGAAATAGAAATATCTGTTGTTTCTGTATAGTAGTAGTTAGTAGTGAAATCACTCAGTCGTGTCTGACTCTTTGCGACCCCATGTATAGTCAACTTAAAAAATTGTTGACAGCAAAGCTCAACTGTAGAAAAAAGGTTAAATAATTTATAGCTTACTGGCAAACACTAATTTATGTGCAAATTATGACTATGGTGAGTTTAGGAAATGATTATAATAATATTTGTGTTAAATAAAAGAGATGAATACAAAATTTTGTCAGGAATCCTGAATATATTCACATGAAAATATGTATATATGCATATATTCAAAAATACAAAGCTGAAATATAGTTAAGGACATAAGAACATAATGTGCTAGTTTCTGATTTTTTTAAATGACTTTTATATTGATGAAAATGAACAGAGGTGGCAAGTGTAAAGGGCAGATTTTCAGAATGAATTGTGAAATTAGGATTATTGTAAATCGTGTAAATGTTAAAAAAATTAAAATTAACTAAGGAAATTTAATCTAAAGGAGATGAATATTTTATAGAAAATATGATAATATGACAGACATTTTCATACATTTGAGAAACTGACATAGAGAAATGGGAAAAAACTAAAAAACAGAATTAAAACCAAACTTGTTGGGAGTCAGTATGGTGGGAGGGGGGTTCAGGAATGAGAACTCAAGTACACCCATGGCAAATTCATGTTGATGTATGGCAAAACCAATACAGTATTGTAAAGTAAAATAAAGTAAAATTTAAAAGAAAAGACATTAGTAACATGTTCAGTGTAATATAAAACATTTAAATAAAATCTGTTTTTTAAAAATAGAGTGGGCAGAATTAGTAGGTACTCAGTAAATGTGAATGATCTTTTGCATTAAAATCAATAATCTTTTCATTACTCCCCCTTTTTTGGATGGTGTGTTGTGTGTATATGGGTGTGGATGGGTTCTGTGAAGTGTGTATAGGGGTTTTGCTTATCTCATAGGAACAAGGTCTCCAGGGTTCAGGGCAGGAGCAGGGCTGGGTGGAATAGGGCGTCTCTGGTACTTGGCTCCACAACCACTACCAACACCCCTGGAGTATTGGGCAGATTCGCTGGCCCCTTGTGCTGGACAAAGTGAGTCCTTACATAGCACAGCTGAGATGGGGCCATTTTTAGACTTTCCCAAACATCAAAGGATAACAAACAGGTGGGGGCTGTCTCAGTACCTCCCCCACCCCTTTTTTTTTTTTAAATTTATCATAGTTTTTTTGTTTGGTAAGCATTTTTTATTTAAAAAAATTGGAGGCTAATTACTTTACAAAATTATAGTGGTTTTTGCCATACATTGACATGAATCAGCCATGGGTGTACATGTGTTCCCCATCTTGAACCCCCACCCACCTCCCTTGCCATCCCATCCCTCAGGGTCATCCCAGTGCACCAGCCTTGAGCGCCCTGACCCATGCATCGAACCTGGACTGGTGATCTATTTCGCATATGATAATATACAGGTTTCAATGCTATTCTCTCAAACCATCCCACCCTCGCCTTCTCTCACAGAGTCCAAAAGACTGTTCTTTACATCTGTGTCTCTTTTGCTGTCTTGCATGTAGGTTCATTGTTACCATCTTTCTAAATTCCATATGTATGCATTAGTATACCGTATTGGTGTTTCTCTTTCTGACTTACTCCACTCTGTGTAATAGACTCCAGTTTAATCCACCTCATTAGAACTGGTTCAAATGTATTTTTTCTAATGGCTGAGTAATATTCCATTGTGTATATGTACCACAGCTTTCTTATCCATTCATCTGCTGATGGACATCTAGGTTGCTTCCATGTCCTGGCTATTATAAACAGTGTTGCAATGAACGTTGGGGTACACCTGTCTCTTTCAATTCTGGTTTCCTCAGTGTGTATGCCCAGCAGTGGGATTGCTGGGTCGTAAGGCAGTTCTATTTCCAGTTTTTTAAGGAATTTCCACACTGTTCTTCATAGTGGCTGTACTAATTTGCATTCCCACCAACTGTGTAAGAGGATTCCCTTTTCTCCACATCCTCTCCAACATTAATTTTTTGTAGACTTTTGGATAGGAGCCATTCTGACTGGTGTGAGATGGTACCTCATTGTGGTTTTGATTTGCATTTCTCTGATAATGAGTGATGTTGAGCATTTTTTCATGTGTTTGTTAGCCATCTGTATGTCTTCTTTGGAGAAATGTCTGTTTCGTTCTTTGGCCCATTTTTGGATTGGGTCGTTTATTTTTCTGAAATTGAGCTGCAGGAGCTGCTTGTATATTTTTGAGATTAATTCTTTGTCAGTTGCTTTGTTTGCTATTATTTTCTCCCATTCTGAAGGCTGTCTTTTCACCTTGCTTATAGTTTCCTTCAATGTGCAAGAGCCTTTAAGTTAATTACATCCCATTTGTTTGTTTTTGCTTTTATTTCCATTACTCTGGGAGGTGGGTCATAGAGAATCCTGTTGTGATTTATGTCAGAGAGTGTTTTGCCTATGTTTTCCTCTGGGAGTTTTATAGTTTCTGGTCTTATGTTTAGAACTTTAATCCATTTTGAGTTTATTTTTGTGTGTGGTGTTAGAAAGTGTTATAGTTTCATTCTTTTACAAGTGACTGACGAGTTTTCCCAGTACCACTTGTTAAAGAGATTGTCTTTTCTCCATTGTATATTCTTGCCTCCTTTGTCAAAGATCAGGTGTCCATAGGCATGTGGATTTATCTCTGGGCTTTCTGTTTTGTTCCATTGATCTGTATTTCTGTCTTTGTGCCAGTACTGTACTGTCTTGATGACTGTAGCTTTGTGCTATAGCCTGAAGTCAGGCAGGTTGACTCCTCCAGTTCCATTCTTCTTTCTGAAGATAGCTTTGGCTATTCGAAGTTTTTTTGTTTTTCCATAAAAATTGAGAAATTATTTGTTCTAGTTCTGTGAAAAATACCATTGGTAGCTTGATAGGGATTAGATTGAATATGTAGATTGCTTTGGGTAGTATACTCATTTTCAGTATATTGATTCTTCCAATCCATGAACATGGTATATTTCTCCATATATTTGTGTCATCTTTGATTTCTTTCTTATAGTTTTCTATATATAGGTCTTTTGTTTCTTTAGGTAAATTTATTCCTAAGAATTTTATTCTTTTCTTTGCAATGGTGAATGGAATTGTTTCCTTAATTTCTCTGTCTGTTTTCTCATTGTTAATGTATAGGAATGCAAGAGATTTCTGTGTGTTAATTTTATATCCTGCAACATTATTATATTCATTGATTAGCTCTAGTAATTTTCTGGTGGAGTCTTTAGGATTTTCTATGTAGAAGATCATGTCATCTGCAAACAGTGAGAGTTTTACTTGTTTTCCAATCTGGATTCCTTTTATTTCTTTTTCTTCTCTGATTGCTGTGGCTAAAACTTCCAAAACTATGTTGAAAAGTAATGGTGAAACCCAAACATGAACACATGTAAGAATTAAAGATTTTAAAATTTAATAAAAAAAAAAATAAATAAGATTAAAAAAAATAAATAAATAAAATAAAATAAAATTGTAAAAAAAAAAAAAAAAAAAAGAAAAGTAATGGTGAGAGTGGGCACCCTTGTCTTGTTCCTGACTTTAGGGGAAATGCTCTCAATTTTTTACCATTGAGGATAATGTTTGCTGTGGGTTTGTCATATATAGCTTTTATTATGTTGAGGTATGTTCCTCCAGTTCCTGCTTTCTGGAGGGTTTTATCATAAATGGATGTTGAATTTTGTCAAAGGCTTTCTCTACATCTATTGAGATAATCATATAGTTTTTATCTTTCAATTTGTTAATGTGGTGTATTACATTGATTGATTTGTAGATATTCAAGAATCCTTGCATCCCTGGGATAAAGCCCACTTGATCATGATATATGATCTTTTTAATATGTTGTTGGATTCAGTTGGCTAGGATTTTGTTAAGGATTTTTGCATCTATGTTCATCATTGATACTGGCCCATAGTTTTCTTTTCTGTGGCATCTTTGTCTGGTTTTGGTATTAGGGTGATGGTGGCCTCATAGAATGAGTATGGAAGTTTACCTTCCTCTGCAATTTTCTGGAGGAGTTTGAGTAGGATAGGTGTTAGCTCTTCTCTAAATTTTTGGTAGAATTCAGCTGGGAAGCCGTCTGATCGTGGGCTTTTGTTTGGTAGAAGATTTCTGATTATAGTTTTGATTTCCTTGCTTGTGATGGGTCTGTTAAGATTTTCTATTTCTTCCAGGTTCAGTTTTGGAAAGTTGTACTTTTCTAGGAATTTCTTCATGTCTTCCAAGTTGTCCATTTTATTGGCATATATTTGCTGTTAGTAGTCTCCTATGATCCTTTGTATTTCTGTGTTGTCTGTGGTGATTTCTCCATTTTCATTTCTAAATTTGCTGATTTGATTCTTCTCCCTCTGTTTCTTGATGAGTCTGGCTAATGGTTTGTCTATTTTATTTATTTTCTCAATGAACCAGCTTTTAGCTTTGTTGATTTTTGCTATGGTCTCTTTTGTTTCTTTTGCATTTATTTCTGCCCTAATTTTTATAATTTCCTTCTACTAACCCTGGGGTTCTTCATTTCTTCCTTTTCTAGTTACTTTAGGTGTCAGTTCAGTTCAGTTGCTCAGTATTGTCTGACTCTTTGCAACCCCATGAATTGCAGCACGCCAGGCCTCCCTGTCCATCACCAACTCCCAGAGTTCACTCAAACTCACGTCCATCAAGTTGGTGATGCCATCCAGCCATCTCATCCTCTGTCATCCCCTTCTCCTCCTGCCCCCAATCCTTCCCAGCATCAGAGTCTTTTCCAATGAGTGAACTCTTCGCATGAGGTGGCCAAAGTACTGGAGTTTCAGCTTTAGCATCAGTCCTTCCAATGAACACCCAGGACTAATTTCCTTCAGAATGGACTGGTTGGATCTCCTTGCAGTCCAAGGGACTCTCAAGAGTCTTCTCCAACAAGTTAGGTTATTTATTGACTTTCCAGCCATCTCATCCTCTGTCATCCCCTTCTCCTCCTGCCCCCAATCCTTCCCAGCATCAGAGTCTTTTGCAATGAGTCAGCTCTTGGCATGAGGTGGCCAAAGTACTGGAGTTTCAGCGTTAGCATCAGTCCTTCCAATGAACACCCAGGACTAATTTCCTTCAGAATGGACTGGTAGGATCTCCTTGCAGTCCAAGGGACTCTCAAGAGTCTTCTCCAACGGGTTAGGTTATTTATTGACTTTTTTCTTGTTTCTTGAGGTAAGCCCATATTGCTATGAACCTTCCCCTTAGCACTGCTATTACAGTGTCCCATAGGTTTTGGGTTGTTGTGTTTTCATTTTCGCTTGTTTCTACACATATTTTGATTTCTTTTTTTGGTTTCTTCTGTGATTTGTTGATTATTCAGAAGCATGTTGTTTAGCCTCCATATTTTGGATGTTTTAATACTTTTTTTTTTCCTGTAGTTGACATATAATCTTACTGCATTGTGATCAGAAAAGATGCTTGTAATGATTTCAGTTTTTTTGAACTTACCAAGCTAGATTTATGGCCCAGGATGTGATCTATCCTGGAGAAAATTCTGTGTGCGCTTGAGAAAAAGGTGAAATTCATTGTTTTCGGGGGGTGAAATGTCCTTTAGATATCAATTAGGTCTAACTGATCCATTGTATCATTTAAAGTTTGTGTCCTTGCTAATTTTCTGTTTAGTTGATCTATCCATAGGTGTGGGTGGGGTATTAAAGTCTCCCACCGTTACTGTGTTATTGTTAATTTCCCCTTTCATACTTGATAGCATTTGCATTACATATTGTGGTGTTCCTATGTTGGGTGAATATATATTTATAATTGTTATATCTTCTTGGATTGATCGTTTGATTGTTATGTAGTGTCCTTCTTTGTTTCTTTTCACAATCATTATTTCAAAGTCTATTTTATCTGATATGAGTATGGCTACTCATGCTTTCTTTGGTCTCCACTTGTGTGAAATATCATTTTCCAGCCCTTCACTTTCAGTCTGTATGTGTCACTTGTTTTGAGGTGAGTCTCTTATAGACAGCATATATAGGGGTCTTGTTTTTGCACCCATTAAGCCAGTCTTTGTCTTTTGATTGGGGCATTAAACCCATTTACATTTAAGGTAATTATTGATAAGTATGATCCCGTTGTCATTTTCTTTGTTGTTTTGGGTTGAAATTTATGCACCTTTTCTGTGTTTCTTGTCTAGAGAAGATCCTTTAGCATTTGTTGAAGAGCTGGTTTGTTGGTGCTGAATTCTCTCAGCTTTTGCTTCTCTGTAAAGCTTTTGATTTCTCCTTCATATTTGAATGAGATCCTTGTACAGTAATCTGGGCTGTAGGTTTTTCTCTTTCATCACTTTAAGTATGTCCTGCCATTCCTTTCTGGCCTGAAGAGTTTCTGTTGAAAGATGAGCTGTTATCTTTATGGGAATTCCCTTGTGCACTATTTGTTGGTTTTACCTTGCTGATTTTAATATTTGTTCTTTTTGTTTGATCTTTGTTGATTTAATATGTGTCTTGGGGTTTTTTGCCTTGAATTTATCCTGTTTGGGACTCTCTGGGTTTCTTGGACTTGGGTGACTATTTCCTTCTACATTTTAGGGAAGTTTTCAACTATTATCTCCTCAAGTATTTTCTCATGGCCTTTCTTTTTGTCTTCTTCTTCTGGGACTCCTATGATTTGAATGTTGGGGCATTTGACATTGTCCCATAGGTCTCTGAAGTTGTCCTCATTTCTTTTAATTCTTTTTTACTTTTTCCTCAATGCTTCATTTATTTCCACCATTGTATCTTCTACCTCACTTATCCTATCTTCTGCCTCAGTTATTCTACTGATGGTTCCCACCGGGAATAAGTGATCTCACTTATTGCATTATGCGTTATTGACTGACTTTTTTATTTCTTCTAGATCCTTGTTAAACTTTTCTTGCATCTTCTCAATCCTTGTCTCCAGTCTATTTATCTATAAATCCATTTTGTTTTTAAGATTTTGTATCATTTACTATCATTATTCTGAATTCTTTTTCAGATAGACTCCCTATCTCCTCCTCTTTTGTTTGGTTTGGTGGGCATTTATCATGTTCCTTACCTGCTGAGTATTTCTCTGTCTTTTCATCTTGTTTAGATTGCTGTGTTTGGGGTGGCCTTTCTGTATTCTGGCAGTTTATGGTTCCTCTTTATTGTAGAGGTTCCTCCATGTGGGTGAGGTTGGACGAGTGGCTTGTCAAGGTTTCCTGGTTAGGGAAGCTTGCATCAGTGTTCTGGTGGGTGGAGCTGGATTTCTTCTCTCTGGAGGGCAATGAAGTGTCTAGTAGTGAGTGTTTAGATGTTTGTGGGTTTGGTGTGACTTTGGGTAGCCTGTATATTAAAGCTCAAGGCTATGTTCCTGCATTGCTGGAAAATTTGCATGGTATGTCTTGCTCTGGAACTTGTTGGCTCTAGGGTGGAGCTTGGTTTCAGTGTAGGTAAGCAGAAGATATTAAGAAGAGGTGGCGAGAATACACAGAAGAACTATACAAAAAAGGTCTTCATGACCCAGGTAATCACGATGGTGTGATCACTCACCTGGAGCCAGACATCCTGGAATGTGAAGTCAAGTGGGCCTTAGAAAGCATCGCTATGAACAAAGCTAGTGGAGGTGATGGCATTCCAGTGGAGCTATTTCAAATCCTGAAAGATGATGTTGTGAAAGTGCTGCACTCAATATGCCAGCAAATTTGGAAAACTCAGCAGTGGCCACAGGACTGGAAAAGGTCAGTTTTCATTCCAATCCCAAAGAAAGGCAATGCCAAAGAATGCTCAGACTACCGCACAATTGCACTCATCTCACGTGCTAGTAAAGTAATGCTCAAAATTCTCCAAGCCAGGCTTCAACAATATGTGAACCATGAACTTCCTGATGTTCAAGCTGGTTTTAGAAAAGGCAGAGGAACCAGAGATCAAATTGCCAACATCTGCTGGATCATCAAAAAAGCAAGAGATTTCCAGGAAAACATTATTTCTGCTTTATTGACTATGCCAAAGCCTTTGACTGTGTGGATCACAATAAACTGTGGAAAATTCTGAAAGAGATAGGAATACCAGACCACCTGACCTCAATCTTGAGAAATTAGATGCAGGTCAGGAAGCAACAGTTAGAACTGGACAAGGAACAACAGACTGGTTCCAAATAGGAAAAGGAGTACGTCAAGGCTATATATTGTCACCCTGCTTATTTAACTTATATGCAGATTACATCATGAGAAATGCTGGACTGGAAGAAACACAAGCTGGAATCAAAATTGCTGGGAGAAATATCAATAACCTCAGATATGCAGATGACACCACCCTTATGGCAGAAAGAGAAGAGCAACTAAAAAGCCTCTTGATGAAAGTGAAAGAGGAGAGTGAAAAAGTTGGCTTAAAGCTTAATGTTCAGAAAACGAAGATCATGGCATCTGTTCCCAGCACTTGATTGGAAATAGATGGGGAAACAGTGGAAACAGTGTCAGACTTTATTTTTTGGGGCTCCAGAATCACTGAAGATGGTGACTGCAGCCAGGAAATTAAAAGATGCTTACTCCTTGGAAGAAAAGTTATGACCAACCTAGATAGCATATTAAAAAGCAGAGACATTACTTTGCTGACTAAGGTCCATCTAGTCAAGGCTATGGTTTTTCCTGTGGTCATGTATGGATGTGATTGTTGGACTGTGAAGAAGGCTGAGCGCTGAAGAATTGATGCTTTTGAACTGTGGTGTTGGAGAAGACTCTTGAGAGTCCCTTGGACTGCAGGGAGATCCAACCAGTCCATTCTGAAGGAGATCATCCCTGGGTGTTCTTTGGAAGGAATGATGCTAAAACTGAAACTCCAGTACTTTGGCCACCTCATGGGAAGAGTTGACTCACTGGAAAAGACTCTGATGCTGGGAGGAATTGGGGGCAGGAGGAGAAGGGGACAACCGAGGATGAGATGGCTGGATGGCATCACGGACTTGATGGACGTTAGTCTGAGTGAACTCCGAGAGTTGGTGATGGACAGGGAGGCCTGGTGTGCTGCGATTCATGGGGTCGCAGAGTCAGACACGACTGAGCGACTGAATTGAACTGAAATGATGGAGGCTTTTGGATGAGCTCTTATTGATTAATGTTCCCTGCAGTCAGGAGTTTTCTGGTGTTCTTAGGTCTTGGACTTAAGCCTCCTGCCTCTGGTTTTCAGTCTTATTCTTACAATAGCCTCAAGACTTCTCCATCCATATGGCACCAATGATAAAACATCTAGGTTAATGGAGAAAAGATTCTCCACAATGAGAGACACCCAGAAAGGTTCATTGAATTACTTGGAGAAGAGAAGAGGGCAAAGGGGAGATAGAGATGACAAGGAGGAGAAGAGGGGGAATCAAATGGAGAGAGAGAATTCTAGCCAGTAATCAAATCCTTGTGTACTCTCCACAATCTGGAACATCCAGAGAGGTTCACAGAGTTACATAGAGAAGAGAAGAGGGAGGAAGGAGATAGAGGTGACCAGGAGGAGAAGATGGCGGTTCAGAAGGAGAGAGACAGATCTAGCCAGTAATCCGTTCCTTAAATGTTCTCCACAGCCCAGAATACCCAAAGAGATTCACAGTGTTGGATAGAGAAGAGAAGAGAGAGGGAGGAGATAGAGGAGATCTAGGGGAGAAAAAATAGAGTCAAAAGGGGGAGAGGGCAATCAAGCCAGTTATCACACGCCTAAGTAAAAATGAGTACTGAAGTTTGGGTTCCTAAAGGTACAAAATTGATAAAAAATACCAAAAAGCAAAGATTAAGAATATAGAGTAGAGATTAGACTCTCAAAAGTACAATATTAAACAAAACAAAACAAAATCACAAAAATATACATGAAGTTTGCTTTAAAAATAGGGTCTTTTTTTTGCAAGTTAATAGTAGGTTATGAAAATGAAAATTAAAGGAGTAATAGAGGACTTAAAACTAAAAAAATAAAAAAATGATAATAGTAAAAATATATCTAGGAATTTCTCTGGAGCTGTTGTGGGCAGTGTGGGGTCAGTTCAGATAGTTCCTTGTTCCAGCTTATACGTCTCAAGATCTATGCTGCTGCTGCTGCTGCTAAGTCGCATCAGTCGTGTCCGACTCTGTACGACCGCATAGACAGCAGCCCACTAGGCCCCTTCAGATGTAGTCAGTGCTAACTACAAGGTTTTAATCTGTTGCACCTGTCACTTCCAAAGTGGTTCCTTTTGTTTTTTTGGCTTCTTCTGTTTGCAAGTCTCTTCGGTGTCTAATTTCCACTCTGAAACAAGGCGGTGAAGTTGGTCACTTTTTTAGGCTCACTTGTTCAGTCGTGCTATGGGGAGGGAGGAATGCTGCAAACAAATATCACTGGCGTGTGTGGGGAGTGCTTGCTGTGCCTGGGCCACACTGGGTTTGCCCCTGCTCATGGCGTGTGTGCTTTCCCAGTCTACACTGCTTAGGCTCCAGGATGCTCTGCAGGGGAACTGTCTAAAGCAGGCCCTGTGTTGCATGCACTTCGCAGGTCTACGCCACTCAGGTTTAGGTTCTTGGGTACTCCACAAAGGCACAGACTCGGTTGGGCCTGTGTTTTGTGCCCTTCCCAGGTCCAAGCAGCTCAGGTGACCAGGTGCTTGGAGAGCACACACTCCCCAGGTGCGTGTGTCTTATTGCCTCCCCTGTCCCAGCTACTTGGTTTCCTGGGTGTGCAGCAGGAGCACCACAGCAGGAGCACCATCTCACGTGTGCTGTGTGTCTCTTCTGGGGAGCTGATTTCTGTGACCCTCCCAGTGGATGTCAACCATCCAGAATCCCAGGAAGACTTGGTTAGCAGCTGGGAGCCTGCTCACAGTTTGGTAGAGGATGCCATCTCTGGGGCTGAATTTGCCCCTTGCCTTCCAGCTCTAGCTGTTGCCTGCTTGCCTCCCTGCCTCCAGCGGGGAATGGGCCGGTCCGCAGCTGGCTAGCTCTCCTCTGGTATTTGCTCAGTCCTGTGTTCTGTGAGTGGGCTGGCAGTGACTTAGGTTAGGGCTTTTCCCAGGAAAGTTCTCTCTCTTTGTCTTTTTTTTCTCTCTCTGGCTATCCCATAGTTTGGATTGCTATCTCATTTAGCTCCCTCAGATTGTCCTCAGCTCTTTCAGGCCCGGTCCCTACCCTAAGCAATGCCACCCGCGCCTCCCTGTTCAGCCTCCACTTGCTGGTGGTGGACACGAGCGTCTGGGCTACTTCTCCGCTGGGAGTTACCCTTAGGCTCGTAATCTGTGGGTTTTATTTATTTATTTACTTTTCCTCCTGGTTATGTTGCCCTCTGAGATTCCAAAACTCTCCACAGACCTGCTGGTGAGAGAGTTTCCTGGTGTTTGGAAACTTCTCTTTTACGACTCTCTCCCAGGAAGGGTCTCTGTTGCTAACTCTTTTGTCTATCTTTTTATCTTTTATATTTTGTCCTACCTCCTTTTGAAGACAATGGGCTGCCTTTCTGGGTGTCTGGTGTCCCCTGCCAGCAATTCAGAAGTTGTTTTGTGGAATTTGCTCAATGTTCAAATGTTCTTCAATGAATTTGTGGGGGAGAAAGTGGTCTCCCTGTCCTATTCCTCTGCCATCCTAGGACCTCCCCCTTTTTATTACCCTTGAGGAGGATAATACAAAGAGAGATTCTTGTATAATTTTTACTGGAAGTTAGACTCAAAATATCTAAATTATTGTATCATTTGATTCTGATGGCACCTTCCCTTAATTTTACCTTAAGCCAAAGATACCTATGGCTGTACAAAGATTTACAGATTGTACAAGTAGAATTAATCACAGGCAGAAAGTTAGGCAACACAAAAATTAGTGAGGAATTCTGGAACTGAAAGGAGGTTAGAAATCATTTTAACAAATCCTAGAATTTTACAAGTGGTAAAACTAAGGTTCAAAGATGTTAAGTGATGTTTTCCTTACTCTAAGTTAACAGATGTTATTATTGTCATTTATCTAGCACCAGCAAAGGCAATTTTGAAATATCTGGCAATTGAGACAGACTGTTCAGAGGTCTTCATTAGAAATTCTGATAGTCCTTAAGTTATCTCTAACGTGTTAGTTTAAAACATCATAACCAAAGAACTCAAAACCTAATATTTTAGCATTCCACAGACGTGCTTTCATGCTAAGCTGCTTCAGTCATGTCCAGCTTTTTGTACCCTATGGACTATAGCCTTCCAGGCCCCTCCGTCCATGGGACTTCTCAGGCAAGAATACTGGAGTGGATTGCTATTGCCTTCCCCAAGAGATCTTCCTGACCCAAGGATCAAACCCATGTTTCTTATGTCTCCTGCATTGGCAGGTGGGTTCTTTATGACTGCATCACCTGGGAATTTTGTTAGTTAAATCAGCAATTTCATGATGATTTTTCTCCTCAGCATGTAGGCTGTATGCTGGGCATGGTGGACATAGTGATAAATATTGCAGTCACAGTCCTTATTTTTATGTAGTATGGAATCTAGGCAAATGGCCTAAATGGAATGTACATATAGAAAGTGTAATTATGAGCATGATGAGTATTATCTGGTCAAATTATATGGCACTACAGTGTATGTAGCAAAGGCATGCAACCTATATAGGATTGGAAGTGAAGAAGGAGCAGAAATATTAGAGAGACAAAACTTATGCAAAGATTCAGCAACAGGTGGGCAAATGGCATATCTCACATACTTAAAGTATAGAATCTTAAAGTTTTATAGAGAAAAATCTGTATAGAAATTATGCATTTAAATGTATTTCTTCTGTGACAAAGTTTGGTTACTTTTGTTTTTTAATTCACTCTTTCATAAATTCTGTGAACTCAGGTTAAGTCTGCATACTCTTTGGCAATATGCACATGTTCCTAGGATGGTATGCAATGTATACTGGGCTCTTAATAAATGAGTAAATACACAGTAAGTAGTGAGTATAATTTTTCACTGATAGGTAGGCAAGAGACTTAATGTTTAAAAAATTCTCTTTAATTGAGCTTAATTTTTATCTCAAGCATCCATAAGTGAAGGACAGTTTCACCTAAGTTATTCTATGGTCCGCAGATTCTTCAAGTTTTGCCTTATACCTACACCATTCAGTCATCTGCACATGTTGCTGATGGAAAATCCATGTACCTGGTCAACAAGGCCCTATGGAACAATGGCTTTCTGTTGCATTAGTCATGTGGGGGACATATGCATTCATTCCTTAGTCTCATGTGCCATTATAGTTTATGTAGCCTTCCCAATCTGTGCTCTGCCAGTCCTATTTGTGGCTCTTGCCCAATAATCATGTTACAGTTTCACTCTACCCATGGCTTGTGGGTCTCTCTATTCCCATTCCAGTGAGACAGCTTATCTGACTGTGTATATCCCTGTACTAATTTCTCATTCTAGTTTGGGATAGATAAGTTTGAGGGAAGAAAACCTAGTTGAGACAGATATTCGTTTTGCTTCTATGATAAGATTTCCATTAAATCTAATCTCAATTACACCTTGAGATGAATGGACATCATTAAAATGTGTTGTCAGAGTGCTGTATACCTGTAGGTGTAGCTGACAACTCTCATTTTAAAAAAATCAGTTGAGTGTTGACACTATCAGAGGAAAGACTGGATCTTTCCTATTTGACAGAAGGTCGCTGATTTCAAACTTGCTCATTTAAGGCAACTTGATAGATCAGTCAAAGATCCACAATATATATACAACATTAAGAAAGTAGCAAACAAATTTACCTTCAACACATCTTTGAACAAAAGCTCTATTAGAAACAACCTCTGAGATAGTAACATCTAGAGGAAAGGTTCACAGCTAGCATATAACTTTTTACTTTACTGAATATTAGTGGGTTTTCAAATGTAATTTTAATGGCAAGTATAATTTCACACACATTACTGAGACAGGAGAAAACTGATATGTCTGTCAAATTGTAGGTTCTCTGTTATTGACCTTTAGCCATCGTTTAGAATATGTTATATAGCATGAGAAGATAGACATGCACCATTCATAATGCAAATGCCACTATAAAAGTAGAGATTAGGAATGTTTTAGGTCTTATATTTGCTGAATTATGAGCTCTGGATATTTAAGTGGTAGAGAATATCTTTATTTTTAACATAGATGGGTACTCAATATATGAAGTAGGAAGGATATGTTTCAGGAAAATATATACTATATCTAAGTTTTACAGCTTCACTAGAGCAACAGAGGAGCCTGGTAGGCTGCAGTCCGTGGGGTCGCTGAGAGTCTGATACGACTGAGCGACTTCACTTTCACTTTTCACTTTCATGCATTGGAGAAGGAAATGGCAATCCACTCCAGTGTTCTTGCCTGGAGAATCCCAGGGGTGGCGGAGCCTGGTGGGCTGCCGTTTATGGGGTCGAACCAAGTCAGACATGACTGAAGTGACTTAGCAGCAGCAGCAGACCAAGTATCAAATAATTTCAGCAACCTCTATAAAGTTGCTTAACCAGAGTTCTTCCAGAACAACATTTGCACATCATTAAATGTTAAACTTCTCCTTGAAAGGAAAGCTGTGACAAGCCTAAACAATGTATTAAAAAGCAGAGGCGTCACATTGCCAGCAAAGATGTGAATAGTCAAAGCTACGTCTTTTCCAGTAGTCATGTACAGATGTGAGAGTTGGACAGTAAAAAAGGTTGAGTGCCAAAGAATTCATGCTTTTAAACTGTGCTGCTGGCAAATACTCTTGAGAGGCCCTTGGACTATAAGGAGATCATGCCAGTCAATCCTAATGGACATCAACACTGAATATTCCATTGGAGAGACTGATGCTGAACCTCAAGCTCTCATGCTTTGGCTACCTGATGCAAAGGGCCAACTCACTGGAATAGACCGTGATGCTGGGAAAGATTGAAGGTAAAAGGAGAAGGGAGTGGCAAAGTATGAGATGACTAGATAGCATCACCAAGTCAACAGACACGAATTTGAGCAAACTCCAGGAGACAGTCGGTGGAGAACAGAGGCGTGCTGCAGTCCATGGGGTTGCAGAGTCGGAACATGACATAATGACTGAGCGACAACAGCAACAACTAGTAGTAGTTAATAATCATCAGTGAGTTCCTTGAATTTTGTCATACCTTTTAGCTTTCCTTGGGAGACCAAGAGGCAGAGTTTAACATATGTACCAATAGAACACGTGGGAGGACTAGAAGGAGAACTCATGTGTGAATGAATATGGAACTAGTCATATGGTTGAACCATTTTTTTTTTTTGAAAGGGCAAACTGAAATGTTATATATATATTTTTAAATGTTTCATTTGATTTTACATATTTAAAAATGTATTTCTTTTTAATTGGAGGATAATTTCTTTTCAGTACTGTGTTGGTTTCTGCCATTTATCAAACTAATCAGCCATAGGTATAGATATGTCCCCTCCTTCTAGAACCTTCCTTCCACCCCATCACACCCCTCTAGGTTGTCACAGAGCACCAAATTTGAGCTCCCTGCATCATGCAGCAAATTTCCAATGTCTAATTTTATGTATGGTAATGTATATGTTTCAATGCTACTCTCTTAATTCATCCAACCCTCTCCTTCCCTCCTTATGTCCACTATGTCTGTGTTTCCATTGCTGTCCTGTAGATTGGTTCATCAGTACCATCTTTCTAGATTCCATATATGTGTGTTAATATACAGTATTTGTCTTTCTCTTTCTGACTTACTTCACTGGGTATAATAGACTCTAGGTTCATCCACCCCATTAGAGCTGAGTCAAATGTGTTCATTTTCATGGCTGAGTAATATTTCATTGTGTATATGTACCACAACTTCTTTATTCATTTGTCAGTGTGCATCTGGGTTGCTTCCATGACCTGGCTGTTGTAAATAGTGCTGCAATGAACATTGAGGTACATATGTCTTTTTCAATTATAGTTTCTCAGGGTATATGCCCAGTAGTGGGACTTCTGGGTCATATGGTAGTTTTATTCCTAGATTTTTAAGGAATATTCATACTCTTCTCCAGAGTGGCTATATCAATTTGCATTCCCAGCAACAGTGCAAGAGGATTCCCTTTTATCCACACACTGTCCATTATTTATTGCTTGTAGGTTTTCTGTTGATGGCCATTCTGAGTGGTGTGAGATGACACCTTATTGTCGTTTTGATTTGCATTTCTCTAATAGTGAGTGATGTAGAGCATCTTTTCATGTGCTTATTAGCCATCTGCATGTCTTCTTTGGAGAAATGTCTGTTTAGGTGTTTTGCCCACTCTTTTATTGGGGTGTGTGTTCTGCTTTTGAACTGAATGAGCTGCTTGTATATATTGTAGATTAAACTCTTGTCAGTTTTTTCAGTTTATATTATTTTCTCCCATTCTGAGGATTGTCTTTCACCTTGTTTATAGTTTCCTTCACTGAGAAAAAGCTTTTAATTAGGTCCCATTTGTTTATTTTTGTTTTTATTTCCATTACACTGGGAGGTTAGTCATAAAGGATTTTGCTGTGATTTATGTCAGAGTATTCTGCTTATGTTTTCTTCTGTGACTTTTACAGTTTCTGGTCTTACATTTAAGTTTTAATCCATTTTGAGATTACCTTTGTGTGTGGTATTATGAAGTGTTCTACTTTTTCTTTTACATGCTGCTGTCCAGCTTTCCCAGCACCACTCTATTGAAGAGACTTCTTTCCTCCACTGTAGCTTCTTGCCTCATTTTTCAAAGATAAGTTGCCCAAAGGTCCATGGATTTATCTCTGTGTTTTCTATCTTATTCCATTGGTCTATATTTCTGTTTTTGTGACAATACAATACTATCCTGATGACTGTTGCTTTGTAGTCTAGTTTGAAGCCAGGCAAATTGATTTCTTCAGCTCCTGTCTTCTTTCTCAAGATTGCTTTGGTTATTTGGGGTCTTTTGTGTCCGCCTGCAAATTATGAAATTATTTGTTTGAGTTCTGTGTAAAATATTGAAGTTTGATATTGATAGTTTGCATTGAATCTATAGATTGCTTTGGGTACTATAGTCATTTTCACTGTTTTGATTCTTCCAATCCAGGAACATGGTATAATTCTTCATCTGTGTCATCTTTGATTTCTTTCATTAGTGTTTTATAATTTTTACATACAGGTCTTTTGTCTCTTTAGCTGGGTTTATTTATAGGTATTTTATTTTTTATTACAGTGGTGAACAGGATTGTTTCTTTAATATTTCTGATTTTTCATTGTTAGTATATAAGAATGCAAGGGATTTCTGTGTATTATTGATTAGCTCTATTAAATTTCTTGTGGCCCCTTTAGCACTTTCTGTGTACAGTGTCACACATACAAACTAACAGTGAGAATTTTACTTCTTTTCCAATCTGAATTCCTTTTATTTCTCTTTCTTCTCTGATTGCTGTAGCTAGGACTTCCAAAAGTCTGTTGAATAATAGTGGCAAGAGTGGGCACACTTGTCTTGTTCCTGATCTTAGAGGAAATACTTTCAGTTTTTCACCATTGAAAATCATTTTTCCTTGGTTTTGTCACATACGACTTTCATTATGTTGAGGTATTTTCCTTCTCTGGAGAAGGAAATGGTTACCTACTCTGGTAGTCTTACCTGGAGAATTCCATGGACAGAGAATCCAGGCGGGCTATAGTCTATGGTATCACAGAGGTTTGGAGATGACTGCGTGAATAACACTTTCACTTTTATCATGTTCCTTCTATGGCTACTTTCTGGAGAGTGTTTATCATAAATGGGAGTTGATTTTTGTCAGAAGTGTTCTCTGCATCTACTGAGATGATCATATGATGTTTATCTTTTACTTTGTTAATATGGTGTATGACATTGATTGATTTGCATATATTGAAGAATCCTTGCATCTTTGAGATAAAGCCCACTTGATCATGATGTATGATCCTTTTAATATGTTGTTAGGTTCTGTTTGCTAGAATTTTGTTGAAGATTTTTGCATCTATGTGCCTCAGTGATATTGGCCTGTAATTTTCTTTTTCTATGGCATATTTGTCTGGTTTTGGCATCAGGGTGATGGTGGCCTCATAGAATGAGTTTGGGGAATCTCCTTCCTCTGCAGTTTTCTGGAAGAGTTTGGGCAGGATACATATTAGCTCTTCTCTAAATTTTTGGTCTAATTTGCCTGTGAAGCCATCTGGACTTGGACTTTTGTTCATTGGAAGAGTTTTTATTGCAGTTCTAATTTCTGTGCTTATGATTGATCTGTTGATTTTTCTATTTCTTTTTGGTTCAGTTTTGGAAAGTATAATTTTCTAAGAATTTGTCCATTTCTTCCAGGTTGGCCATTTTATTGGTATATAGTTGCTTGTAGTAGTGTCTTATATAAGCCTTTGTATTTGTTTCATCTCTTGTAACTTCTGCTTTTTTATTTCTAATTTTATTGACTTGGGTCTTCCTTTTTTTCTTGGTTGAGTCTGGCTAATGGTTTGTCAATTTTATTTATCTTCTCAAGGAATCAGCTTTTAGTTTTCTTTATCTTTGCCATTTTCTCCTTTATTTCATTTTCATTTATGTCTGCTCTGACTTTTATAATTTATTTCCTTCTATTAGCTTTGGGGTGTTTTATGTTTGTTAGTTCTTCTTTTTCTGTTTGCTTTAAGTGTAAGTTTAGATTGTTTATTTGATGCTTTTCTTGTTTCTTGAGGTAAGCTTGTATGGCTATAAACTTGCCTTTTAGCACTGCTTTTAGTGTATCCCATAGGTTTTGTGTTGTCATGTTTTCATTGTCATTTGTTTTTAGGTATATTTTAATTTCCTTTTTGATTTCTTCAGTGATTTTTTGGCGATTCAGAAGCATAGTGTTTATCCTACATGTGTTTGTGTTTTTTGTCATTACTTTCCCCCTGTAGTTGATATCTAGTGTTAAAGTCAGTAAAGATGCTTGAAAAGATTTCAGTTTTTTAATGTTTATCCAGGCTTGATTTGTGGCCTAATATGTGATCTATCCTGGTGACTTTCTATCCTGTGCACTTGATTAAAAAAAAAAAAAGTGAAATCTGCTGTTTTGGGATGATATGCTCTATAAATATCAATTAAGGTGTAACTTGTCCAATGTATCATTTAAATGTTGTGCTTCCCTACTAATTTTCTATCTGGATAATCTGTCCATTGGTGTAAGTAGGGTATTAAAGTTCCCCACTATTACTGTGTAAATGTTGATTCCCCCTCTAATAGTTGCTAGCATTTGCCTTATGTTTTGAGGTGCTTCTATGTTGGGTGCATATATATTTAAATTATTATCTCTTCTTCTTGGATTGATCCCTTGATCATTATATAGTGTCCTTTCTTGTGTCTTGTAACGATTTTTATTTTAAAGTCTCTTCTGTCTGAGTATTGCTACTCTTGTTTTCCTTTATTTTCTGTTTGCATGGAATAACTTTTCCAGCCTCTCACTTTCATTCTGTGTGTGTTCCTAGGTCTGAGGTGGGTCTCTTATAGATAGCATATATAGGGGTCTTATTTTTGTATCCATTCAGCCAATTTGTGTCTTTTAGTTAGACCATTTAGTCCATTTACATTTAAAGTAATTATTGATGTATATGACCCTATTACCATTTAATTTATTGTTTCAGGTTTGTTTTTATAGGCCTCTTCTTTCTCTTGTGTTTCCTGTCTAGAGAAGTTCCTTTAGCATTTGTTGCAAAAGTGGCTTGGTGGTGCTGAATTCTCTTAACTTTTGTTTGTATGTAAAATTTTGATTTTTGCTTTGAATTTGAATGATACCTTTTTTGGATAGAGTAATCTTGGTTGTAGGTTTTTTTTGTTTTTGTTTTTGTTTTTCTTTCATCATTTTAAGTATATCCTGTCACTCCCTTCTAGACCGCAGAGTTTCTTTTGAAACATCAGCTGTTAGGCTTATGGAGATCCTCTTATATACTTTTGTTGCTTTTCCCTTGCTGCTTTTAATGTTTGTTCATGTTTAATTTTGATTAGTTCAATTAATATGTGTGCTAGCCTGTTTCTCCTTGGGTTTATCCTGTATAGGAGTCTCTGGGCTTCCTGTATTTGGATGGCTGTTTCCCAAGTTAGGGAATTTTTTTGACTATATGTCAAATATTTTTTCATATTTCTTTTTCTTCTTCTCAGATACCTTAATTCTAATGTTGTTATGCTTAATGGTATCTCAAAGGTCTCTGAGGCTGTCCTCACTTCTTTTTGTTATTTTTTCTTTATTCTGCTCTGCTTCAGTTATTTCCACCATTCTGCCTTCCAGCTCACTTCTCACTTATGTGTTCTTTAGTCTCAGATAGCCTGTTATTGGTTCCTTGTACTGTATTTTTAATATCAGTTCTTGTGTTGTTTGTTGTTTGGTTAAACATTTCTTGTTTCTTCTCGATCTGTAATTCCAGTATATTTATCTGTGCCTCTGTTGTATTTTCAAGACTTGGAATCATCTTTACTATTGTTACGCTGAATTCTTTTTCAAGTAGACTGCTTATTTCCTGTTCATTTGTTGGGTCTCATGGGTTTTTACCATAGTCTTTCATCTGCTGCATGTTTTCCTGTTTTTTCATTTTGTTTAATTTACTGTGTTTGGGGTCACCTTTCTGCAGGCTAGAGGCTAGAGGGTTGTAGTTCCTCTTAATTGTGAAGTCTTCCCTCCATGAGTGGGTGGGAACAGTGGCTTGTGAAGGTTTCCTGCTTGGGAGGAATTGTGCCTGTGATCTGGTGGGTGGAGCTGGCTCTTGTCTCTCTGAAGGGCAGTGCCATGAAAGTAGTGTTTTTGGATGTCTGTGCGCTTGGTTTTTGGCAGCCTTTCTGCCAGTGGGAAGAATTGTATTTCTGTTTTGCTAATGCTTTGGCATGAGATGTTGGGCACTGGATTTTTCTGGCTTTCAAGTGGGGCTTGGTCTTAGTGTTGAGGTAGAGGCTTTTGGGAGAACTCTCATCAGTTAATATTCCATGGGGCCAGAATTTCTTTGGTGTTCCAAAGTCCCGGACTTGAGTTTCCCACCTCTGGGGTTCAGGCCCAACACCTTGGTGTAGCACTGAGACTTAAGAGGCCTCATAGCAGAGAAGACAAAACCTCAAGACTCATACTGAAAGCAGCACTCAATAGCCAAAGAAACTCACACATTTACAAAGAGAAAGAAAGGAAAGAAAAAAAGGGGGGGGGGGACAAAAATAGGAATCAAAGAAGAAGAAACCAATAAAGACAGTAAAAATTGGAAAAAAAATAAATAAAATGAATTTATTTAAAAACAGGATGTCTTAGAAAAACTAGGTATAAAAAATAAAAATGAAAGGAATAATAAAGAAAGAACACAAAAACAATATGAAAAAGAAAAGTAAAAAATGGGAAAAGGAAAAACAGGGGAAACAAAAAAAGAAAAATGTATAGAGAGTGGTAGTTCAACCTTTGCCTCCCTAGGAGGTCTTCCAGTACTTGACTGTTCTCTTGACCTGCTGTGGGGGCAGCTCAGACTCTAATCTAGCCCTACTCCTGCATGTACTTATGTGCAGTAACACATGGTTGCCAGAGCTAGTACGTTTTTGTGTGTGAAAACTCTTTGTCCTTTTATAGATTCCACTGCCATAGAGTGTGAATACTCTTTGTCCTTTTATAGATTCCATAGCCATAGAGTCTACCTAGTTGATTGTGTGGATTTATTCTGAAGCTTGTATAGCTGGTAGAAAAGTTTTTGATCCTCTTCCTTAGTCATTCTGTCCATGGAGCTCAACTGTGGTTTTATCTCTACCTCTGCATGTGGGTCATCCACAGGAGCTGGCTCCTGAGGCTGATGTGAAGGACTTGGATCTGCCCCAGTGAGAAGGAAGTTTCACTATCTCATCATTTTTATATACAAATTTTGAAGCTATTTGCTTTAAGTACTTGTTCTGTTGTCACTATTCTTAAACTAGTGTTCTGTGAGGATTGTTAGAGAAGGTGTGGGTGAAACTCATGCCTGATCCTCATGAAGTTTTATTTCTTTTTAATTAGTAAAGTTGCATCCTGGCAAATATCGTAGTCTCTTGTGAATTAGATTAATGCAACCAATTCTCTGTAAAAACAGTCTACTCTAGTCCCTTGATAAGGCACATGTCCTGATATGGGTAGCTCACATGGCCTCTCCTAGATGACATTAGAATTTTCAGCTGGCTTAATGTTACTAGATTAATTGCTATAGAATGCTTCCACAGTGCCTGCTCTTCTTCAAGACTTTATCTTCATTTTATTTTATTTTTGTGCTGTTTTTTACTTTTCCTTTCCTCCTCTTTTCAGAAGTGGATGAAATCAAATGAAGAAAAAGAAAGTAAAATTAATACAGGCATTATACAGAAAAGAAAAACATCAAGTGCACTTTGCTAATTTTAATACTCCAACTCTTTGTTACCCTTTCTTTGTAAACTAAAATGAGCCTGGTAAAACATCTGATTTTCTGAGTGAATAAATGTAGATAAAATGTGTGCCTTCTCAGTTGTGTCCATTTTTTTGTGACCCCATGAATTGTGGCCTACCAGACTTCTCTCCATGGAATTTTCTGGGCAAGAATACTGGAACAGGTTGTCATTTTCTCCTCCAGGGGATCTTTGTGATTCAGTGATCAAATCCACATCTGCTACGTCTCCTGATTGGCACATGGATTCTTCACCACTGATCCACCTGGGAAGTCTGTAGATAAAATTAGTCAGAAGTTATTCCTTAAAGTTGGTAATACCCATACTCCATACAGTGATACAATTATCAATGTATTTCCTAAACGTATCTATTTCCTAAGCATATGTTTTCATTCCAATCCCAAAGAAAGGTAATGAATGCCAAAGAATGTTCAAACTACTGCACAATTGCACTCAATTCACATGCTAGCAAAGTAATGCTCAAAATTCTACAAGACAGGCTTCAACAGTACATTAGCTATGAACTTCCAGATGTTTAAATTGGATTTAGCAAAGGCAGAGGAACCAGAGATCAAATTGCCAACATCCGATGAATCATAGAAAAAGCGAGAGTTCCAGAAAAAAACATCTATTTCTGCTTTATTGACTATGTCAAAGCCTCTAACTATGTGGATCACGACAAACTGTGAAAAATTCTTAAAGAGATGGGAGTAACAGACCACCTGACCTGCCTCCTGAGAAACCTGTATGCAGATCAAGAAGCAACAGTTAGAACTGGATATGGAACAACAGACTGGTTCCAGATTGGGAAAGGAGTACATCAGGGATATTTTCACCCTGCTTATTTAACTTACTTGCAGAGCATATCATGTGAAATGCCATGCTGGATGAATGAAGCACAAGCTGGAATCAAGATTGCTGGGAGAAATATCAATAACCTTAGATATACAGATGAAACCACCCTAATGGCAGAAAGTGAAGAGGAACTAAAGAGCCTTTTTGAAAGTAAAAGAGGAGAGTGAAAAAGTTGGCTTAAAACTCACCATTCATAAACTAAGATCATGGCATCTGGTCCCATCATTTCATGGCAAATAGATGGTGAAACAATGGAAACAGTGAGAGACTTTCTTTTCTTGGGCTTCAGGATCACTGTAGATGGTGACTGCCACCATGAAATTAAAAGACACTTGCTCCTTGGAAGAAAAGCTATGACCAACCTAGGCAGCATATTAAAAAGCAGAGACCTTACTTTGCCAACAAAGATCCATTTAGTCAAAGCTGTGTGTTTTTTTTTTTTTTCCTAGTAGTCATGTATATATGTGAGAGTTGGACTGTAAAGAAAGCTGAATGCCAAGGAATTGATGCTTTTGAACTGTGGTGTTGGATAAGACTCTTGACAGTCCCTTGGACAGCAAGGGGATCCAACCAGTCCATCCTAAAGGAAATCAGTCCTGAATATTTATTGGAAGGACTAATGCTGAAAATGAAACTATAATACTTTGGCTATTTGACATGAAGAACTAACTCACTGGAAAAGACCCTGATGCTGGGAAAGATTGAATTCAGGAGGAGAAGGGGACGACAGAGGATCAGATGGTTGGATGACATCACCGACTCGATAGACATGAGTTTGAGCAAACTCAGGGCATTGGTGATGGACAGGGAAGGCTGGCATGCTGCAGTCCATGGGGTCGCACAGAGTTGGACACGACTGAGTGACTAAACTTAACTTAAACATATCTAATTTGATCTGTACTGAAGAAAATTATTATACACATTTTAAAGATGAAGAAGCAATCTCAAAGAAGTAAAGCTTCCCAAGATCACTCAAAAAACCCTTCTTTAGGGATAGGAATAGAATTAATAGGCTTCTGAATCCCAGCATGGTCCTTACCTTCTTTCCATTCACTGCTTCCTTTTGATAATTTAGAATTATTTTAAACAAACAACTGTGTTGACAAAAAGGAGACAATACTTCATCCTTTCTAACAATCAGTAGTGCATGAGTTAGTTCCAAGTAAGGATTTATAGAACATTATCTGAAAAAACCAATGAACAGTGGCCAGAGACTGGACTGTATGTGTGATAGAAATGACCCCAGGTCAAACATCTGGTTTTTCAGGCAGATTCATAAACACCATCTGTGGAACTGCATTTTGAATTACAAGGATAAGATTGAAATGCATATATGCAATGTAATGTTATCTGAAGATAGAAACTATGTTTTAAATCACATGTGTCACAGTTAATTCCTGTGGATTTTAATATTGATAGGGACAGATATATTAGATGATATCCATGAAGTATTTTTAATGTAAGGGTTATTTACATTAGATTCATATTCTACTCTAATGGGAATAATGCTTTCATTTATTGCTAAAAACTAAAAAAAAAAAAAAGATGAAACACTGTAAAATTGTAACACTAACTTTCCTAATTTAGAAAATTTTGTTTTTAGCCTCCTATGCACCAATTCAGAATTGCTGTTCATTCTCTAAGTTTATTTTTCTGAATTACAAATTTACTTGTCTGACAACTCTATGAACTGGTTTAAGTACCATGCTCTGAAGGAAATTTGTCTATGTAATTAACCATATCTCTTTAATATAGCACATTTGCCTAGTCAATATATATGTGTTTAGGCACATTTCCAACTCTTGTGACCCCATAGACTAGCCTGCCAGGCTCCTCTGTCCATGGGATTCTCCAAGCAAGAATCCTGGAGGGGGTTGTCATTTCCTTCTCTATTTGTCAGTTTATCAGAAGTAAACAATGGTAGACTGTGCCTCTTGAAAAGCAAACTGTTCCAACTCCTTAGTGTATTTAGATTAAATTTTACCTATATGATAGTAGAGATTAGAAATATGACTAGTGGAAAACAGGGCAAACACAATGAATTAATATAGAAGCTAAAATATATATGGACAAGAGAAGAACTGATACACACAAAATGAAACTTTTATTCAGTGATCTCCCTAATGCTTTCAGGTAAGTACTTCGTGGAATTGATTTTCCCTCTGTTCTCGCCAATCCCTTATACTTGCTTCACTGATTTATTTAGGCAATTTTGGGGTAACAGCAATGATTTTCCATGCTTTATTTGGGATTAATATATAAGTATATTGCAGTGTTCGGAAAGAGCATGCTTTTTAAGACCAGGTTCATCTGAACTCATTAATTTCACAGTTCTCATATTAAATGGATTCATAATGAGAATAAAAAAAGATAAACAGTGATATATTTAGTAAGCTCCATATTGCTAAGATAGAAATATTTTACCTTTGAGCCTGGATTTAAAGTAATTGCACATAGATATTGAGATTCTATTTCAGTAATCAAACCTTCATATCAAAAAACAATTCATTCCTTTTAGATCAAAGTAAGAATCAAAAATAAATGACAGAGATCTGGATAGACTCTGTCATACAGTGTCATACACATACAGAGTGAAGTAAGATAGAAAAACAAATATTGTATGACATTGCTTATATGTGGAATCTAGAAAAATGACACAGATGAACTTATTTGCAAAGCGGAAACAGACACACAGATGTAGGGAACAAATGTATGGATACCAAGGAGGGGAGAAGGTAGGATGAATTGGGAGATTGAGATTGATGTATATACACTACTGTGTATAAAATAGGTAACTAAATGAGGACATATTGCATAGCACAAGAAAGTCTACACAATGCACTATTGTGACCTAAATAGGAAGGAAATAAAAAGAGGGGGATATATGTATACTGTATAGCCAATTGGCTTTGCTGTACAGCAGAAACTAACACAACATTATAAAGCAAATATACTCCAGTAATGGAGTAGGAAATAGCGATCCACTCCAGTATTCTTGCCTGGAAAATTCCATGGAGAGAGGAGCCTGGTGGGCTCCAGCCCATGGGATTGCAATGTCGGAAACGATTTAGTGACTAAGGATGTCAGGCTCCTCTGTTCATGGGGATTCTCTAGGCAAGAATACTGGAGTGGGTTGCCATGCCCACTCCATGCTAGAGTAGGTTTCCATGCCTATCTCCAGGGAGGATCTTCCCAACCCAGGGATTGAACCCAGGTCTCCTGTATTGCAGGCGGATTCTTTACCATCTGAGCCACCAGAGAAGCTCAAGAATACTGGAGTGAGTAGCCTATCCCTTCTCCAGGGGATCTTCCTAACCCAGGAATTGAGCTGGGGTCTCCTGCATTGAAGGTGGATTCTTTACCAGCTGAGCTACCAGGGAAGCCCTCCAATATTATTATTTAAAAATTAAGAGTGAATGAGATGAATAAAGAAAACCAGAATTTAAAGGAACAAACTCTACAGTGGAGCTAAAATTTTGTCATTGTACACACCAAAGAGCTAAAATTTTGTTATTGTACATAGAAAATTTAATATTTTTCTATATATGTGAGAAAAGAAAGAAATATATATGTTGTCAGGAAGTATATAGCCTTGGCTGTAGATGCCAGTATATGGAAATTTTAGCTAGTTCTGTTTGTTGACTGAGTGGGTTATTGAAACAAAATAGAGACAGAATGACCAGTTTCAGCAATGGATTAGTACAAAATAAGAAATCAAAGAAGGGTTAGTGTGAGTCAAAGTTACATTAAATGTTTGGAGTTTTTTAAAAAAGCACAGAATGCAGAGAAAGCATATTTTGTCCAAACTCCTAGATTTCTTGTGAAAATTTCAGGTAGGTCTTTGAAAGCATGGTAACACTCATTTGACTTTATCTACAAAAAAGGCAGAAACAGTATGTGAAAATCTCAAACCACAAGAACAGTAATACTGAGTGATCCTATTTCTTTGAAAGCATGTCACATGAAACCGTGGAATAGTTAATAGAAATGAAATCGCAACTAAATCTTATGCTCTACTAGTTTAAAAAAAGGTCAAATGAATTATTTTCGTGTGAGTTGCTTTGAAATGTTTCCATCAAGGAAAACTATATCAAAACAACATTAATATAGAAGTGTTAATATAGAGGGCACATTTAACATTTTAATTTATAATATGTATATTCTATAACAAAAATAATTCAAGCATATAAAGTAACTGTGCAGTTCTTATGCATGTGTTGATCATTATGTCTCCTAATATAATTCTTGATTCATTTGATTATTTGTAAATGTGTTATATTTTGAAAATTTTATTCTACTAATTCCAGTTCAGTTCAGTTCAGTCGATCAGTCATGTCTGACTCTTTGCGACCCCATGAATCGCAGCACGCCAGGCCTCCCTGTCCATCACCATCTCCCGGAGTTCACTCAGATTCACGTCCGTCGAGTCAGTGATGCCATCCGGCCATCTCATCCTCTGTCATTCCCTTCTCCTCCTACCCCCAATCCCTCCCAACATCAAAGTCTTTTCCAATGAGTCAACTCTTCGCATGAGGTGGCCAAAGTACTGGAGCTTCAGCTTTAGCATCATTCCTTCCAAAGAAATCCCAGGGCTGATCTCCTTCAGAATGGACTGGTTGGATCTCCTTGCAGTCCAAGGGACTCTCAAGAGTCTTCTCCAACACCACAGTTCAAAAGCATCAATTCTTCGGCGCTCAGCCTTCTTCACAGTCCAACTCTCACATCCATACATGACCACAGGAAAAACCATAGCCTTGACTAGACAGACCTTAGTCAGCAAAATAATGTCTCTGCTTTTTAATATGCTATCTAGGTTGGTCATAACTTTTCTTCCAAGGAGTAAGCATCTTTTAATTTCCTGGCTGCAGTCACCATCTGCAGTGATTCTGGAGCCCCAAAAAATAAAGTCTGACACTGTTTCCACTGTTTCCCCATCTATTTCCCATGAAGTGATGGGACCAGATGCCATAATCTTCGTTTTCTGAATGTTGAGCTTTAAGCCAACTTTTTCACTCTCCTCTTTCACTTTCATCAAGAGGCTTTTTAGTTCCTCTTCACTTTCTGCCATAAGGGTGATGTCATCTGCATATCTGAGGTTACTGATATTTCTCCCGGCAATCTTGATTCCAGCTTGTGTTTCTTCCAGTCCAGCGTTTCTCATGATGTACTCTGCATAGAAGTTAAATAAGCAGGGTGACAGTATACAGCTTTGACGTACTCCTTTTCCTGTTTGGAACCAGTCTGTTGTTCCATGTCCAGTTCTAACTGTTGCTTCCTGACCTGCATACAGATTTCTCAAGAGGCAGGTCAGGTGGTCTGGTATTCCCATCTGTCTCAGAATTTTCCACAGTTTATTGTATACCCATCTTCAGTTTGTTTCTGTTGAACGGTATTTTCTTTGATTATTAATTACATTTTTCTACTTCTTTGTATATGCAGCTTAAAAATGTTACTGTTTTTAAATGTTTTGTAGGTAGTACATTTATTATCTATCATAAATATTATGGATTATATCATGTTGTCTTTTAAAAAATATAACGTTTTGTTCTGGTAAGCAAATGACTAACATATTATTTAGATTCCTTCAAGTTTTGTTCTCAGGTTACGTATATTTTTGTTCTCTCTTTATTTCTAGAGAATTTCCTTATGTTATGACTTGATTCTTATTTTTAATTCATGGCCTTTGTTGAGTCTAAACTAGTTTCCTGAAGGTCCCAGTGGTTTCTTCACTGTTGTTGCACTTAAATTCTAACAGTTTTGTGGTCTGTGATATCTTTGTTCCTTTCTCAGTCTCTCATTAACCATTCTCTGTTAAGTTTTGTGGACTCTTGCTCTGCACATGTGGTTTCACCCTTCCCTTTTCCCAGGGAAATCCCCACCAGCGATTTGGCACCCTTTGATCAAACTACCTGCTTTTCCAGCATTTCTCTCCTTTTCAGTGCTCCATTCACAATTCTAGCCACATCCTAAAATGCATGTTTCAATCTCTGGTTTTTTAGTTTATCAAGTGCCAGAAACTAGGTGCTCTGCTAGGATTCCAACTCCATATGCTAAAGAAACTTCTGGCAAAAGTGGCCCTCACCTCATATGTTTTCTTCCGTCAAGGATTGTAGTCATTCACGTTTTGTCATTCAGTGCCCGAAAACATTGCCACATATATTTTGTTTACATTTATAATTTGTGCTGAGAGGGAAAGTCTGGTGATGTTTACTCTTTCATGTTCTTATTTTTTTGAAAGTTGCTCAGTCTTTGAAATGACAAAAAAGTTTGTGTTTACAATTGAAAAAATACAAGGTCATTAGAGCTCTTCCTATCATCTTCCATAACTCACCCTTGTTTGACCTCATCAAAGTTAATGTCATGATATAAAACTTCCCTTACTGTATCTCATTGCCCATGCATACATAAACACATCAGATAAGAATTTGTTCTGTTTATTTTTATTTTTTTAAGATATGAGCATAATGAAGGTAGAAGTTAGGTATTTTTAAAAAATCACCAATCAGTATATTATGTGCATCACTATTGGTTAACAATGAATCTTCATTTAAATCTGTGAGCAAATCATAATTAATTCAACTATTTCCTTGTGGATAGGAATTTTAGATTATTGAAGCTACAACATACGTTCAGTAAACATCTGTTCTTGTTACTTTTTCTCTGTATAATAGATTTCTTCATGTGAGATTTCTGGGTCAAAGGCTAAAACACATTTTAAAATATTGGGATTACTTTCTGAAAACGTGTAAGCTGTTCTTTTCCACCAACAATGTATGAAAATGCTAGTTTCCTTGCCTCCTTGGCAAAATACATTTGGAAGTTGAATATATCAATCACTTTCCTATCAAATTTCCTTTGAAAACTATGTAAACTGAACTCAACAGAAATAAAAAGCTGTTTCAAGTATGATAAATTGTTAATATATTTAAAATCCCATAGGTAGGGCTTCTCTGGTGACTCAGTGGTAAAGAATCCACCTGCCAAGCAGAAGATGTGGGTTCCATCCCTGGGTTGGGAAGATCTCTTGGAAAAGGAAATGGCAACCCTGTCCAGTTATCTTGTCTGGGAAATCCCATGGACAGAGGAGCCTGGTGGGCTTCAGTCCATCAGATCACTAAAGAGTTGGATATGACTTAGCAACTAAACAACAACAAATCCCATAGACGACTGAGAACATTTGAAAAGTTACATAGACTAGTCAGTAGAGACTGAAGTCACAAAAACGTAAGATAGAGAAAAGGAAAGTGAACATAGTAAGATTTATCAAGGCTTTTTTATGGTCTTATATGTCCTTGCATTATCCTATTTAATATTGTAAATGTTAATTTTAATGTGAAATTTATTCATTGGCATATTTTCTTGAGAGTAAACAACTTTCAGAAAAGATTTGCAGTCATGAGTTAATGACCCCAAATCTGGCTGAAACTATTTTACTCTCAATTGAAGGTCCATTTCAAAAATAAAGATTTTTCCCAAGGTTCCGTTCAGTTCAGTTCAGTCACTCAGTCGTGTCCGACTCTTTGCAATCCCATGAATCACAGCACACCAGGCCTCCCTGTCCATCACCAATTCCTGGAGTTCATTCAGACTCATGTCCATCGAGTCAGTGATGCCATCTGGCCATCTCATCCTCGGTCGTCCCCTTCTCCTCCTGCCTTCAATCCCTCCCAGCATCAGAGTCTTTTCCAATGAGTCAACTCTTGGCATGAGGTGGCCAAAGTACTGGAGTTTCAGCTTTAGCATCATTCCCTCCAAAGAAATCCCAGGGCTGATCTCCTTCCGAATGGACTGGTTGGAACTCCTTGCAGTCCAAGGAACTCTCAAGAGTCTTCTCCAACACCACAGTTCAAAAGCATCAATTCTTTGGCGCTCAGCCTTCTTCACAGTCCAACTCTCACATCCATACATGACCACAGGAAAGACCATAGCCTTGACTAGACGGACCTTAGTCGGTAAAGTAATAAGTGGCAATTAATTTTAAGGCACTTCCATTTTGATTAGCATTTCAGTGACATTATTAATAACAAATGGTCCACAAGCCTGGAAAAGTTTAAATCTACAAATCTATTAAGTTTTGAGGAACTTGAGTCTGTTTTATTAATGTTTAGATTTCCTTTGTCTTTCTATCTAAGACAAAAATATTAAATAGAAACTCTTGAATCTTCTGTTGACCATGTCTTTGGTTTAATTGTGAAATTGATCAGTCAAACCATGTCAGAGTTTTGCCTTTTACTTAAATCTCAAAACAGAGGTCATAAAATTTTGTTGCTTAAATCACAAAGACAAATCTGTCAACAGTTGTAGATCAGTGAACTTCTCACAGACTTCTCTAAAACCATAACAATTACATTTTATTAAGAACACCTGATTTTATCTTACAGTTCTGCTTGTTACAACATGCTTGTGTGAAAGATTTAAGTATTTTTATACTATAGGATTTTAAATTATCTGATTAATGGAATTTCCATTTAGTTTCATGTTGTGTTGGTATCACTTATTAACACAGAATTCTGCAGTTTTACAAGAGCTGGACATGCTGAGAAGTTGGTTATTTCAGTCTAAAATGACAGAAAAACCATATATTTAATCTATTCTGTATTTTAGACTACAGATAAATTTAAGCTTTTGCTTTAAAGAATAACAATTTGTTAATTGTGCTACCCACATCATGTACAAAACAACAAAATTAGTCTGAAGATATCTTTATTAAGCCATCTGTTCACCATAGAACTCTCAAGACATTCCTCCAAATTTTTCAAATCAGGTGGTTTCATAGGACTCAAAGAGTGAAGTGATGATATTGTAGTTTTTTGGGTAGAGAGAATTACTGAATATAAGAGTTTGAAGATAATGAGGGAAAGAGACTATAATGATCCCAAGAAACATTTTCTTGATTAGAAGGTGGATGATGCAGAAGAGCAGAAGTTGTACTCTTATTGTACACTGTGCTCAAAACAAAAGTCATATATCCCTTGTAGTTTTTCCATGAATGTGTGATGTTGATGCTAATAAAATGTTCAAATCACTAAACATGCATTAACAGTTTGCTAGCGGTTTGTGTCAGGGAGCTACTATCAATGTGCAAAATAACGTACATCTTCTGATTTATACATGCCACAGGCACAGCTTACTCTGCAAATACATGACGTTGGAGAGTAAAGGTAAACATAAAAGGAGACATAGGCATAGTGACAAAGTTAAATTTCCTATCAACTAGAACAAGAAAGACTCACATAGGAATTGTAAGGCACAGAAGCCTCACTTTTTTCTATTTCAGCTTAAGTGTAAGCTACTCAAAGACTTTTAAAGTTGTCATTTTTAAAGCATAACACATGCTGTATAACCACTTAGCTTCATAACTTTTATTATTAACTAACATATTCATACGACCACCTCATGCGAAGAGTTGACTCATTGGAAAAGACTCTGATGCTGGGAGGGATTGGGGGCAGGAGGAGAAGGGGACGACCGAGGATGAGATGGCTGGATGGCATCACGGACTCAATGGACGTGAGTCTGAGTGAACTCCGGGAGATGGTGATGGACAGGGAGGCCTGGTGTGCTGCGATTCATGGGGTTGCGAAGAGTCAGACACGACTGAGCAACTGAACTGAACTGATTCATTATATAGATTTTATTTATTTGCTTTTGAGGGCAGCAATTTTTATTGTCATTGTAACTCCATAATTTGTGTTAATGTCTCATTCATAGTACAGTGCTGAGTACAGATTTGTTTATGGGAGAAGAGAGCAATATATAACAGTCAAAAAATTAACATCTATATTACATTAATTGTTAACATATTATTTAACATTGTTATTTATAAAAATCTTCTCCAAATCAATAAAATATAATCTATTTAAGAGCTACAGAGTAGATATAGGTAGATGATTAATAAAACAGGTACAGTAAATGCCTAGTAAACAAAAGGAACTATACTTGAACTCATTTAACATAAGAGAACTGAAAATGAAAATGACAACCAAAAAATTATTTCACACCTATCAGATTAGAAAAAATATAAAATATTAGGAATGATAGTAGGGGAATAGAAACCCTAAAACTGTGTTTAGAAAATATGTTTTATTCCAGAATCATTGGAGAGCAATTTGGTTCTATCTCATAGACATATACAAACTCTAAGATTCATTAATTTCACTTAAATTTGTAGAAAAAATCTTGCACATTAAACAAAGATGAACAGAGAGAAAAAGATGAATAGACTGAAGTAATGTATAAAAATATATATGTTCTGAAATCAATTAGGCAAAGCAAACTGCAAAGTTACATGTATTTGTATGTGTGTATAAATATATGTGAATCTAATAGTACTTAAGTTAAAAATAAAGTGCTCAATATCAGTTAAAGATACACAGACGTGTATACAGCCCAAATTAATGACATGGTTTCCTTGGGAATAACAACAGTTACGTGTTCTCCTGGGAGATGAATTCAAAAAAATTAAACTATGTGTTTAATGTTTCCTTATCCTGTATTAAAAAAAAAATCACAAGATTTAGTTGGTCAGTACACAGAAGTTTGTCATATTATTCTCTGGATTTTTTCTAATTTTCATGTACATCCGTGGTGGATTCAAGTCAATGTATGGCAAAACCAATACAGTATTGTAAAGTAAAATAAAGTAAAAATAAAAATTTAAAATATTAAATAAAGAGAAACATTCATTGTATTTATATGTTATATGTATTTTCTAGTTACAATTTATGTTATGTTACATAATACCTAATTTGGGCTTCCCTGGTGGCTCAGAGGTAAAGAATCTGCCTGTAATACAGGAGGCACAGATTTGATCCCTGGGTTGGGAAGATCTCCTGGAGAAGGAAAAGCACCCTACTCCAGTATTCTTGCCTGGAGAGGGAAATAGCAACCTGCTGGTGCTGCTAAGTCGCTTCAGTCGTGTCCGACTCTGCGACCCCATAGATGGAAGCCCACCAGGCTCCCCCGTCCCTGGGATTCTCCAAGCAAGAACAGTGGAGCGAGTTGCCATTTCGTTCTCCAGTGCATGAAAGTGAAAAATGAAAGTGAAGTCACTTTAGTTGTGTCCGACTCTGTGCGACCCCACGGACTGCAGCCTACCAGGCTCCTCTGTCCAGGGATTTTTTAATATAAAAAAAAGCAATGCAAGTAAAGAAAGAAAAATAACAGTGAATGTATATATTACAGATCAGCTAAAATATAATTGTTCTGGAGACACACAATCATTTTTATAAAAATTGTATCTTTATAACATTAATTACCTTTTTTGGTCCTGTAATAGCTAAATAAAACAGAAAAACATGGCTTTTGTGAAGTGTTTATTTCTCTGTTTTCTGTCTCATCGACGTAAATGTGAAATACTGGAAATCTTGTATATCCTTCCTTGTTTGTCCCTGTTGCTCTTTACCAATAGCTCAAATTAGATTAGCATTGGGTTCCCTCGTGGCTCAAACAGTAAAGAATCTGCTGCAGCGCTGGAGACCTGGGTTCAGTCCCTGTGTCGGGAAGATCCCCTGGAGAAAGACATGGCAACCCATTCCAGTATTCTTGCCTGTAGAATCCCATGCATGGCCTGAGGAGCCTGGCAGGCTACAGTTCATGGAGTCCCAGAGTCAGACATGACTAAGTGACTAACACTTTCACTTTTTCACCTCCTTCATATAAATTGTGTTGTATTTATTTTGTAAAACTACTTTTCAAAGCAATTCATGCCTCTGATGTAAATCGCACATTAACAATTTGAGGCTTTCTTGAATTCCCAAGTCTTGGTGTTCTTATTAAGTATGGTGATAGCAACATTTTTTATCCTCTTCTTGAAATTGTAATAGATAAATTATAGAAAAATCCTGCACTTTGAATATAACAGAACAATTCATACCTTTGAAATAATATTGCATTATAATTACTGATTTATTTGTAAATATCCCCCTATAGATTAAGATTAAACCTTTGAGAGTCCGAGACCATAGGTATGTGTTCACACTGCATCACAAGGGACAAGCATGTTCCCTGCTACTGGGTAGATGCCACATATTTATGAAAAAAAGTGAATAAAACACTGTCATACATTATGAGTTTCTGAAAATTCCTTGAAACCTTTGTTATTTAGAATTTTTTAAAATAACATCAACTGATACTGTTTGTTGAGTCTCTGAAACAATACCGTATTTCTTACAAATAATTTGTAGAAGATTTATTTTTTTTTCTTTTATTTATGCAAATCAAAACCACAATGAGGTACCACTTCACACCAGTCAGAATGGCTGCGATCCAAAAATCTGCAAGCAATAAATGCTGGAGAGGGTGTGGAGAAAAGGGAACCCTCCTACACTGTTGGTGGGAATGCAAACTAGTACAGCCACTATGGAGAACAGTGTGGAGATTCCTTAAAAAATTGCAAATAGAACTACCTTATGACCCAGCAATCCCACTGCTGGGTATACACACCGAGGAAACCAGAATTGAAAGAGACACATGTACCCCAATGTTCATCGCAGCACTGTTTATAATAGCCAGGACATGGAAACAACCTAGATGTCCATCAGCAGATGAATGGATAAGAAAGCTTTGGTACATGTACACAATGGAGTATTACTCAGCCGTTAAAAAGAATTCATTTGAATCAGTCCTGATGAGATGGATGAAACTGGAGCCGATTATACAGAGTGAAGTAAGCCAGAAAGAAAAACACCAATACAGTATACTAACACATATATATGGAATTTAGAAAGATGGCAATGATGACCCTGTATGCAAGACAGGAAAAAAGACACAGCTGTGTATAACGGACTTTTGGACTCAGAGAGAGAGGGAGAGGGCGGGATGATTTGGGAGAATGGCATTCTATCATGTATACTATCATGTAAGAATTGAATCGCCAGTCTATGTCTGACGCAGGATACAGCATGCTTGGGGCTGGTGCATGGGGATCACCCACAGAGATGTTATGGGGAGGGAGGTGGGAGGGGGTTTCATGTTTGGGAACACATGTAAGAATTAAAGATTTTAAAATTTAATAAAAAAGATTTATTTTAAGGTATTAACTTACTGCATGATCTATTACAGCATTATAAAATAACAAATTAAAATTGATCTTTAGAAAGATGTTTTAAATGGGGTGTTCCAATTTAGAAAGTTGAAAAAAATATTTTTCTCTCATTGATATTTTCAATGTCTAAGTTTATTTAAAGAGGGGAATAAACTTAAGTATATAAATACATAAATATGTATATACATACAAATATACATACTGTATATATTTAAATATACAGTATGTATATATATATATGAAGTGTATGCAAAGTTTATATACATGCGTGCTAAGTTGGTTCAGTCGCATCTGTCTCTGCAACCCTATAGACTGTACCCCGCCAGCCTCCTCTGTCCATGGGATTCTCCAGGAAAGAATACTAGAGTGGGTTGCCATGCCCTCCTCCAGGGTATCTTGCCCATCCAGAGATGGAACCCGCCCCTCTTATGTCTCCTGCATTGGCAGGCGCGTTCTTTACCACTAGTGCCACCTGGGAAGCCCAAAGATAAATGAGTCTAAATCAATCTATGTAAAACTGCCTGAATCACACCAGGTTCTGAGATTAATGGAAAAACCAGGCAACCTTGACGTAAGTGCTTACCAAGTATTCTCATTGTTCTTTGAGGATTACTTATAATATTACTTTAGGAGCTTTAGAGATGGAATTTCTTCAGAATGAAAAGCTTGTCAAGGAAGGTCCATCCAATGACAAAGGCAGTTCTAAGGTAGTGGCCTTGCCAAAGGAGTACTTCTGGTCATCAGAGTGCCCTCTGGTGGCCTGGTTGAGTAATTCTAGTCCCTTCTCACTTGGAAGTGAACAGACAATAGAAGTTAATTTAGTTTCTAAAAGAGGCTTTTTAGTCACTGGCAGCGACCGGGCAACAGTAATTTGCAAACCCTGCCCTTTATTAAAATTCATTGTTGCTTTCAGAGTTAGAGAACTATAATTTCAGAGATCCAAGCAAGACCAAGAAGAAATAACATTTTATATAATCACTTTCAAGAGCTGCTGTGTAATTAAACACATGTGCCATTAATTTTAGGCAAAAACAGCAGCCATTATGCAGTAGAAAGTTGCTTTATACTAGCTCTGGTTTATAGCAACAGAATGTATATGATGTCAAGTGTTATAATTTGGCATGATTCCAGTAAATTTACAATTTTGTGAAAGTGCTATCAATAGAGCATTGTTTTTGCTTTACTATGCTTTTCTCCAGCTTTGTGGCTCTGTTTTAGCAGCAAAACATGTGGCATATTAGTTGTATCAGTTTGGGCTATAGCTGTAGGGTGTGTAATACCAAGAAATCTATGTTGAATCCCAGTTATAAAATAAAAACAATCCCACTCATCGTGTTGGGGGGGTGGTGTACATATAACTTTTCTGCTTTCTTGTATATAATTTATTGAGTACATTTGTAAAATGAACTAATTATAGAATGATTTTAACATGGGTAAAATAAAAACTAAATGTCCTGGTATAAAGTTTTTTAAAACACAATTTTTGTTCCAGAAAGTCACATCTCTGCCTAAAGCTCAAGTTGTAGTAATAAAGTTGAAAGGCAAGGTCTACCTTATAAATATTATGACATTATATAACTGGTGAAACCATTTTAAATACAGATTTTGTGAGGAATGCATGGGTCTTTTTAATGATGCATTCCCTAGTATACAGTATTCTTATCAGATAAGCAAAAGCACAACCAAAAACAAATCATCAGACAGTTTACTTTTTAGCTCATGATCCAATTAATGTTTAACTTAGGTCGTTCTGGGACAAATAGAGTAGAGTAGATTTGTTGAGGAAAGCTTAGATCATAATTTTGAAATTTAGTGTTTCCACTTTTATTAAATTAACCCTTGATAGTGAATTACAGGCGAACTTTGAAATTGTGCAATACAGGAAGACAACTCTTAAAATGCAAGTAGTTGTATTCTCATGAGCTTCACTGCATTCTTGAAACAATGCCAGCAGAGGTTCAGAAAGTAAAGAACCTGTTAAACCCAGCTTTGAAATAATTTATCAGCAGTTCAGAATCCTTATATCAGAGCTGTGACCATAGGAAATTATTTGAATATTAAGCCATAAATAAGTCTTTCCTGTGGTCACGTATGGATGTGAGAGTTGGACTGTGAAGAAGGCTGAGCGCGGAAGAATTGATGCTTTTGAACTGTGGTGTTGGAGAAGACTCTTGAGAGTCCCTTGGACTGCAAGGAGATCCAACCAGTCCATTCTGAAGGAGATCAGCCCTGGGATTTCTTTGGAAGGAATGATGCTAAAGCTGAAGCTCCAGTACTTTGGCCACCTCGTGAAGAGTTGACTCATTGGAAAAGACTCTGATGCTGAGAGGGATTGGGGGCAGGAGGAAAAGGGGACGACTGAGGATGAGATGGCTGAATGGCATCACGAACCTGATGGACGCAAGTCTGAGTGAACTCTGGGAGTTGGTGATGGACAGGGAGGCCTGGCATGCTGTGATTCATGGGGTCGCAAAGAGTCAGACACGACTGAGCGAGTGAACTGAACTGAACTGAACTGAAATAAGCCATATGCACTGCCATCTAGACCAAGATAATATAAGAAGATCTTGATCTTTAATATGTAGTTGTTTGTAGAAGGAGTTCTGAGAGAAAAGAAATGGTTTGGAAGACCCCTTTCAACATGAGAGTAGATCTTGCTTCTTTGTGAACTTTACACATCAAGTTAATTAATTAATTCAACTGGCACTTAGGACTTTCTATATGCCAAGGACTGCACAATGCCCTGGGAGCCATTGATGAACAAAATAAGTATAGGTTCTGCCTTGAGAGATTTATGTTCTCCTGAAATAATAAGTAAGTGAAGTTCAGTAATTATTTTTGAACAGCCTCTTGATGAAAGTGAAAGAGGAGAGTGAAAAAGTGGGCTTAAAACTCAACATTACAAAAACTAAGTCTATGGCATCTGGGCCTGTCAATTTATGGCAAATAGATGGGGAAACACTGGGAAGAGTGACTTGGACTCCAAAATCACTGCAGATGACGACTGTAGCCATGAAATTAAAAGATGCTTGCTCCTTGGAACATGACCAACCTAGACATAAAAAAAAAAAAGAGAGACATCACTTTGCCGACAAAGGTCCGACTAGTCAAAGCTATGGTTTTTCTGTTAGTTATGTATGGATGTGAGAGTTGGACCAGAAGGAAGGCTGAGCACCGAAGAATTAATGCTTTTGAACTGTGATGTTGGAGAAGACTCTTGAGAGTCCCTTAAACTGCAAGGAGATCCAACCAGTCCATCCTAAAGGAAACCAGTCCTGAATATTCATTGGAAGGACTAATGATGAAAATGAAACTCCAATAATCTGACCACCTGATGCACAGAACTGACTCACTGGAAAAGACCCTGATGCTGGGAAAGACTGAAGGCAGGAGGAGAAGGGGACGACAGAGGATGAGATGGTTGCATGGCATCACCGACTCAATGAACATGAGTTTGAGCAGTGCCGGGAGTTGGTGACGGACAGGGAGGCTTGGCATGCTGCAGTCCATGGAGCTGCAGAATGGAACATGACTGAGCCACTTAAATGAGCTGAACTGAAAGACTGGAGATTAAGAAAAACCTCTTTTTAGGTCAGTGACAATTAAGGTAAAATTGGAAGGAGAGAGTAAGTGCAGGAATGGAGTTGCTATAATTTGAAGAAACTGAAAGGAGGCCTGTTTAGCTGTAGTACAGTGTGTTCTGGAGCAGATAGGCATTTTAGTACATGGATGTTATTATAAATGAAATGAAAATCATTAAAGGGTTTATACCTTGTTTATAAGCTGATCACCCTTGCTGTAGAGGATAAATACATTGCCAAGATGCAAGAGTGAAAATAGGCCGTATACTAGGAGCATATCACAGCATCCAGCAGAGAGATTTGGTGGTTTAAAATATTGTGATAGCATTGGAGATTGATAGAAGTGAGCAGCTAAGAAATTTATTTGGGGGTTAAATATGGAAACATTTGTAGTTGAATTATAGAAAAGGAGCCAGATAAAAGTACAACTGTTAATTTTCTACAACTGGAGAGTTGGTGGTGCTGGTTACCAAAGATGGCAGAATCTGAAGAGAAAGCATGAAATATGTTTTAGACATATTAAATTTGAGATGCTCATGAGGCATCTAAATGGAGATGTTAAATAGGCAGTTAGGTGTGTAAATCCAAAGCACAGATAAGAGGTTTGGGTTGGAGATAATTGTGAGAGTTGTCAGCATATAATCAAGCACTGTTCTCATACTCATGTTCTGATAACCAAGACCCTTGACCTGGGAGAGCAGTTCCCACAATAGGAAGCAGCATTTTCAGCTCCAGATATTTATTTTCTGTTTTTTTTTTTTAACGTCTAATAAATCATTTTATTATGTGGTGCATTTTCTCAGAGCTTTGTGGTGTTGTGGAAATTATTATAATTTCCATAGTGATGAGGTCCAACATGGTATAATGGAAAAAAATCATTTGCCTCAGATCAGAACTTAAATTTACTATTTATCAATGGTGTGACTTTAGGTGGGCTAGTTAATATATCTGAGCCTCTGTTTACTCACATTCCATGAAAATATAGGAATAAAAATATTTTCTGTACCAACAGAGTAGTTATATTCATATTTTGTATTGAGAAATCTAAGCTAAAATATGTCACAGTTAATGTTAAAGAATTTTAAATTAAAGGGTTACTAAAGAGAATTAATTAATTAATACCTGACTATAACTTAAAAGGTTGCCCTACCTAGATCACATTTATGTACTAGAAATATATTACTAATATCATTATGAAAGTGCATGCTTTTGTGATTAGTAGGATGAGAGTCATAATTGATGCATCTATTTGGAATTTGAAAATTAGAAAAAACTATTACAATCAGAAAATTAAGTGGTTGATTTACCTCTTTAGAGTTAAGTAACCTCAGATATCTTTAATATTGGCTCTGTTTGATGATTCTGGGTATTTTGATAATTTAACATATTTTTCCAAATGAAAACAAGATAAACTAGTTCGAGTAAAGAATCAGGGAATATGCTACAGTTTTTGAAATGGTCAGCAGACTTAGGCTACCATGGTTACATTTACTCAGCTTCTGTAAGGGAGTAATCATTAAATAATAATAACCCCAAATTGTAAAACAATTGAAACAATTATTTACTTCATCGCCAAAAGGTGCTTAATACTAAGTTAGGATATAGTAATGTGCTTTATTCATAAAAAGAAATGTTCTGAATTAGTTTATGAAGTGAAAGGAAAAGAAGGGATATTTTAAAATATTAATTAGAGATCTTTCTGACAATTTTGAATGTGAATTATAAAATAGAAAGTTATATATTTTATTTTCCTTTTTTTTTTGCAGTGAAGTACTGCAGAAGCTATATGTGTACATACAATCTATCCTCATATTAGGAAATTAAGATCAATTTTGGAATAGAATTTGTATTGTTTTCTAAGGAGTAAAATTCAGTTTAAATAACAAAAATGTGTGCTATGTTATGATAAATAATTTAAATTTAGATTTTTAAATATTTTCTTAGGATAGTCATGATAGATTACAAAACAGACAACCTATTTCACTGTTTCTCCATTTATAAACATAAGAACTCTGTATCCCTGCAAAATAAATTTCAAATGCTTTCTGAAATTAGTGAGTTTATTCCACTGAAAAATTTGACCAGAAATGACTTGATTTACATATAATAACTTATTTAATAATTTATTTTGGGGAGGGGTAAGCGTTGGAGATGTTTTGAAGATCTCTCTTCAGAGTGTTGGGATTTAACAGAATAATGGCATATATGCAGAATAATTGCAATAATAATAACAATAGCTTATACTTAGTGTTTACCATGTGTCAGGCAATGTGCTAAGCATTTTATTAGCACAATGCAATATACTTGTCATAACAACCATATGTAGTGATTATTAATATATTTGCTTTACATGTAAGAAAATTGGGGCTCATGGAGACTGTGACTTGCTTAAGGTCACTCAGCTAATATGTGGAAGAGCTAGGATAGGAATCCATGTTGGCTCAATCCCAAGTCCACATGATAACCAAGACACAGTAATGGATAAAAGGATGTGTTGATCTTTTTAGGCATATTTAATAGTAAATAAGTACTTATTATTGACTATTGCAGCATTAGTTTATTCACTTATGCTATCCTTTTTATGACAGGAACAACTGTTTTTACTAAGATTCTGTATGCTTATCAAATATAGATATGTGATATCAATGATGAATCTGCCTTCTTGTTCAATAAATTTATTTTTATGTGAAAACAATCTCCCCACTTAATTCTTTCCACAAAGAACAGAAAAGATGGTATCTGATAAATCATATAATTAAATTATTGAATATGTACCTAATAAATAATTTATAACTATTATGACTATGTTAGTAAAACATTTATGACATTCATAATTTTTACAATCTGATATTGAAATTCTTAATTTTTGAAATCATTTATTGGTAAAAAACAGAGTATAAAATTATCAGTGCCATGTGGTCTTTTGTATGAAAGGTGTATATTTCCATAGAAAATGCCTGAGTGTAGGCTCACCTTGCTCATTATTTCTGCATAACATCATAATGCCTGTTGTTATTTTTTGTGTGATTTATTATGAAGTTTTTGTGCAGTAAGTATGCATTATTTTTAAATGCTGCTAAGTCACTTCAGTCGTATCCAACTGTGTGTGACCCCGTAGATGGCAGCCCACCAGGCTCTCCCATTCCTGGGATTCTCCAGGCAAGAACACTGGAGTGGGTTGCCATTTCCTTCTCCAATGCATGAAAGTGAAAAGTGAAAGTGAAGTCGCCCAGTCGTGTCTGACTCTTAGCGACCCCATAGACTGCAGCCTACCAGGCTCCTCTGTCCATGGGATTTTCCAGGCAAGAGTACTAGAGTGGGGTGCCATTGCCTTCTATCATATATATATAGATATAGATACCAGTTCAGTTCAGTTCAGTCACTCAGTCATGTCCAACTCTTTGCGACCCCATGAATTGCAGCACGCCAGGCCTCCCTGTCCATCACCAACTCCCGGAGTTCACTCAGACTCATGTCCATCGAGTCACTGATGCCATTCAGCCATCTCATCCTCTGTCATCCCCTTCTCCTCCTGCCCTCAATCCCTCCCAGCATCAGTCTTTTCCATTGAGTCAACTCTTCGCATGAGGTGGTCAAAGTACTGGAGTTTCAGTTTTAGCATCATTCCTTCCAAAGAAATCCCAGGGCTGATCTCCTTCAGAATGGATTGGTTCGATCTCCTTGCAGTCCAAGGGACTCTCAAGAGTCTTCTCCAACACCACAGTTCAAAAGCATCAATTCTTCGGTGCTCTGCCTTCTTCACAGTCCAACTCTCACATCCATACATGACCGCAGGAAAAACCATAGCCTTGACTAGACGGACCTTAGTTGGCAAAGTAATGTCTCTGCTTTTTAATATGCTATCTAGGTTGGTCATAACTTTTCTTCCAAGGAGTAAGCTTCTTTTAATTTCATGGCTGCAGTCACCATCTGCAGTGATTTTGGAGCCCCAAAAAATAAAGTCTGACACTGTTTCCAATGTTTCCCCATCTATTTCCCATGAAGTGATGGGACCAGATGCCATATACTTATATATAATGAAGTAATAAACTAATATTTGAATACAAAAATGTAATAATGGACAAGATAGGCATGGTTTATGTTCTCATAGACTTTCCATGTTAGGAGAATTATCCCACATTGGGGTTAAAATACTTTTCTGTGGTCATACAGAGGTTTAGGACCAGAGCTACATTTCAGATCTTATTTAAATCACTTTACTGCAAGTTTTATGAGAAACCTTAAGCAAACAATTAGAGTAGGGAATGATTGTATAAGAATAGTGAAATAAGGATAACTTCCTGAGCATGAATATGACTTTATCTGGCTAATGGGGAATTAGTTTACCATCGGTATAAGACTTTCTTTTCTCTGGTTGAGGAAACTTCCAAGCTTATTCTATTGTCTTCAGAATTCTCCTGCTGTCTCAACTTATGTTTGATTCTGTTGCCATAGTTATAGTTTAAAAATATAGTACTGGCTGTGCCATTTAACTTTTGTGAAAGCTTTCCATGTCTCCCTTGCAAGCTTACCTACTCATGCACAAAATGAACAGATGGAAAAATGCAAGGGCTCTCCTTTAAGGCCAGAGTCTCCATATTAAGTTTACTTTGCAGGGAAGAGAAATGGATGAATATAGAAAAAGTCTGCAGAAAGATAGGTTAAGGGAAATAAAGAAGGAAGAGGCTATCTTGCAGGTCGACAATTAAATAAGTTTTCCATGGAGTGAGAAAGGGACTGATACTTCTCAAATCTTCTGATGGAGTGGCATATCATAATAAATGGACTGAAAGGATTTGGAGAGAAAGACAAGTTTTCTAATAGTATGTATTTTCCTTGAGTATTTGTACATATATATATATATATATATATATATGATTTTTCCTTTGAATAGAAGTGAAGGAAAAGAGACTACAATTAAAAAAATTAGTTCTGATGGATACATCTTTATTCCAAAATACACTTACCATTTTGCCTATATATATATATATATATATATATATATATATATATATAATTTTTTAACATTTAGTCAGATAAATTTAGCTCTGTGATGGTAGGAAATACAGTCTGTTGTGCTTTAGTAAGCTTTCTTCTTCCATTTACCTACAAGAATCTTTAAATGACCCCCCTGACCTGCCCTTGTGGAGGGGGGAAAAGGTTGCTAAATTTAACAGGAACAATGAAATACAGGATGCCTATGTGTACTAGTTATGGAGAAGGAAATGGCAACCCGCTCCAGTATTTTTACGTAGAGAATCCCATGGACCAAGGAGCCTGGTGGGCTACAGTCCATGGGGTCGCAAGAATCAGACACGACTTAGCAACTAAACCACTACCATGTATGGCCTCAGTGTTAACTATTATCAATTGTATTATTTTTATATTTAATAGACTTTATTTTTAGAATAATTTTAGGTTCCCAGCAAAATTGAACAGAAAGTACAGTGTACCATATACTCTGATCACATACTCACGGCCTGCCCTCATTTTTTTAGAGTATGAATCTAATTATACATCTTAGATTTATAAATTTCATGCATGGTTTTAAAACTGCAAGCAACAGTTCAATACAAAATTTTATATATGTATATATATATTGCAGTGGTTCTCAGACAGTGAAGTTAGGAAGAATTGAAGAAAGTTTTCCTTAAGTATATAGTGAAATTATGAATCATAACAGTGGAATGTTTCTTTCTAATCTAGCTGTCTTTTTGATTGAATTTTATTACAACTAACAACTTAGTTAAGTATAATGTTGCTAATTGGAAACAATGAGATTTAAAATGTTTATAACCTGTATTTTCTTGAGCATGTGTTTTTAAGGACTACTGCACCAGGTGGTACATCTTTTACAATCCAAGAACTTACAGCAGTACATCATTATCATCCAAAGTCCATAGTTTACATTATAGTTCACTCTTGATGTTGTGGGTTGACATTCTATGCGTTTTAACAAATATTTAATGATATGTGTCCATCATTATAGCATTATACAGAGTAGTTGCCTGACCCCCAGATCCTCTAGTCTCTGCCTATAGATCACACCCTTGCTAATTTTTTTTTAAATTTATGTTTTTGAGTACATACTTTGTGTACAACAGTGTATTCTACTAACAATTGTAACAAAAATAATTAATCATAATTTCATAAATATATAGCATTGCTAAAAATGATATTTAGTTTAATATTGCAATAAAATATTTTGCATATTTTAACATGTACTTTTGTGCATGATTATAGTATGATTTTGAATATGATAACACAAGGGCAGTATCCTTTGCTGTTTCATCATATAAAACATTCTCATGTGCATTTATGAGTAAGTTTAAAATAATGTACTATTTTGGTGTAGCTTTTTTTCAAAGATAGTTGGTACTTCATCCAATGAAATTTCATATTTTTTCACTTTATGGAATTAATAGAGATTCTATTCTACAATTTTAAGTTGGTTTCATGTTGTTTTCCTAGACTCAGAAGGTGAAACAACTTGTACATTTAAGTCAATTTGTATTAAAATGAGACTTGTATACAAATAAATCCAAAATATTTGCTAATTTAATGACTCCAGATACTCTAGAACAGTACATATTCATTTATAAGTATGCTTATTCTTATTCATAAACATAATTACATATGTTTAAAATATCTTACCAAAATAGATCTCTTGGATTTAGGGTTATACATAACTTTTATCCTCTTGTAACCTAATGTACCTTATGTTTAATAAGTGATGTCCACTATATGGTTTATTATCATTTTCCATGAATTTGTAAAGGTGTGTATGGAGTTCTGTGTGAAGATGAAAATTAAACACACTATCACCCTCTCCTGAAACCCATCTAAAACAAAAAAGATTTTTAAATGACAAAGACTCACAACAATATAAATAGTAGAATGGGACTAAAACCAAACAAAATTTGGGAGCTAGTAGTTAGATGAACCAGTTGTAAAAGACTTAGAAGTCTCTAGAAGGTTGAGTCATAAGTCACTAGTGGGAAAAGCTAAAAGGCAATCCGATTTACACCTCAGTATATCCAGAAAGTTTCACAAATTGTTAGCACCAGAAACTTTTAATAGAGGCAGTGGAAGTCATGCTTAAAAAAGGAAGCTCTAATTAAGAATTGGAAGAATTCAATTAAGAAAATCTAATTAAGAACTGGTGAGAGGACCAAAAACCTGCAACTGGGCAACTTCCCTTTTCTTACCCCAACTGTATATTGAAAGCTTATTCTCTGAAGGAGGTAGAAGAGTCTTTATATGGTGAGTTGGCGATGCAAGATTGGCAAGAAAGGTACAATACAAAAATCAAGTGGGTGGTGGTTGTCCAGTTGCTGAGTCATGTTCGACAGTTTGTGACCCCATGGACTGCAGCATGCCAGACTTCCAGTCCTTCAGTATATCCCAGAGTTTGCGCAAACTCATGTCCCTTGAGTTGATGATGCTATCTAACCACCTCATTCTCTGCCACACCCTTCTCCTTTTGCCGTCAGTCTTTCCCAGCACTAGGGTCTTTTCCAGTGATTTGGCTGTTAGCATCAGGTATACAAAGTGTTGGAGCTTCAGCTTCAGGATCAATCCTTCCAATGAATATTCGGGGTTGATTTCCTTTAGGATTGACTAGTTTGATCTCCTTGCAGTCTGAGTGACTCTCAAGAGTCTTCTCCAGCACCACAGTTGAAAAGCTTCAGTTCTTTGGCACCCAACCTTCTTTATGGTCCAGCTCTCACATCTGTATATGACTACCATAAAAACCATAGCTTTGACTATACAGATCTTTGTCTGCAGAGTGATGTCTTTGCTTTTGAATCCACTGTCTAGGTTTGTCATAGCTTTTTTTCCCAAGGAACAAGCATCTTTTAATTTCATGGGTGCAGTCATGAAGGGAAAATGGAATGATCTCCATTCATTTCTGAGGCAAACCATTCAACATCATAGTAACCCAAGTTTATGCCCCAAGTGGATTAATGTTTCCATATAAAATTTTGACACCCACTTCCTCACATACACATACATCATTCACCTCTTAAATCATAGAAACTTGTCAGCCTGTTTAATACTATCCAAATAAATGATTAAAGAATCTTTTATGCAGTATCTAAGCTGTACAATAGGAAATATTTAAAGACACTGACTTATGGTTCTCTCAACAAAACAGTCAAGGAAAATGCACTGTAGTGAAGTCTACAGGTATCAAGTACCACATGTATACTGAGAGCATCCACGCAACTTTTTCCTTAACTACTTGTAAGTATTAGCAAACAACCTAACTTCTGAAGGAGTTCTCAGGCATAGAATTTAATGTCTAAAAACAAATAGAGTAAAAAAATTTTGAGGAAACAAAGTATATATGAGCAAAAGAAAAATTAAAAAAAGAGCAAACACACTAATATGAATGTTCTTAAAAATATGATGCTATGGAAAAAGAAAAAATATTCTTGGAAATTAAAACAATGAAATAAAGATGAAACAGTCAATAGAATGTTTAAAGACAAATTTGAGTAAAACTAGAAAAAAAGAGAAGGAAAGTCAGATATATAAAATAGGAAAGAAGAGATAAAGTAGCATTAATAGCAATAGTAATTAGAGGAGTATTCCAGTAGGACCTTCAAACAATAGTCATTCTGAAAATGATCATTGATAAAATGAAGGAGAGAAAATGATCTGAATTTTTTTTTTCTAAAGTAGAGGGCATGGAGTTCCACATGGAAAGGATCCAACAAGTACCCAGAACATATGAAAATAATTTCTTATTTATGAAATAACAAATAAAAAATTATATGCTGTGTGAATATATGCACACTTTTTTTTTTGCAAGAGAAATAAGGAAAAATAAGGCCAAACATTCAGAATGGCTTTAGCCTTCAAAACATCAGCACTGTCACAGAGCCTTGCCTTCCAAATCCTAGTGTAACCGATTTCCGTAGTAGAATTCTATACCTATCCAAACTATCATGAAGTTTGAGGCACAGTACAAGGTATTGTTTGATCTCTTAAGCACACATACTTAAGAGGCTGCAAAGACTTATCTGGTGGTTCAGTGGTTAAGATGCCACCTGCCAGTGCAGGGAACAGGAGTCCCATCCTTGGTCCTGGAAGAGCCCACATTCTGGAGAGCAACTAAGCCCCTGCACCACAGCTACTGAAGCCTGTGGGCTCTAGAGCCAATGCTCTGCAACAGGAGAAGCCACCGCAGTGAGAAGCCCCCATCAAGGAAGAGTAGCTCCCACTCATAGCAACTAGAGAAAGCCTGTGCAAAGCAGCAAAGACCCAGTGCAGCCAAAAAGGAAAGAAAAATATTTTTAAAGCTATACATGCTTCATTATAACACAGAAAGTGAGTATTATGATGTATAAGAAAGAGAGGCTCCAACTAAGATAGTTTATTGGTATATATAGAATAATTCCTAGTTATAGAAGCCTAAAAGACATTAACTTGTTCAGATAGAGACTAAGACATTCTGAAAATTTTTCTTCACTTAGTTGAAGTTGAATGCTTGATGTATCTAAATATATTGGGAAGAGATTCAGAGAACTGGCAGAGTTTGAAGTTGAGTTTTTATTCAACATAAAAAGGGAAATTATTAATTTCACAGAAAATAGAAACTTATACAGAAAACAAAAGTTTATGTATAATACATAACCTTGCTAACAATGCTAAGAATAGCATTTACATAGTTACAATGTTAACACTGAATATTTCAACCAAAATTTTATGAGAAGAGTATGTTAGGAGGGGTATAGTTTAGGATGGTGAAAAAGAATAAATCTATTTTCCATTTTGAGGAAATAATATGCCTTAAAATCAGGAAATAGTTATATGAGACAGAGGTAGCTATCAAATGAATTAGTTGAAAATATATTTACAGTGGCTTTGAAGACAAATAGCATCTAACCTTGTTTTAACTCTCTGACTTCATTTTCTTCCTGTCTCCCCTTCACTCAGTCTACTTGAACTAATGTGGATTCTTACTATTCCAGGAACACTTACTGTGCTTCACAGTCTATACTTGCAGTTCACTTTCGTGGCATACATTCCCCTAAGACATCCTTATAGTAGCTCTTTTACCTCATTTAGTCAGATCTTACTTTAAATCTCACCATCTCAATGAGCTCTTTCCTAGGTAACATAATAAGCTTCTGTCTCCCCATCAAACTTTTTATTTCATTCTTTGTATTTCTCTTTAATATTTATTATCTAATAATATCTTACATATTACCTTATTTATGATCTGTGTCACCTCTCCATCACCTGCTCAAAAGTTTCTCTCACAAGCTCCCTGAGAGAAGGGGGCTTCTGTTACTCACTGTTGTATCCCGACTGCCTAGACCAATGTGTGGCATGAAGTAGGTGCTTAATAAGCAAGTGGCCATTAGAAAATATTAATGAATGAACAGAAAAAGAATTTATAACCTTAATTTAAAAGTCATTTCTAAATGCATTTAATGGCAAAAAAGATAAATAATACCATTTCAAAAAAAGCTAAAAGTCCTTAGTGCATAGTATGCATGAATTCCTTATTTTATAATCAAATATCCTCTAAACATACATTGTATAAAAAATGATTGGGAAAAATAAGCAGAATTATTGACATTCTCTACTGTGAGTTCATATGACTTGCTCTATTATTTCAAAAATGTTTGGGAAGATTTCTGAGATTTGAGTTATTTTTCTCATCTGATATTTCTTACAAGACTTTCATTAATAGCTTCATTATGCAGAAGTACGTTATTGTCATTCAGAAACAGTTTGGAGATATATTTCATCATAGAGTTTGCATGCATAAATAAGCATATTATTAATAATCAATGGCAATTAGCACACAATGCACTTCCTCTTAAATTTAATTATATGCTTGAATAAGAGTGTTTGGGTACTTAATTAAAATAAGAAAGTCCAATGATACTTAATTCTCACTTATATTCATATTACAATTCTAATAACTCCAGTCCTCACTCAATCCATGCATAGCTCCTGTTAATTTGAATCAGAAGTATGCATGCTCACTGAAAGCTTAAAATGCAATTGACTAGGTCATATCAGAGGAGTTTGTCTATAGCCTGACAGTATGGAATGAGGGAACAGTCTAGTGCAGACAGTTGAATAGAGAGATAATTGTCATAATTGGTTTCAACTAGTTTTTCATAGCTCCAGTGAAGCAATTTCTGTTGTGTTATACCATGAACTATAACCACTAACAAAACTAGTTAGCATGATTTGTAGGTGTCAGTGCTTAAAAATGTAAAATATATTCTAAATGTTAAGATCTAAGTGAAGATAAATGAACTGATTAACATTGTAAATGCATTGTTGAGAAACCTTTGTCTGTTACATGTGATATGGTTTGAATGGAATGAAGTCAGACTTATTCAGTGAACTCAAGTGTCATAAATATATGTTTTCAGAGGAAAATCAGTTCATGTATGAACAGTCATTTTATCCAGTATGAAACAAGTGACCATTAAATGAACATGAAAATGTGGTGATATCAAGAAACTCACAACAGACTTAAAATCATAGTTATTTCCCATTAATTTGCTTAGGTAGCCCAAATAAATTTTGGTAATGTCTGTGTTGCTAAAGAAGAAACTGAAGTATTGAAAGCCTCTTTGGACTCACTAGTGAATGGCAGAGATAGGATTCCAAGATAAGGCTATTTGATTTCATTACTGGTGCTTTTTCCACTATATTACCCTTTCTAATGACAAGATCAACCACAAGAATGGAAATCAACTGAAACAATCCTCACTAATTCTGTCCTCAACAACGATTCAGTTCAGTTCAGTCGCTCAGTCGTGTCCAGCTCTTTGCGACCTCATGAATCACAGAACAACAGGCCTCCCTGTCCATCACCAACTCCCAGAGTTCACTCAGACTCGCATCCATTGAGTCAGTGATGCCATCCAGCCATCTCATCCTCGCTCGTCCCTTTCTCCTCCTGCCCCCAGTCCCTCCCAGCATCAGAGTCTTTTCCAACGAGTCAACTCTTCGCATGAGGTGGCCAAAGTACTGGAGTTTCAGCTTTAGCATCATTCCTTCCAAAGAAATCCCAGGGTTGATCTCCTTCAGAATGGACTGGTTGGATCTCCTTGCAGTCCAAGGGACTCTCAAGAGTCTTCTCCAACACCACAGTTCAAAAGCATCAATTCTTCGGCGCTCAGCCTTCTTCACAGTCCAACTCTCACATCCATACATGACTACTGGAAAAACCACAGCCTTGACTAGACGGACCTTAGTTGGCAAAGTAATGTCTCTGCTTTTTAATATGCTATGTAACAATGGTTACTGTCCTATATTTTTTGTCAATGTGAAGTTCAAAATACTTTTACTCAAGGAAGTTGAACTCCCAAAGAGATTTGAAATAATTTGGATTGCTCATATTTCCCTAACTTCCCATTTCTTCTTTGATTAAGCTAATTCTTTAACCATTAAAATTATTGGGAGCCCAGTATGTCTGAGTAAGACTTAGTGCCAAACTGATGCTTTCTAATTGTAGTGCTGGAGAAGACTCTGGAGAGTCTCTTGGACTACAAGGAGAACAAACTAGTCAATCCTAAAGGAAATCAACCCTGAATATTTGTTGGAAGAACTTATGCTGAAGCTGAAGAAGCCCCGATACTTTAGCCACCTGATGCAAAGAACCAACTCATTGGAAAGGCTTAATGCTGGGAAAGATTGAGAACAGGAGGAGAAAAGGGCTACATAGGATGAGATGGTTGGATGGCATCACCAACTCAGTGGACGTGAGTTTGAGTAAACTCCAGGAGACAGTGAAGGACAGGGACACCTGGCGTGTTGCAGTCCATGAGGTCACAAATAATCAGGCATGACTTAGCGACTGAATAACAACAGAAAGTATGTCTGAATTGAAAAGTTTGCAGTTTTAATGATGCACATGAAAAATGTAATTTCTTTCTTTATTATGATCACTAGTCAGAGTAATAGTATAACAGAGTAACAGTGTTTGCATCCTAAGAAATAGCTAGTAATGTGGAATTTAAAAAGAAAAAGATTGCTAGTGTTAGCTGCTCAGTTGTGTCTGACTCTTTGCAACCCCATGGCCTGTAGCCCACCAGCCTCCTTTGTCCATGGGATTCTCCAATCAAGACCACTGGAGTGGGTTGTCATTCCCTCCTCCAGGGGATCTTCCCAACCCAGGGATTGAACCCTCCATTGGCAGAGGGCTCTTTACCACTAGCACCACCTGGGGAAGCCCAGTGATTATAGGTAAACTTAATTCCATTGATTACCTCAAGGTAGTAACCCCCTTATTGGGCTAATTCTGTATTAATCAAGAGGTTCACCCTAGAACTTGTTCCTAGATACTGTATTAAAATCCCTTTTGCAAAAAAAAAAAAAAAAAAAAATTATTTCTGGCAATGATGAAATATTTGTACTAGAAGTGGTACATTAAAACAAAAACTTAAAATATATGTTACTGTTTTGTGGTCAGGAATAGTAGTAAGAAAACATAATGAGCTGGAAGGCTGGTGGCTTTTCTAAATGTTGACAACTGTGGTGAAGTAATTTTTATGACAATCTGGAAGACAGACCACTGAAGCTTTAGCTTGAAAGAAAGAAGTTAAAAAAAAAAATTTGTTAAAGTATGTGGCCTGTTCTTGGCTGCCTTTGACAAGATTTTACAACAAAAACAGGCGCTCAGCCAGATATTGGCCAGTTTTCAAGAAGAGACTGAAGAAAATAGAGTCTAAAATTCTGGTGATTTATGGTTGGAAAAGCCCGCTGCTTCTGTACAGTAGAGGATAAGAAGGTTTAAAAGAGCCTCCTATTAAGTTTCTTAGTCAAAGGATGAAAGGCACCCCTAGAGCAAAGATCAGATAGAGTGTTGCATTCCTGCCCACTTTTTGTTTATTGCTTCTGATCAATCAATTCAAGGTAGTTTCAAAAAGAGAATGGTTAAAGCAAATTGGGGATGGGTGGAGAGTGTTTACTGGCACATGAAAATGACTGGAAGCAAATATCAGTTCCTATTAAGTTTTTTTTTTTTTTAATTTTTAATTTTTATTTTTTGTTTATTTTTGTTTATTTTTGTTTTTTCTTTCTTTTTTTTTTTAATTTTAAAATCTTTAATTCTTACATGTGTTCCCAAACATGAAACCCCCTCCCACCTCCCTCCCCATAACATCTCTCTGGGTCATCCCCATGCACCAGCCCCAAGCATGCTGTATCCTGCGTCAGACATAGACTGGTGATTCAATTCTTACATGATAGTATACATGATAGAATGCCATTCTCCCAAATCATCCCATCCTCTCCCTCTATTAAGTTTTTAAAGGGTATTTTATCCAAATAAATCCTGTAACTCATCTGCAAAACTCTTTGGTTATTCAGGGCTTCTCTGGAGGCTCAGATGGTTAAGAATCTGCCTGCAGTGTGGGAGATCTGGGTTCGATCCCTCGGGTGGGAAGATCCCCTGGAGAAGGGACTGGCAACTCCAGTATTCTTGCCTGGAAAATCCCATGGAGAGAGGAGCCTGATGGGCTACAGTCTATGGGATTGCAAAGAGTCGGACATGACTGAGTGACTAACACTTACACTCTCATTCAGTCCTTAAGGCAATTTTCAAGCACCAAGCCTGCATTAACAGTTGTAGGACATATGAAATGTGTACCCCAAGGATAGTCTGCTCTCCCATACCCACTTCAAATTTTGCCATGGATAATATAGACAAGGACGAACTATTTGACAGGACATGCCAGGCAACATAACAAGACAGGATAAATGGGTACCTTCTCAAGAGCAGAAGCAAGGTTTTCAAGGGTATAATCAACAGGATCTTTTTATTTCCATGACCACTATTTGTGGAATATTCTCTTTTCTTCCCTTATCCACATAGGGGTGTTTAATTTGACCATTTTTTATTCCTTTAACAGATCCATGAGGAACTAGAGGTGACTTTAATGGAAAAACAAAACAAAAACCTTCTATCCATTTCCCAGAAACCTGGAAATCTGAGAAGATGTAGTAAAGAGAAATGGTTGTGTCAGGAATAAAGGGAAGGGAAGGAGAATTTCTGTTAACATCCTCTGATTAAATTCCCAGTAGCGTGGAGTTCAACCTTTCTGGCACTACAGCTTCACCAAGTGCACAAACACAGGGCCTAAGTGAATGATAGAGCAACAGAATAGAAAATGATTGTGTCTCTGCTTACCGACAGCAGTTTGTTCCATTCTAGCCTAGACTTGTCAGAGAGTCACATAGAGGGAGTCATAACTACTGTCTATTTAAGTCATTTCATTTTGGGGCCTTTTGGCAGCATTAGCATAGCATTGATTTTGGGGGAACTAAAATTATTAACCCTAAAATTATTTTCTGAAGTGTTTTTTCATGTATATGGTATTCTGCTTAAGCCATTAATTTTGTATATTGCGCTGATCGCATCTTGTACATTAAGCCTCTGAGTCTTTATCATGTGATTTATTTGACTTCTCTTGAATCCTCTCCAACTAAAATCCTACTCATCTCACTTCATACGATATCCTTCCTTTTGTATAAATATATATTTAAAAAATTTTCAGCTTATGAAATCAGTTTTATTACTTAATTGCCAGAAGATTCTGTTATGCATGTTTTATGTTTCCAATGAGTTATAAGGTCTAAACAACAGCAATGGTGACCTGTTTTTTATAGCCCTTTGATAGTTCTACCTTGGGATTCAATAATTATTTGATAACTGATTAATTGCTGAAATATAATGGTATCTCTCACTCCTGTTGGAGAAAGACATAGTCTAGTAAGTTATCTGTAATCAGTATGACACATCATTTTAAAGAATTAAGTTACTTTTATCCAAAAAGTCTTAATAATGCTACTTGTCCCAATTCTGTCATATAAAGAGGAAAGTCTATTCATGTTTTCCTGTTATTCTGAAGCAAACTGTCAAATGCTACCACTGCCAGATGTAGCATTATTCCATTTCTAGAAACATTAAAGTGAGGATGACTGCTAATATATTTTCATTCTCTAATTTTCTTTGGCTTTGTTAAGAAAGCCTGTATTTATCTGGTAGCAATACAGGATGTAGTTAGGTTTAAATAATCATAACATTTTTTCATTTTACATGACCTTTCCACCCATATCATTCCAACGATGATAGTTTACAAAACAAAAATACTGTTCTTCATAAGTTCATTTTAGGTGGTAAAATTTATTTTGCCAAAAGGGCACTGATATTTGAAATTGAAAGAACATTAATTGCCTCTTAATCACAGAACAAAAGTACATATCCAGTAAATTACTGTCTGTTGATATTGTGGAGTGGATTTTTCTGTTTAACCATTACTCTTGATCTAACTCGCAAAACTTATCTCTGTTGCCTATGGGCCCTACCTCAGTATCAAAGTAGAATGATGTTACCTAGGTAGCATACAATTTTATATGTTTGATTTACACTGAAATTTCCACTATTTCACACTAACTTCCTTTGAAAATATCAGCCCAGCCAAAAATTTATCTTAATTAAAAAAAAAAAAAAGGTGGCAATAGACTTTTGTCCTTCTCTTGCTTGAAATATTGGGTTGGCCATGAAAAACCCAAATGAACTTTTTGGCCAACACAATCCATTCTATTTATATGCATATTCCTCCCCTCCCCTATAATCAGTCTAGTAATCTATTTTCCACTTAGGCAGATTTGTTCTTGTTGTTCAATCACTCAGTCATGTCCAACTCTTTGCGACCCCATGGACTGTGGCATGCAGGACTTTTCTGTCCATCACCATCTACTGGAGCTTGCTCAAACTCATGTCCATTGAGTCAGTGATGCCATCCAACCATCTCATCCTCTGTTGTCCCTTTCTCTTCCTGCCTTCTCTGTTTCTGAGCATCACAGTCTTTTCCAGTGAGTCAGCTCTTCCCATCAAGTGGCCAGAGTGTTGGAGCTTCAGCTTCAGCATCAGTTTTTCCAGCGATATTCAGGGTTGATTTCATTTAGGATTGACTGGTTTGATCTCATTGCAGTACAAGGTACTCTCAAGAGTCTTTTCCAATGCCACAATTCAACAGCATCAATTCTTTGGTGCTCAGCCTCGTTTATGGTCCAACTCTCACATCCATACAAGACTACTGGTTAAAAACATAGATTTGACTGTATGGATCTTTGTCAGCAAAGTAATGTCTGTGCTTTTTAATATGCTGTCTACATTTTTCATAGCTTTCTTCCAAGGAGCAAGCATCTTAATTTCATGGCTGCAGTCACCATCCGCAGTGATTTTGGAGTCAAAGAAAATAAAATCTTTCACTGCTTCTGTCATTTCCCCAACTATTTGCCATGAAGTGATGGGACAGGATGCCATGATCTTCATTTTCAAAATATTCAAAAAGCTTTTGGATGAAAGCTTTAATCCAACTTTTTCACTCTACTCTTTCACCTTTGTCAAGAGGCTCTTTAGTTCCTTTTCGCTTTCTGGCATAAGGCTGGTGTTATCTGCATATCTGAGGTTATTGATATTTCTGCCAGCAATCTTGATTCCAGCTTGTACTTCATCCAGCCCAGCATTTCACATGATGTACTCTACATATAAGTAAATAAGCAAGATGACAATATACAGCCTTGATATACTCCTTTCCCAATTTGTAACCAGTCTGTTGTTTCATGTCTGATTCTGACTGTTGCTTTTTGACCTGCATACAGATTTCTCAAGAGGCAGGTAAGGTGGTCTGTTATTCCCGTATCTTTTAAGAATTTCCCAGTTTGTTGTGATCCACACAGTCAAGGCTTTAGCACAGTCAATGAAACAGAGGTAGATGATTTTCTGGAATTCCTTTGCTTTTTCTATGATCCAAAGAATGTTGGTAATTTGATTTGGATTCCTCTGCCGTTTTCTAAATCCAGCTTGTATCTCTGGAAGTTCTTGGTTCACATACTGTTGAAACCTAGCTTGGAGGATTTTGAGCATGACCTTGCTGGCATGTGAAATGAGTGCAACTGTGTGGTAGTTGAACATTCTTTGGCATTGCACTTCTTTAGGATTGGAATGAAAACTGACCTTTTTCAGTCCTGTGGCCACTGCTGAGTTTTCCAAATTTGCTGGTATACTGAGTGCGGCACTTTTGCAGCATCATCTTAGAGGATTTGAAATAACTCAACTAGAATTCTGTCATCTCCGCTAGCTTTGTTTATAGTGATGCTTTCTAAGGCCCACTTTACTTTGCACCCCAGGATATCTGGCTCTAGGTGATTGATTATACCATCATGGTTATCTGGGTTGTGAAGATCTTTTTTGTATAGTTCTTCTGTGTATTTTTTCAACCTCTTAATATCTTCTGCTTCTGTTAGATCCATACTGTTTATGTCCTTTATTGTGCTCATGTTCGCATGAAATGTTCCCTTGGTATCTCTAATTTTCTTGAAGAGATCTCTAGTCTTTCCCATTCTATTTTTTTTTTTCTATTTCTTTGCATTGCTCACTGAGGAAGGCTTTCTTCTCTCTCCTTGCTATTCTTTGGCACTCTGCATTCAGATGGGTATGTCTTTCCTTTTCCCTTTGCCTTTCACTTCTCTTCTTTTCTCAACTATTTGTAAGGCTTCCTCAGACAACCATTTTGCATTTTTGTTTTTCTTTTTCTTGGGAATGGTTTTGATCACTGCCTCCTGTACAATGTTATGAACCTCTTCTATAGTTTTTTAGGCACTCTTTCTGTCACATCTATTTCCTTGATTCTATTTGTCCCTTCCACTGTATAATCATAAGGAATTTGATTTAGGTCATACCTGAATGGTCTAGTGGTTTTCCCTACTTTCTTCAATTTAAATCTGAATTTTGCAATAAGGAATTCATGATCTGGGCCACAGTCTGCTCCTGGTCTTGTTTTTGCTCACTCTGTGGAGGTTTTTCATCTTTGGCTGCAAAAAATATAATCAATCTGATTTCTGTATTAACCATCTAGTCATGTCCATGTGTAGAGTCGTCTCTTGTGTTTTTGGAGGAAAGTATTTGCTATGACCAATGCACTCTCTTGGCAACACTTTGTTAGCCTTTCCTCTGCTTTTATTTCTTATTTTTCTGCATCAGTAGTTTGACTTCCTTTTCATTAAGTTAAAATAAATTTTTAAAATGGGAATTTATCCTTTTGATTGCTAAATCTGAGACTTTTTTAAGCTTCAGGATGACTTCTAAAATGAGAAATGTGGCCTAATGTTTGCTCCATCTCTAAAATCCCATTGAGAACTGTGGTATGACCAGCAGCTTAGGATTTATTTTCATGATTAGAAACTGACTTTTTTCAGTTAATATGTTTGCATAAGAAAACAGTTTTGAATGACACAACTATGTAATTTTACCCATACAAGATGGTGCCAATGTATTTCTTTGCTTATTATGATACACGTTTAATTCATTATATGCCTTCTATTCTTTTCTATTGCACCTGTTGCTCTCTACTGTTTGGTGTCTAAACATTACTCCTATAAACTCTGTGATGATCATCTTTTATATTTTTCTATCAAAAGAGATAACTCAATTGATTGAGCAATCCTTTGTTTGCTTGCCAAATTACCACACAGTGTACCAAGTTCTTGATACACAAAGATGAATTAGAGCCCCTGTTTCAAGATGTTAATAGGCAAATGTGTAAAGAAGTAAATTCTATTTGATTATATATACTGAAATAAAAGTCTATGGGCACATGATAAATAGAATGACTGATTCAAAATATTCACAAAATGTTTAGTCAAACCAGAGTCTCCAATGAATTCTCAAAGACCATTTATGTCCTATGTGAGTGAAATGGCTCAGTATCTGTGATAAAAGAACATCTTGTACTACAAAAAATGTTTTTTAAATGTATTAGTTAAGTGCTTGGTAGTCTCAGGATGAGAGGTACTAAGGTGGTTAAACTTGATGTTACACTCCTCTAAATTATTTTTAATCACCTGGGAAATAAAACCCTGAGACTAATTTTCTGTAAGAAGTATAAACAACATGATTTTACTTCCTTAGTAGATATAATTTCACAATATTTTAGAGCATTGTTAATTGTTCTCAGCAGGATCATGCTTCATCTATTTGACTGAATAACTATGCAATTGTATAGTCATGGTATCCATTATTTTTTCATTTGATTTTCATTCCAGTTTTCAAGGTCAGGTTTTCTTCTTGATTTTTTGCTAAGTATCTTGCCTTTCACAAATACCCATGTGTTCCTAGCAAATGGGGATTTATTTTTTTAGACCCAAGTTTGTTTTAATGTGTTTGTTAGTATAAATCTCTTATCTTTTTCTGAATTACTTGGCAGAGTTTTACTGAATTTCTCCAAGAAAAATATGATTCTGTTCTTTTATAGTCTTTTATATATACTCTCAGGATTTAAATTGTCTTTTTAACTTTTTATTCTTTAACTTATTGGGAACATGTTAGGTTGCAATACATGGAAGATCTTTCTATAAGCGCTATACCTTGTATGGTGCTTGATACGATACCAATCAAGAAATGAAAAAAAGAATGAATCAGTGACATTTTGTAAATATTGTTATACAAATCTTCTACTGAAAGTTGAGATTCTTGATTGCATGCTCAGTCATGGCCAACTCTTTGTGACCCCCATGGACTTCAACCTGCCAGGTTCCTCTATCCATGGGACTTTTTACGCAAGAATACTGGAGTGGGTTGCTATTTCCTCTTCCAGGGATCTTCCTGAACCAGGGATCAAACCTGTGTCTCCTGAGTTGTCTTTACTGCTGTGCCATGGGGAAGCCAGGAGTTGAGATTACACCTTGAATAATTAGCATTTAATAATGTTGACTGAAAACCATGCATAACCTAAAAGTTGAGAATTATGTTTAATTTGCCATACATACTGACAACTTAAGCCAGAGAGAGAATCTCTTACATAGCTCTGAGGGACTGTTCTGATGAGGTAAGGGAAGAGCCACTATACATAGAAGTTTTTGCAAAACAAAAACTCAAAAACAGAAAACCAAAATCCCATAACAACGGGTAGTTGGAACACAAAAAATATTACTATTATGGAAAAACTAGACATCTCAGGTTAATGAATTTAGCACTTTCCTATGTGTAGAAAAATGCAAAGATACAGACTCATTGAAATCATTCCTTTAATTTGTACCTTAACAGGTACAAAGAGTCTTAACCTGAACCTTACCTTAATCATAAGAGGTGAAGGGTCAGTTTTTTTTATTTCTTCATCCTCAGTTGCCTAAAGGTACACAGCTGGGTGTGGATGCAGTGGCTCATGGCTTGATGGCTGCAACATCTTTTGTTTACTGATATGGCAAGTGACATGTTTATCCACAGTGAAGTCATGACCCTAACTTTAGTGGATCATAACTTAATCACACCTAATTAAGATGTCTCAAATGCAAAATTAATTGCAATAATAGTAAAGTTGCAGTTAGTTGAGCTAATAATGTCTACCATGTAGTAAGTGCTCGCTCAGCATATAAATGACCTATATATATATATATTATTTTGTGTAATCTTATCAACAGCCCTTTAAAGTTGATACTCCCCAATCCAAATAGTATACATACATTATTTTGGTTGTTATTATTTTTTAAAATTAATTTTGGTGATCCTATTTAATGCAGTTTTTCATATTAAATTGAATTACTATATATTAGTAAACTCACACTGTACATATCATACATACTATGAAAATCTCTGCTCATATATACATTTAGGGATTCCAGTTATTTACTCTCAGTTTTTCTCTTTGAAAGTGCTTATAGTATCTCACAGTAACATTTTATGATGGAAAAGCTCTCTTTTCTATTCATAACATATGCATGTTAAATAGATTCACTGCTGTTGCTGTTTAGTCACTGTCATGTCTGACTCCTTGTGACTCCATGGTCTGTGGCCCACCAGGCTGTGTTCACAGGATTTCCCAGATAAGAATATGGAGTTGGTTGCCATTTCCTTCTCCAGTATATTCACTACATAAACCTGTTTTTTGGCCAACCCTTTTGGAATACTTTTATACAAATTTAGTTTCAACCTTACCACAGCCATAGAACTATCTTCACTGTATTTTCAATTCTAATAACTATTAGAGTTCTTTGATTCTTATACATTAAAGTTTTGAATATGCTTGATAATTCTCATATTTTTTCCCCTCTAGCTCCCTAAAGATTTTGGCACCAGGGACTGGTTTTGTGAAAGACAAATTTTACATGGACTGGGGTGGAAGAGGGAATGGTTCAGGGAGTAATGCGAGCGATGGGGAGTGGTAGATGAAGCTTTGCTCAGTAGCCCTCCACTCACCTCCTGCTGTGTTCAAGAGGTGAACATACTTGGTTCCTAACAGATTTGTATCAGACTGCAGCCCAGGAGGTGGGAATCCCTGCTCTAGCTAAGTCTCTGTCCTGTTTTTAAAACTTATGTCATAATCTAATTAAACTTTCTCAATTATATACTTTTATTTAAGCCTATATGTTTCTTTTATCCCAACTGCCTACATGCTAAGTTGCTCAATCTGACTGTTTGTGACCTCAAGAACTGCAGGCTTCTCTGTCCATGGGGATTCTCCAGGCAAGAATACTGGAGTGGATTGCCTTCTCTTCTTCCAGGGGATCTTCCCAACCCAAGAATCAAATCCAGGTCTCCTGCACTGCAGGCGGATTCTTTATTGTCTGAGCCACCAGGAAAGCCCAGAAATACTGGAGTGGGTAGCCTAACCCTTCTCCAGGGGATCTTTCCGACCTAGGAATTGAAATGGGGTCTCTGTTATCCCAATTACTACATTATAATTAATACTCTGTAGTCATTTATTTCTTTGGTGAGCATCATTTATTAACTCTATGAAGGAAGAGCCATGTCTGTCATTTGCAAAACTAAGAGAAGGGGGTGGTAAGAGTATGAGTGAGTTATGTAGCATCACCGACTTAATAGACATGAATTTGAGGAAACTCCAGGAGATATTGAAGGACAAAGGAGCCTGATGTGCTGTAGTCCATAGGGTTACAAAGAGCTGGACACAACTGAGCAACTGAATAACAACAGTCCCCCAAACATTGCCCATGACAACTGCTTAATAAACATTTGTGGAACGAACATCACTTTTCATTGGGTAACAGCATGTGCTTGTGCAATGATCTAAGACTTTTAAGTTAGAGACATACCCAAGTCTACAACTTACTAGTTGGGTGGCCTGTGGAAAGTTACTTGATTCCCAATTTCCCTTTCTGTACAATGAGGGAAATCATATATGATGCTGGGTATTTTGTGAGGAAAGTTATGACCAACCTAGACAGCATACTAAAAAGCAGAGACATTACTTTACCAACAAAGATCTGTCTAGTCAAAGCTGTGGTTTTTCCAGTAGTTATGTATGTATGTGAGAGTTGGAAGAAACTGAGTGTCAAAGAATTGATGCTTTTTGAACTGTGGTATTGGAGAAGACTCTTAAGAATCCCTTGGACTGCATGGAGATCCAACCAGTCCATTCTAAAGAAGATCAGTCCTGGGTGTTCATTGGAAGGACTGATGTTGAAGCTCAAACTCCAATACTTTGGCCACCTGATGCGAAGAGCTGACTCATTTAAAAAGACCCTGATGCTGGGAAAGATTGAGAGCAGGAGGAGAAGGGGATGACAGAGGATGAGATAGTTGGATGGCATCACTGACTCAATGGACATGGGTTTGGGTAGACTCCGGCAGTTGGTGATGGATAGGGAGGCCTGGCATGCTGTGGTTCATGGGGTCGTAAAGAGTCTGACATGACTGAACAACTGAACTGAACTGAAGGTGTGAAAATGAATGCTTAAAGCAGAATATGGTTTAGAGTTGTTTTCAGTGACTGAGGATATTAGATTCCTCAAACTGTTGATTTTTAGAAAGCAAGGAAGATGGTGTTTTACACTGGTTCATATCATAGAGCATTGTTAATGGTAAACCTCAAGAGCTTCTGATGAATAAATTAATTGTCACTTACCAAGTAATATATTTTTATGTTTCCTTTTTAATTGATATAGATGAATGCCACTAAATTATAATCTCTATATTACAATTGGATTTTTGTTTATCTTGGATTTCTCCCAAGTAATTCTTGCTGTATCAACAATCCTTTACACCTTAGAATATTTATGCTATCAAATTCCTGCCTATTATTTGCTGATAATTTCAATATCTGTGAGAAAGGAAGATAAAAAACACAGCTTTTAAACAAATTCACAATCATTTGTTCTGGATTGAGCAGTAAAATTACATGAAAATCTGACGTTTTTAGAGACATATTTGAGTATAAAGTCTTTAGACATGTTTTCCATTGATCTTCTCAATTCACTAAACTGCCCACCCTAAGTATTTCAGTTTTGTCTTATAAACATGATCCTATGGCATAATTCCAAGACTAATTCAAATGAAGCTTCAGTACATAGGGAGTTTCTTTTATTTAGTAATCTTTGCATTAACAAATTTGATCAATGCTCAACCAATAGTCTTGGTGAAAATAACTTTATAGTACTTCCTCCCAACACACTCCAGTCCCATTTTAATCTTTGCATTACTGAATATTAAGTGGGATTTATCTGGCTCTATAGCTATGTTTTAATCACCTAAGCCTTTGATTAACATATTAGTGTCATATGTTGGTGAAGAAAGATGGCTATAGTCTCTTTGGCAATTCTGCTTAGATGTAATCGTCTGCTTCAGAAACACATTGAAGTGACAAGCACAGTGTTGTTAGCTGGCAGGTACATTTAATGAATTACATGAAAATTCTTTGTTTTATGCTTAGATCTCTGTTTTCCTTAAGGATGATTTTATAATAAACAAAATCATTACTTATTGTAAATACCATGTATAATAATGATTACTTTGCAACGTGTATTACTGAGCCTGACTCTCCATGTATATCTTCGTTTTCTCTTGAAATTCAAACTCTTGATTGCTGGTAGAAGCAGTGTTTAAAAATTAATCTATGTTAGCTAGTTTTACAACTCTTATAGTAATGACAAAAAGCTAATATTATTTAAAAGTTCACATTGCAATGCTATTTAGAAAAATCAAGAATAAAACATGAATGTTTAATCAGAATATAGCATTTTTTAGAATGGTGGGCTACTCTTCCAACTCTGTGCGACCCAATGGTATGTTGCCCATCAGGCTCCTCTGTCCATGGGATTTTCCAGGCAAGAATACTGGAGTGGGTTGCCATTTCCTACTCCAAGGAATCTTCCGGACCCAGGGATCAAACCGCATCTGTCTCAGTACATCTCCTGCATTGACAGATAGATTCTTTACCACTATCACCATCTGGGAAGCATATAATTCTTCCAGCTAATAACATATATTTCTTGGCTCTGCGTTTTAAAATGGACATAAACAGCATAGAGAGAGAAGTCCCAAATTAAAGGGTTGGGAGAGGACAAAAAATAGAAACTATGAGCAATGGCTATACAATTGGGATCTATTAAACCTGAATGTGAAAGTTCTTAATAATGTGTTCATGAATGCCTCAATGTACAGAGGATGATGGGTAGGTTATTTTTAATGAAGGTCAAAGAACAAGGGAAAACAATAGCAGCAGTTTCCTGAAGAGGAGAACCAGATATATTTTGGAATTATTATTTTTTTACTTTAATTTTGAAACAGCCTAAATTATTATCTGTCTTTGTTTTCGATGTAATTCAACCACAAGGCAAGAGATAAGATTAGGTAATCTTTTAAAACTCAGATCAGTGTTATTATTCATTCACTGATTCACTCTGTATGTTTTCTCTTTGCTTTAGTACTTTTTTCTGTGTAATGTTTATTTGTTCATGTAATTAAAAGTTAAATTTGAGCATAGCAACTATTTAGAGCCTTTTTCTTTCTTTCCTTTCATTTCTACACCTAAAGCTTCTTGTGAAATAATTTGGAAACTCCTTTTTCCCTAGATGTAGAAGTTCATGATAATTGAAGTCCTGACCTCAATTATTTCTTGGGGGGTGAGAGGGAAGGAATGGATTGATTCTAAAAACACAAGTGGTAGTTTCATTAAAAGTATTTCCTTTTTCTTTACTATATTCAAGGGATTGAATTCTTAACTCATTTCATCAAAACTTATTAACCTCCCCTCTCTTGCTGCAAACAGCTCATCTATTAATCAACTAAATTTTCTAAAAAATTAACTATTCCAAAATAAATTATTCATTTCAAAAATATTTTGTAAAAAATGACTGAAAATTTACAGGAAATAAATGTGTTAAATTTTACCAAAAATGAACTATAGAATTTGACTTTATGAAATGGTAAAGTGAAATATTAAAAATCATTAACCATGGTTACAGATATTTAAAATATTTTGTAAATAGTAGTTCGCAATGTATAATTAAATGCTAAGGTAGCTTAATGAATTAACTGTTATTTATAGAAACCATTGATATTTAATTAATAATAGTCAAGTTCTTTGCATTTCTAGGTTTGAGAACTTTAAATAATTGCTTTAAACTGAAAGTATATACTTTATTTCTAATATATATAAGGAAAGTTCTATGAATCTTCAATACTTCTTTCATTGATTGACCTCATTTGAAATTCATCACTGATTTTTTCTTTTCAGTACCATTGAAAAATTAAACAAAAAATTTTTTTTTCACTTAAGAAATACTCTCAAAAGTACTATGTGCATATTATAGGTAAAAATATAAAATTTCAACTTTGTTTACTGCACGAATTTTCAATAAATGATTGTTGATTTTACACAGTTGCTACTACATTTTATAAAGTGTTTTTTTATTTTGGTATTTTTACTTAATATTTTTATTGATATTTTCAGCATTATAATGGTTTATAATTATTTGATTTAATGTAAAGTGATATCATCCACTTTACTAACTGAGCAAATATCAGGTTAAATTGGAAACATACTTTATTTTTGCATTGCAATGTCTTTTTTAGCTTTTTATTTTGCAATAAGTTTAGACTTTCAGGTAAATTATGAAAATAGTACAGGGCTCCTATTACATACTCTTATCCAGCTTTCATTAATATTAGTTAATTAATTACCTAGTTAATTACATGGAGAAGGCAATGGCACCCCACTCCAGTACTCTTGCCTGGAAAATCCCATGGACAGAGGAGCCTGGCAGGCTGCAGTCCGTGGGGTCGCTAAGAGTCCCGCACGACTGAGCGACTTCACTTTCACTTTCATGCATTGGAGAAGGAAATAGCAACCCATTCCAGTGTTCTTGCCTGGAGAATCCCAGGGATGGTAGAGCCTGATGGGATGCCGTCTATGGGATCACACAGAGTCGGACACGACTGAAGCGACTTAGCAGCAGCAGCAGTTAATTACAATTTGTATAATACTATTAACTAAATCAAAGTTAACTTTACTCAAACTGGAATATCTTTTAGTCCATTTATTCCTTACTATTTGTATTTCTGTTGATCATGATTTGTAGTATAAATGTAAATAATCTAGTAGAAAATTTAGGAAATACTATTCCCTCTTAACTTCATTAAAATCTGTAACTTCTTCTACTTCTGTGAAACGTTTTTTTCTCTTTAAGGGAAAATGTATTTTTCTCTGGGATGAATATTATTTTTAAAAAATCTCTTATATTTGTATAATTGTATACTTTAAGTATCAGTTCAGTTCAGTTCAGTCGCTCAGTCGTGTCCGACTCTTTGTGACCCCATGAATCGCAGCAAGCCAGGCTTGGTGCAAAGGACATCTGTATCTACATGTAATTTATAAATCTAAAACATAAAAATATGTATTAAAATAACTGTAAACTCCTTTTCCTTCTATTCTGTAGAATTGCAGAGTAGCTCTTGTGGAAATCCAGGAGTTCCACCCAAAGGTGTGCTATATGGTACAAGATTTGATGTTGGGGACAAGATCCGCTACAGCTGTGTAACTGGGTATATCCTCGATGGCCACCCTCAACTCACCTGTATAGCCAATTCAGTCAATACAGCCTCATGGGATTTTCCTGTTCCCATCTGTAGAGGTAAAGAAAAAAATAATGCTTATCTTTATGTTGACTGAGTATTGCTTTGCCATAATGAAAATGTTTTAAAAATGAATGATATATATTTGCAAAACACAGTTAGTGCTCGTTTCTTTTATAAAATCTGAGGCTTAGAAAAAAATAAGCACATACAGTATAAGACAGATTAAGGAAAATACTTGACAACATTACTTGTGAAATAAGACAGTGGATTATACTATATATGCATGTATTTATGCATACATTGTGTATACGTGTCGATATTTATATTAGAAAAACATACAGAGTTTATGATGCATAGAACTTTAGACTGTCAGTCATGACTTTGTTTTCATTTTGAAATATTAACTGAATTTATTAATCTTTTAAAGATTTCTGGTAGGTTAATTAGCTTGGGAATGTGTAAAATTAAGAATGCTGTATAGTTTATTATTAATAATGATAAGGATCACTTGTATTATGGGAAAGCATAGTGATATACTAAAGAGAACAAAGGTTCAAAGTACATAACCTAGAAGATAGAACATGTTCAACTTTAGTGGATTTTGTGCATGAATTTTGTTGTTGTTGTTCGACTGTGACCCCATGACTGCAGTGCACCAGGCTCTTCCATCCTCCACTACTGTCCGAAGTTTGCTCACACTCATGTTCAGTGACTTGGTGATGGTATTTAATAATATTTTATTTATAATTTTTTTACATTTATTTATTTTAATTGGAGGTTAAGTACTTTGCAGTATTGTATTGGTTTTACCATACATCAACATGAATCCACCACAGGTCTTATCCTCTTTTGCCTCCTTCTCCTTTTGCCTTCAGTTTTTCCCAGCATTGGGATCTTTTTCATTGAGTTGGCTGTTCATATCAGGTGGGCAAAGTATTGGAGCTTCAACTTCAGCATCAGTTCTTCCAATGAATATTCAGGGTTGATTTCCTTTAGGATGGACTGATTTGATTTCCTCACAGTCCAAGGGACTTTTAAGAGTCTTCTCCAGCACCACAATTCAAAAGCATAAGTTATTTGGTGCTCACCATTCTATATGGCCCAACTCTCACAGCTGTACATAACTACTGGAAAAAACCATAGCTTTGACTATATGGACCTTTCTCTGCAACGTGATGTCTCTGCTTTTTATATTCTGATTTGCAGCAGTGATTTCCACCATTCTGTCTTCCAGGTAACTTACCATATTTTCCAACTCAGTATTCTACTGTTGAATCCTTCTAGTATATTGTTAATCTCTGTTTGTTTGTTCTTTAGTTCTTAGTTCAGTTCAGTTCAGTGGCTCAGTCGTGTCTGACTCTTTGCTCCCCTATGAACTATAGCACACCAGGCTTGCCAGTTCATCACCAACTTTCCAGAATTTGCTCAAACTCATGTCCATTGACTCGGTCATGCCATCCAACCATCTGATGATGCCAAAGTCCATCATTAGTTCTTCTTGGTCTTTGCTAATTATTTCTTGCATCTTCTCCATTCTCTTCTGAAATCCTGGACCATCTTATCTGTCATTATTCAGAATTTTTTTTTTTTTCTGGAAAGTTTCTTATCTCCACTTCATTTTGTTGTCTTTCTGAGAATTTATCTTGTTCCTTCATCTGGGACATAATACTATTCTTTTCATTTTAGTTAACTTTCTGTGATTGTGGTATTCATTTTGGAGGCTGCTGTCTCTGCTTTTTAATATGTTATCCTGTCTAGGTTTGTCTTAGCTTTCCTTCTAGGGAGCAAGCATATATTAATTTCATGGCCTCAGTCACCATCCACAGTGATTTTGGAGTCCAAGGAAGTAAGTTCTGTCACTGCTTCCAATTTTTCCCCTTCTATTTGCCATGAAGTGATGGGAAAGGATACCATGATTTTAGTTTTTTTAATGTTGGGTTTAAGCCAGCTTCTTTCACTCTTCTCTTTCACCCTCATCAAGAGGCTTTTTAGTTCCTCTTCACTTTCTGTTATTAGAGTGGTATCATAGTTTCTGTCCTTTATTGTGCCCATCCTTGCATGAAATGTTCCCTTAATGCCTCCAATTTTCCACAAAAGATGTATAGTCTTTCTCATCTGTTATTTTCCTCTATTTCTTTGCATTGTTCATTTAAAAAAGCTTTCTTATCTCTCCTTCCGTTCTCTGAATCTCTGCATTCAGTTGGATATATCTTTCCCTCTCTCCCCTGCATTCTGCTTGTCTTCTTAGCTTAGCTATTTGTAAAGCCTCCTCAGACAACCACTTTGCCTTCTTGCATTTCTTTTTCTTTCAGATATTTTTGGTTACTTCCTCCTGTATAATGTTACAAACCTCCATCCATAGTTCTTCAGACACTTTGTCTACCAGATCTAATCCCTTGAATCTATTCATCACCTCCACTGTATAATCCTGAGGGATTTAATTTAGGTAATACCTGAATGGCTTAGTGGTTTTTGTCTACTTCCTTCAATTTAAACCTGAATTTTGAAATAAGGAGCTCATGATCTGAGAAACAGTCATTCTAGGTCTTGTTTCTGCTGACTCTATAGAGTTTCTCCTTCTTCAGCTACAAAGTACATAATCAATCTGATTTCAGTTTTGACCATCTGGTGACATCCATATGTAGACTCATCTCTTGGGTTGTTGGAAATGAGTCTTTGCTGACCAGTGTGTTCTCTTAACAAAACTCTGTTAAGAGTTTCCTTTGCCCTGCTTCATTTTGTATTCTAAGACCAAACTTGCCTGTTATTCTGGTATCACTTGCATTCCTACTTATGCAGCCCAATCAGAAATTCTTTGGAAAAATCATAATCTTTGATCCTTCCTCCATTTTTTGAACAGGTTTTGTTGTTGTTGAGTTTTATGAGTTCTCCTTTATGTTTTGGATTAGTTCAGTTCAGTTGCTTAGTCATGTCTGACTCTTTGTGACCCCATGAAAACAGCACACCAGGCATCCCTGTCCATCACGAAATCCCAGAGTCCTCCCAAAGCCATGTCCATTGAGTTGATGATGCCATTCAACCATCTCATTCTCTGTCATCCCCTTCTCCTCCTGCCATCTATCTTTCCCAGCATCAGGATCTTCTCCAGTGAGTCAGCTTTTCGTGTTAGGTGGCCAGAGTATTGGAGTTTCAGCTTCAACATCAATCCTTCCAATAAACACCCAGGACTGATTTCCTTTAGGATGGACTGGTTGGATCTCCTTGCAGTCCAAGGGACTCTCAAGAGTCTTCTCCAACACCACAGTTCAAAAGCATCAATTCTTCTGCACTCAGTTTTCTTTATAGTCCAACTCTCACATCCATACATGACCACTGGAAAAACCATAGCCTTGACTAGATGGATCTTTGTTGGTAAAGTAATGTCTCTACTTTTTAATATGCTGTCTGGGTTGGTCATAACTTTCCTTCCAAGGAGTAAGCGTATTTTAAGTTCATGGATGCAGTCACCATCTGCAGTGATTGTGAAGCCCGGAAAAATAAAGTCAGCCACTGTTTCCACTGTTTCCCTGTCTATTTCCCATTAAGTGATGGGACCAGATGCCATGATCTTCGTTTTCTGAATGTTGAGCTTTAAGCCAACTTTTTCACTCTCCTCTTTCACTTTCATCAAGAGGCTCTTTAGTGTCTCTTCACTTTCTGCCATAAGGGTGGTGTCATCTGCATATCTGAGGTTACTGATATTTCTCCCGGTAATCTTGATTCCAGCTTGTGCTTCTTCCAGTCCAGCGTTTCTCATGATGTACTCTGCATATAAGTTAAATAAGCAGGGTGACAATATACAGCCTTGACACACTCCTTTTCCTATTTGGAACCAGTCTATTGTTCCATGTCCAGTTCTAACTGTTGATTCCTGACCTGCATACAGATTTCTCAGGAGGCAGGTCAGGTGGTCTGGTATTCCCATCTCTTTCAGAATTTTCCAGAGTTTATGTGATCCACACAGTCAAAGGCTTTGCTATAGTCAATAAAGCAGAAATAGGTATTTTTATGGAGCTCTCTTGCTTTTTCGATGATCCAGCAGATGTTGGCAATTTGATCTCTGGTTCCTCTGCCTTTTCTAAAACCAGATTGAACATCTGGAAGTTCACGGTTCACGTATTGCTGAAGCCTGGCTTGGAGAATTTTAAGCATTACTTTACTAGCGTTTGAGATTAATGCAGTTGTGTGGTAGTTTGAGCATTCTTTGTCATTGCCTTTCTTTGGGATTGGAATGAAAACTGACCTTTTCCAGTCCTGTGCCCTCTTCTGAGTTTCCCAAATTTGCTGGCATATTGAGTGTAGCACTTTCACAGCATCATCTTTCAGGATTTGAAATAGCTCAATTGGAATTCCATCACCTCCACTAGCTTTGTTCGTAGTGATATTTTGGATAGTAAGCCCTTATTTAATGTAGGGTTTGCAAATGTCTTCTCCCATTCCATTAGGTGTTTTCACTTTGTTAGTCGTTTCCTTTGCTGTTCAGAAGCTTTTTAGTTTGATGTAGCCCCATTTGTTTATTTTTGCTATCCTCTCTCTTTTCTTGGAGACATCCAGAGAGATATTGTTAAGATCGATAACAAACTGTCTATACTGTCCATGCTTTTTTCTAGTCCTTTTATAGTTTTGAGTCTTATATTTACTCTGTAATCTACTTTGAGTTGATGATTATATATGGCATAAAATAGTGGTCTAATTTTATTATTTTTCATTTGACTGTCCAGTTTTCACACTGCCTTTCATTGAATACTATCCTTTGTCAATTGTATCTTCTTTGCTCATTTGTTATAAATTAATTTTCTGTATATTTGTAGGTCTATCTGGGCTCTCAGTTTTATTCTGGTGAGCTCTAGGTATGTTTTTCTGTCAATATTATGCTATTTTAATTATTATAGCTTTGTGATATAATTTTAAATCAGTGTGATATCTCTATTTTTGTCCTTTTTATGGAATTGCTTTAGTCTCTCTGTGTCTTTTATGGTTTCATATACATTTTAGGACTTTTTATTCTGTTTCTAGAAAAATGTTGGAATTCTTACAGGGATTGTGTTGAATCTGTAGATGCCCTAGGTAGCATTTTTTTTTTAACAATGTTGATTCTTCCAACATTTTAACAGTGTTAATCCATAATAATGGAATATCTTTCCATTTCTGTCTGTCTTCTAGGCCTTCATTACATTGAAGTACTCTCTTCTGTACCTATTTTGTAGAGAGATTTTTGTCATAAATGTGTGTTGAATCTTGTCAAATGCTTTTTCCGTATATATTGAGTTGAACATATATTTATTTTTCATTTTTTAATGTGGTATATATGTCTGTATACACTCATCTGTGTGTGTATATATATATTTATTTATATATTTATATATACACATCTCAACATGTATATCTCACATTGATTTGCAGATGTTAACCAGGAATAAATCCCAGTTGATCATGACTTATGATTTTTAAATGCATTGTTGTATTAATTTTAATATTTGTTGAGAATATTTACATAAATGTTCATCAGAGAGGTTGATCTGTAATTTTCTTTTCTGTGTGTGTACTCGTCTGGTTTAGGTATCAGGGTAATGTTAGTTTCATAAAATGAGTTAGGAAACATTCCTCTTTTATAATTTTTTCAAAGAGCTTGAGAAGAATCCGTATTCAGTATTCTTTGAATATTTGGTAGAATTTACCTGTAAAGGCGTTTTGGGTCTGGAATTTTGTTTTTCGTGAGATTGAGATTTTTGATTACTGTTTTAATTACCTTACCAGTTTTCAATCTATTCAGATTTTTTTATTTCTTTATGATTTAATCTTTGGATATTGTATGATTCTAGGAATATATCCATTTCTTCTTGGTTGTGCAGTTTGTTGGTGTATAGTTATTCATAGTATTCTTTTATAATCCTTTGTGTTTTTGTGATTCTATGATATCTTTTGTTATTTCTTCCCTTTCATTTTGGATTTTGTTTATTTGAACCTTCTTTCTTTCTTTTTTCCTTCATGATTCTAGCTAAAGCTTTATCTTTTCAAATTCAGCTCTTAATTTCATTGATCATTTCTACTATGTTTTAAAATTTCATCTCATTTTATTTCTGCCCCAATCTATATTATTTTCCTCCTTCTAGGACTTTGTTCTTTTTTTCCTAGTTCTTTTAGGTAAAAAGCTAGAATATATATTTGAAAATTTTTCTTGTTTCTTGAGATAGATCTGCTTGGCTATAAACTTTCCTCTTAGTACAACATTTGATGCATCTGATAGATTTTGTTATATTTTAGTTTCTTTTCTGTTGTCTCCAGGCATTTAAAAAATAATTTTAATATAATTGTTTGTATATGTTGATACTCCTGTGCTGGGGGCAATGTGTATTGATAATTATTGTGTAGTCTTGATGAATTGTACCTTTTATCATTACCCTGTGTCCATCTCTATCTCTTGTTATCATTTTTGGTTTGAATTCTCTTTTGTTTCATATGAGTATGGTTGGCTGCCATTGCTTTGAGTATTGTCTTCCATCCCTTTCCTTTATGTCTATGCTCAACTTTAGAGCTGAATTGAGTTTCCTGTAGAGCATATATTTGGGTGTTGTTTTGTATTTATGTACTTTGTGTTATGATTGGTGAATTCAGCCTATTTATGCTTAGGGTGATTATTGACAAATAAGGGCTTAGTATTTCCATATTTTTTTTCTGGTTGCTCTGTATCTTCTTTTTTCTATTATTTCTGTCTGTCATTTTATTTTGGTGATTTTCTATATTTTTCTCAGTTTCCTTTTCCTTTCTTTTTTGCATCTCTGCTCTAGATTTATTTTTATGGTTACCATGAAGTTTATGTAAAACATCTAATAAATAAAACCCTTTTTATTGAAGTGTAGTTGATTTGCAATGTTTCTGGTATAAAGCAAAGTAATTCAGTTGTATCTATCCTTTTCCACTATAGGTTATTGTAAGATAGTGAATATAGTTTCTTGTGCTATACAGTAGGTCCTTGATTATCTATTTTATATAGTGATGTATGTCTGTTAATCACTGTTTCCCAATTTATTCTTCCTCACTTTCCCTTTGATAATGACAAGTTTGTTTTCTGTGTCTGTGAGTCTGGTTCTGTTTTGTTATTAAGTTCCTTTACATTATTTTTTTTTAATTCCACATATAAGTGATATCATATATTTGTCTTTCTCAGTCTGACTTACTTTACTTAGTATAATAATCTCTAGGCCCATTCATGTTGCTATAAATGACATTATTTCATTCTTTTCAATGGCTAACATTCCATTATATATGTAATATAATATTTCATATGTGTGTATATGTATATATGTGAATTTGTATGTATGTATGCTGTATGCAGTGTTTGCTTTATGCATTCACCTGTTGATGGACATTAGGATTGGTTCCATTTCTTGGCACTGGTAAATAGTGCTGCTGTGAACACTGGGGTACGTATGTCTTTTTGAATTAGAGTTTTAATCTTTTCTGGGTATATGCCCCAGAGTGGGATTATTGGATTATATGGCAGCTCTTTTTTTAGTATTTTATGGAACCTCCATATTGTTCTTCACAGTGGCTGCGCCAATTTACATTCCCATTTACCTTGTGTGGAGGATCCCTTTTATCACATCTTCTCCAGAATTTATTAATTTTGGAATTTTTGATGATGGCCATTCCAAAATGTTTGAAAAATTTAGTTTTCATGTACCTTTTCATGTGCCTATTGGCCATCTGTATGTCTTCTTTGGAGAAATGTCTATTTAGGTTTTCTGTGCATTTTTTTTATATTGAGTTATATAAGCTGTTTATATTTTAGAAATTAACCTCTTGTTTGTTGTATTGTTTGCAAATATTCTCTCCCAATTTGTAAAATGTCTTTTCATTTTGCTTATAGTTCCCTTTGCTTTTAAGGCTGTATAAAGGCTTTTAAGTTTAATTAATAATACATCTGATTTATTTTTACTTTTGTTTTCTTTACCCTATGAAACAGATGCAAAAAAAAAATGTTGCTGTACTTTGTATCAAAGATTGTTTTGCCTATGTTTTTGGTAGGATTTTTATAGTATCCAGTCTTACATTTAGATCTTTAATACATTTTAAGTTTATTTTTATATATGGTTGCTATGTTCTAATCTCGTCCATTTATGCATAACTGTTCAGTTTTTGCATAACTGCTTATTGAAGAAACAGTCTTTTCTTTGTCATATATTCTTGCCTCCTTTGTCATAGGTTGCTGCTGCTGCTGCTGCTGCTGTTGCTTCAGTCATGATTATAATTGTGGACATGTTTCTGGGCCCTTTTCCATTCATCTATGTATCAGTTTTTGTGCAAGTGCTATACTGTTTTGATGACTGCAGTATAGTCTGATATCAGGGAGCATGATTTTGACAGTTCTGTTCTTTCTCAAGATTGTTTTGGCTATTGAGGGTCTTTTATGTTTCCATACAGATTAAACAATTTTTGTTCCAGTTCTGTGAAACATACCATTGGTAATTTGATAGATACTGCATTGAATTTGTAAATTGCCTTGGGTAATATGATTGTTTTAATAATATTGATTCTTCCAGTCCAAGAACATGGTATATCTTATCATTTGTTTATGTGGTCTTCAATTTCTTTTATCAACATCTTATAGTTTTTCCGGTACAGTTCTTTTGTGTCTTTAGGTAGGTTTATTTGTAGGTATTTTCTTCTTCTTCTTCTTCTTCTTCTTTTTTTTTTAGTGGAGTGTAATTGCTTTCTACTGTTGTGTTATCTCCTGCTTTACAACAAAGTGAATCAGCTGTATATATGCATATATCCCATCCTCCTGATCTTCCCTCCCATTCCCCATCATAGCACTGCTCTAGGTCATTACAGAGCACTGAGCTGAGTTTCCTGTGCTATACAGCAGCTTCCCAGTAGCTCTCTCTTTTACACATGGTAGTGAATATATGTCAATCATAGCCTCTCAATTCTTCCCACCCTCTTCTTCCCCCCAGGGCCATAAGTCTTCTCTATGACTGCATCTCTATTTCTGCCCTGAAAATATATTCACCAGTACCATTTTTCTAGATTCCATATCTATATATGTTAAGATATGATGTTTGTTTTTCTTTTTCTGACTTATTTCACTTTGAGGAACAGACTCTAAGTTTATCTACTTCACTACAAAAGACCCAATTTCATTCATTTTTGTGACTGAGTAATATTCTTTTGTATATATGTACCACTTTTTCTTTATCCATTCATCTGTTGATAGACATTTAGGCTGATTGCATGTTCAGGCTATTGTGAATAGTACTGCAGTGAACATACATTATGGGACATATGCCTTTTTGAATAATGGTTTTCCCAGGTTTTTTTATGCCCAGTAGTGGGATTGCTGGGTCATATGGTAGTTCTATTTTTAGTTTTTTAAGGAACGCCTATACTGTTCTCCATATTGGTTTTATCAATTTACATTCCCACCAACAGTGCAGTAGTGTTCACTTTTCTCCACACCTTCTCTAGCACTTAGTGTTTGTAGATTTTTTTAATGCTGTCCATTCTGACCAGTGTGAGGTGATACCTCATTGTGATTTTGATTTGCATTCCTCTGATAGTTAATAATGTTGAGCATCTTTTCATTACCTGTTGGCCGCCCATATTATTGTCTTTGGAGAAATGTCTATTTAGGTCTTCCGACCGTTTTTTTATTACTTCTTTTTTTCCTTTTTGAGCTGCATGAGCTGCTTGTGTATTTTGAAGATTAATCCTTTGTCGGTTGTGTTGTCTGCAAATACTTTCTCCCATTCTAACAGTTGTTGTTTTGTCTTGTCTATGGTTTCCTTTGCTTTGCTACAGCTTTTGAGTTTAATTAAGTCCCATTTATTTATTTTTGTGTTTATTTTTATTACTCTAGGAGGTGGATCAAAAAGAATCTGCGATTTAGGTCACAGAATGTTCTGACTATATTTCCCCAAGAGTTTTATAGTGTTTGGACTTATTTTTAGGTCTTTAAACAATTTTGACTTTATTTTTGTGTATGGTGTTAAAAAATGTTCTGATTTCATTCTTTTACACGTAGCTGTCAAGTTTTCACAGTACCATTTATTGAACAAGCTGTCTTTTCTCCGTTTTATATTCTTTCCCCCTTTGTTAAAGATTAGTTGACCATAGGTGCATGGGTTTATCTCTGGACCTTCTATCCTATTCCATAGATCTGTATTTCTGTTTTTCTGCCAGTACTGTGCTGTTTTGATTACTGTATTCTGAATTCAGGAAGCCTTGATGCAGTGGTAAATGGCATTCTTTTCTTAATTTCTCTTTCTGCTATTTTGTTGTTAGTGTGTAGAAATACAACAGACTTTTTTATATTAACTTTGTGTCCTGCAGCTTTACCTGATTCACTGATGAGTTCTAGTAATTTTCTGGTAGTATCTTTAGGATTTTCTGTGTATAATTTAATTTGCAAACAGTGATAATTTTACTTCTTCCTTTCCGATTTGGTTTTTCTTTTTATTTCTTTTTCTTTGGTTGCTGTCACTAGAAAAAAAAATCCAAAACTATGCGGAATAAAGTTGGTGTAATTGATAATTCTTGTTTTGTTTCTGATCTTAGAGGCAATGTGTTCAACTTTTCACCACTACGTATGATGTTAGCTGTGGGTTTGTTGTATATGGCCTTTATTATGTTGAGGTTTGTTCCCTCTATGCTTACTTTTTGGATAGTTATTATCATAAATGGATGTTAAATTTTACAGAAGCTTTTTCTACATCTATTGAGATGATCATATGACTTTTATTCTTCTATTGTTTGATGTGATGTGTCAACTGATTAATTTATAGATATTGAAAAATCCTTGCAACCCAGGGATAAATCTCACTTGCTCATGGAATATGATCCTTTTGATGTATTGTTAGATTTGGTTAGCTAGTATTTTGTTGAGGATTCTTACACCCATATTCATCAGTTATATTGCCTTATAATTGTAATATTCTTCGGAGAGATTACATGCTGGGACATAAGCAAGCCTTGATAAGTTTAAGAAAACAGAAATTGTATTAAGCATCTTTTGTGACTGTAACACTATGAGATTAGAAATGAACTGAAAGGAAAAGCTTTAAAAAAAAAGCCACAAAAACATGGAAGCTAGAAAATATTCTACTCTGTTCAGTTCAGTTCAGTTCAGTTGCTCAGTTGTGTCCGACTCTTGGCGACCCCATGAATCACAGCATGCCAGGCCTCCCTGTCCATCACCATCTCCCAGAGTTCACTCACACTCACATCCATCGAGTCAGTGATGCCATCCAGCCATCTCATCCTCTGTCATCCCCTTCTCCTCCTGCCCCCAAACCCTCCCAGCATCAGAGTCTTTTCCAATGAGTCAACTCCTCTCATGAGGTGGCCAAAGTACTGGAGTTTCGGCTTCAGCATCATTCCCTCCAGAGAAATCCCAGGGCTGATCTCCTCCAGAATGGACTGGTTGGATCTCCTTGCAGTCCAAGGGACTCTCAAGAATATTCTACTAAACAACCATTAGATCACTGAAGAAATGACAAGGAAATAAAAAATACTTAGAGACAAATGAAAATGAAAACCTGATGATCCAAAACCTATGGATACAGCAAAAGGAGTTCTTGCTTACCTCAGGAAACCAGAAAAACGTCAAATAAACTGCCTAATGTTACAGCTAAAGTGACTAGAGAAAGAAAAATAAAACTCAAGATTAGTAGAAGGAAATAAATCATAAAGGTTAGAGCAGAAATAAATGAAATAGAGACTGAAAAATTAATAGTAGAAAAGATAAACTAAAAGCTGGTTCTTTGAAAAGAGCACAAAATTGAGAAACCTATAGCCAGACTCATCAAGAAAAAAAAGGGAGAGGACACAAATCAACAAAATTGGAAATGAAAAAGGAGAGGTAAGAACTGACATAACAGAAGTTGCGTGAAACTATTATAAGCAACTTATGCCAATAATGTACCTATATGCAAAATGCCGGGCTATGTGAATAACAGGCTGGAATCAAGATTTCCAGGAGAAATAACTACAATGTCAAATATGCAGATGATACCACTCTAATGGCAGAGAGCAAAAAGAAACTAAAGAGTCTCTTGATGAGAGTGAAAGAGGAAAGTGAAAAAGCTGGCTTAAAACTCAACATTCAGAAAATGAGGACCATGGAATCTGGTCTCATCTCTTCATGGCAAATGATGAGGAAAAATTGCAAACAACAGCAGATTTTATTTTCCTGGGCTTCAAAATCACTGAGGATGGTGACTGCAGCCATGAAATTAAAAGACACATGCTCTTTGGAAGAAAAACTGTGAGAAACATACAGCATATTAAAAAGCAGAGACATTACTTTGCTGACAAAGATCCATCTAGTCAAAGGTATGGCTTTTCCAGTACTCATGTACAGATGTGAAAGTTGGACCATAAAGAAGGCTGAGTAACATAGAATTGATGCTTTTGGATTGTTGTGCAAGAGAAGACTCTTGAGAGTTGCTTGGACATCATGGAGATCAGTCAGTCTTAAAGGAAATCAGTCCTGAGTATTCTTTGGAAGGACTGATGCTGAAGCTAAAGCTCCTACTTTGGCAGCCTGATGTGAAGAACCAACTCATTGGAAAAGATCTTGATGCTGTGAAAGACTGAGGGCAAGAGGAAAAGGAGACAACAGAGGATGCGATGATTGGTTAAAATCACCGGTTAGATGGACACGAATTTGAGTAAACTCTGGGAGATAGTGAAGAACAGGAAAGCCTGGTATACTACAGTCCATGGGATCACAAAGAGTTGGACATGACCTAGCAACTGAATAACAACAATAAAATAACAGAAGTCCAGGACCAGATGGCTTCAAAGACCAATCTTTTGCATTCTGCTGTTATTTCTTTAGGTAAACTCTCCGCTCCTTTTCCCGCCCCTGCTTTTCTCCTTTCTCCTTTATCCTAGATGTTTTTCATAATAGAGTTGGATATTTCTCAAAATATTTCCTTCCTTCCCCCACCCACTTTCTCCTCCTCATTCTTCTTTTTCTAGATTCTAATTCTCTCTCTTCTTCTGTCTTTATTATTTCTGTATTTTATTTTCAAGTTCACTAATTTTCTCTTCCATATGATCTGATCTGTTTCCAATGTTTTAACATTATATCTTTCATCTCATTTATTTTATTCTTCAGCTCCATAATTTTTGTTTGGTTCCTTTTAGAGTTTCAATCTCTTTTGGTAAAGTAGTCCCTCTGTTCAGTAATTTTATTCCTTATCTTGTTGAACTGCCTTTTTGAGTCTTCTTGTAGTTCATTGAGTTTCTTCATGGTAGTTATTTTGAATTATTCATCAATCAGAATTTAAATTTGGTTTCTAGAGAATTTTCTTTTTGTGATACTGTGTTACCATGATTTTTTCATGGGGCTTTATGAGCTGACCTTATGCCAGACACCTTTCTGCTTTAGGTAAATATTTTATTTTATCTTGATTCTGATGATTTTACAGATTAATAATTAGAGGCCTTTGTTTTGTTTTTCAATAGGTTGTGCTATAGCAATGTTTTGGGAACTTCCTGTAGTTATCCTTGAGACCAATACTTTCTACTCTCTACCACCTTTGCTGTACATGTTACCTGGAACCTTATTTGTAGCTGCTTCTGCCTGTGTGGGCACTGGGGCCTTGCTGCTAGTAGTGTTGCTATTGTAGCTGGCATCACCACTGGGATGGCAAGAACCTAAACTGTGTTCGGGATCTCCTGAGTCTTAGGTTCTGCCTGGTGGAGAGAAGAGGAAGAGTAGGGAGCTAGCTGTAGTTTTGTTTTTCTCTACTGTATCTGGTGTTATTACATTCATAGTTGCTGCTGCTGTGGATTGGCAGGATTGCAGTGGTAGGTACCTTCACAGTTGGAGAGACCAGTTGCAGGCTCAGCTGTCAGTGTTGCCAGGTTCTGTGGCCACGGGTCCCACTGTGGCTGGGTGTGCTGGAGTAATGCATGCCTCCTTCCTTGGTACCAGGTTCTCTAGGGTTGTGGGATCAGTCACTATGGTCAAGGGTCCAGGATCTCAGTCACTGTCTCAGCTGTTCCTCTGATTCTGACTTCTGTATGTGTTCTAGTCCACCTACATTTACATGTACAGGCATGTGGAATTCTCCAGCATCCTGCTGTGTTGGGCCAAGTCATCCTTGTTAAGTTATGGATGTTTTACTGGTTGTTGTTTGAATGGAAGAGGCAAAGAGAGCATCTTGTGCCACCATGATGCTGATGGCACCCGCTTGCTTCTCTTTCTATGACTGCTAATTAGCTACTACTTGCTTAAGTATTTATAGTGTATTAGGAAACTTATAAGCACACTTACTTTTAAATTTCACAGTGAGAAACTGAAGCTCTAAAATAAAAAAAAAAAAATTCAAGGGTACTTATTAAATGTCAAGAACCTTGAAGAGTTCGAGATTTTACTTGAGTTAGAATTAACAGTTTCTCAGATGGTGATAGAATACTCAAGACTCTTGGGTAAGAAACAAATCAGGGTTTTTTTTTTTTTTTTCATAAAATGTCAGACAGAGCTTTAGTGTTTGTCCTAGTTCTGCAAGCCCCAGTTCCTATAAAAAAGTCTGAGGCATCTGCATATTTTTTGGTAGTATATATTGTTATAGGAAAGGAATCATGAGATTAGGGACATTAAATCCTTTATAATGGACATACCTGCCCGTGCTCTTCAGAGAGATCCTATCTCTTTCTTCCAAGATTTTAAACAAACTTACCTTTCATCTGATAGAAAATGCATTTTCTGTCCTCTGAGACTACTTGCTATACAGATATCTTTGAAAAGGTAGTTTGGTACAAAGAGAAAAAGGACAGTTGGTATCTCTGCTCACAAGATATATAGAAACATTAGAGTCTGATGAAGAAATTTTTCCTGATTTGGTATGTGGTGTGTATGCCAAATTTGAACTTATTCTGTCAGGTTCCACAGCTTTAGCTTGCTACCGCTTTGATACTTCACCAAAGTCATTTGCATCACTCTTCAAGAATGTTGAATGTTTAATTATATGAGAGTAAATGGAGTTTTATAGTGAATCAGTCAAAAAAATGTTTAGTCACTTTTTTAATGCATAGAACTCCCTAAATAAAAAGAACTTATTAAGGTATTTAAAACCAAGAAGCCTTTTAAGAGGTTTCAATGGAGTATTCCCAAGACTGTCTTGGAGTTAATTTCTGTTGTGGGGCTCTATCGTTTCCTTCTTCATTTAGCTAAAAACCTATGGGGTCAGGAAGATCTGAATCAAAATACTGATTCTGCCACTTACTCACTAGGGCCTTTGAGCAAAAATTACATTATTTTGGAAACTGTTTCTTTAGTTAAATAGAACAAATAGATAGACAAGCTAAGTCACTCAGTTATATCTGACTCTTTGCAGTCCCATGGACTGTCGCCCACCAGGTTCCTCTGAATATGGGATTTCCAAAGCAAGAATACTGGAGTGGGTTGCCATTTCCTTTTCCAGGGGATCTACCTGATCCAGGGATTGAATCGTGTCTCCTGCTCTGGCAGGCAGATTCTTTACCACTGAGTCGCTTGGAAGCCTCACTTGATAGCATCCTGATTCTTTATAACTTTGCATGGAGCTGATAACATTGTGATGATCTGTTTATTGCTTTCCCTGGAGTTTATATATTCTCTCTTTGATGAAACCCTTACCTTTAGAGAGTTATTTTAGTGATCCCTAAACATAATAGTTTAATTAAGAAAAATGAATGCCATATCAGCATAGAAGGTATGTTGCAAGGCTTTTCGTGCTTGTTCACAAGCATGATGCATTTTTCCAAGACCCATCTGCTAGTATTTGTAAAGGCAATTAACTACTAAATGCTGTGTTAAATAATATTCTATAAAAAGATAAATAAAATTCCTGTACTCTAAGTCTGGAATGAAAATACCTGACATACATACTTGTTCTGTACTCTTTCCTTTTGACAGACACTGCATGCCATTTATTCCCACTGAGTTTTAATGTGACCTCAAACCCCTTCTCAATTCAGTGTTCCCCACACTTCTTGCAAATTAAGAAGTACTTGGAAGACAAGGTGAAATGGTCTTGCTAGTCCTAGATTGACCATTCTAAAATTCATAATGAGATTCGATATTCAGAATGGCATTTTGGTATACACAATCTGCGACAAACTAATAAAAGTGCGTGTGAATGTGACACATAAATTAAGTGTAACTTTGTGTTTTCCTTCCATATTTGCCATTACTATCTTCATAACATTATCTGGATACAAAATCTTTCACTAGTCCTGTCATTTCACATACAAGGATCTGGCCTCTTCATGTGAACTGCTATATTTTATAGTAATGAAGAAAACATTTTCTCCATGCCTTTTAATAAACAAGCAAGAGAACCATAAGTCATTTGGTAATAGGGTTTATTTTATCACATCAAAGACAGACAAAATCCTAGTGATGTCAGGCAACAGGGAAATAAATTACAAGTCACTTGCTGTTTCTTCATCTCTCTCAGGAAAATGTAGGCTGTTCAGTCAACAATCAGGCCAACACTTAAGCACGTTTTCATGTACTCTAACCTTGTTCTGAAAGCTTTGTTTGTGTGGTTAAAAGTATGAAAATGTCCTGATTAAATTGTGTCTAGCATTATGGAGCAGAGGATACGAGACTTGACTTCAAGGGTATAAGATCTGTGAGCTTATTTGCCTTCTCACCCCATGTTACTGGAGTATTGTTTCTTTTGTCAAAAATTGAATACTTCAGTTTATCTCAGGAGATTGTAAATGTTAGAGAGATTGGATTAAGTGAGATAATATTTTAAAAATATGTATATAATTCCTAGCACATAGAAGGTACTCAAAAGTTCCAAATTATTTCAAGTACATGAAAAAGTAATTTAAAAATAATATAGAACTTATAGCTATCATTTTTGTTAGATATGTATTTAGAATATTTAAAAATATCTATCACCAATAAAACATATGCCTATAGCTCTGATAGTTTTAGTTTTTGTTTTTTTTAAACAAGAAAGTACAAAGGTCTGCAAAGAGTGGACTCTGGAGCAATAAAAGCTTTAGTTTGCTTTATTATTCTACATTTTAATTAATTAATTAATTTTTGGCTGCACTTTGTCTTCATTGCAGTGCACAGGCTTTCACTAGTTGTGGCAGGCAGCAGCTACTCTCTTCATTGCAGTAAGCAGGTTTCTCCTTGCAGTGGCTTGTCTTGTTGTGGAGTGTGGCCTCTAGAGCCTGTGGGTTCATAGTTGTGGCAGATGGTCTTAGCTGACTTTTGGCATATGGAATCTTTCTGGACCAAGGATCAAACTTGTGTCCCCTGCATTGACAGGAAGATTGCTAACCACTGGACCACCAGGAAAGACTTGGTTTGCTTTACATCTCTGGCATTGAGAAGATGTAGAATCTTTATGTGGGTATTTAGTGTTTCAGATCTCAGTTTTATCACCTGTGTGATGGAGGAATTCTTATTATTTGATATTTTATTTGATATATAACATATAAACTATTTTATATTATATGTAAAATACCAAATCTATAATATTCATTGATAGTGATTAATACCTTACTTCTATTGTCATCATCAAAATATGTATGGACACTTCTAGGGAATGAATGTATCTCAGTTCTAGGACCATACAAGCAAAGTATTTAATTTTTCTCAGAGTTGTAGTAGTTAAGGGGAACTTTAAACCCCACATTAGCCTAACACATTAGGTTGAGATCATCAAGTAATTAACATTAGTGGTGAAATATGCTTCCCATGGATAACAACATTTCTGAGTCATTCATTTCTGGAAGTTTTCACATTTTAAATATATTCAGTAATTAAACTGATATTTATTAAACAGTCACTGTGCATGTGCCATGTAGCTAAGTGCTAAGATAATTGAAACAGCCCCAGGTCATTAAACCTATAGTTTATTGAATATGAAACCTTTTATTTAGAAGATGACCTATTAGGTGACCTAGGTTATTGCCCAGATATATGTACTTTAATCCCATCCAAAAAGATAGAGTGGCAATCTTGTATAAGAAATAGGTGCTGGCCTTCTGTGTATTTCTTATATTTAGAGAATAAAATCAGGGATTTCTATTCTTACTGTATAACTGTCTGCTGCTACAGCCAGCAGTCCATATATTCTTTAACATTCAACTCATACATTGTTTTCCCCACTTGGTATGAGTTATATCTTCCTCCATTCAGGAAGCTATTTACTTTTTTCCCCCTTTTTCCATCCTGTCTATAATAGCACAAACATTTTTGTTGCATTGCTCTATTGTCCAAATTTTTTGTTCCTATATGTCATTCTTGTTTTAAATTAATCCATTTCATTTTACAATAAGAGATGGTCATTAAGTCTGTATTTTTTTCATATTATATGTTATGATTATTGTTATTTTTCACTCAGTCATGTCTGACCCTTTGTGACCCCATGGATGGCAACACACCAGGCTTCCCTGTACTTCACTGTTTCCCAGAGTTTGCTCAGATTCATGTCCATTGAGTCCATGATGCCATCCAGCCATCTCGTCTTCTGTCATTCCCTTCTCCTCCTGTCTTCAGTCTTTCTCAGCATCAGGATCTTTTCCAGTAAGTCAGCTCTTCGCATTAAGTGGCCAAAGTATTGGAGCTTCAGCCTCAGCATCAAACCCTCTATGGAATATTCAGGATTGATTTTCTTTAGGATTGACTGGTTTAATCTCCTTGCAGTCCAAGGGACTCTCAAGTGTCTTGTCCAACACCACAGTTCAAAAGCATCAGTTCTTCAGTGCTCAGCCTTCTTTATGGTCCAGAACTCATAACCATATGTGACTACTGAACATAACTTTGACCATATGGATTTTTGTCAGCAAAGTAATGTCTCTGCTTTTTAATGTGCTGTCTAGGTTGGTCATAGATTTTCTTCCAAGGAGCAGGCGTCTTTTAAGTTCATGGCTGCAGTCACCATCTGCAGTGATTTTGGAGTCCAAGAAAATAGTCTCTCACTGTTTCCATTGTTTCCCCAATTATTTGCCATGAAGTGATGGCAACAGATGCCTTGATCTTTGTTTTTTGAATGATAAGTTTTAAGAGCTTTTTCACTCTCCTCTTTCACTTTCATCAAGGGACTGTTTAGTTCCTGTGTGCTTTCTGCCATAAGGGTGATGTCATCTGAATATCTGAGGTTATTGATATTTCTCCTGGCAATATTGATTCCAGTTTGTGCTTCATCTAGTCCAGAATTTTGCCTGATATACTCTGCATATAAGTTAAATAAGCAGGGTGACAATATACAGCCTTGAAGTACTCCTTTTCCAATTAGAAAGTAGTCCATTGTTCCATGTCTGGTTCTAACTATTGCTTCTTGACCTGCATACAGATTACTCAGGAGGAAGGCAAAGTGGTCTGGTATTCCCTTCTGTTTAAGAATTTCCCACAGTTTGTGTTGGTCCACAGAGTCAAAGGCTTTATCATAGTCAGTGAAGCAGAACTAGATGTTTTTCTGGAATTCTTTTGCTTTTTCTATGATCCAGTGGATGTTGACAATTTGATCTCTGGTTCCTCTGTCTTTTCTAAATGCAGCTTGGACATCTGGAAGTTCTCAATTCATGTACTGTTGAAGACTGGCTTGGAGAGTTTGAGTATTACTTTGCTAGCATGTGCTACTGCTGCTAAGTCACTTCAGTCGTGTCCTACTCTGTGCGACCCCATAGACGGCAGCCCATCAGGCTCCCCCGTTCCTGGGATTCTCCAGGCAAGAACACTGGAGTGGGTTGTCATTTCCTTCTCCAATGCATGAAAGTGAAAAATGAAAGTGAAGTCACGCAGTCCTGTCCGACTCTTTGCGACCCCATGGACTGCAGCCTACCAGGCTCCTCTGTTCATGGGATTTTCCAGGCAAGAGTACTAGAGTGAGGTGCCATTGCCTTCTCGTTGCTAGCATGTGAGATGAGTGAAATTGTGTGGTAGTTTGAACATTCGTTGGCATTGCCTTTCTTTGGGATTGGAATGAAGGCTAACCTTTTCCAGTCCTGTGGCCACTGCTGAGTTTTCCAAATTTGCTGTCATATTGAGTGTAGCACTTTAACAACATCATCTTTTAAGATTTGGAATAGGTCAACTGGAATTCCATAACCTTCACTAGCTTTATTTGTAGTGATGCTTCCTAAGACCCACTTGACTTCCTACTCCAGGATATCTGGCTTTAGGTTAATGATCACACCATCATGGTTATCTGATCATGAAGGTCTTTTTTGTATAGTTCTTCTGTGTATTCTTGCCACCTCCTCTTGTATATATTGAGATTGAATTTCCAATGCATATATTATAATAATGTATTCTTAATTTCTAAATATTTGTGTGGGTTTTTTTTTGTTTGTTTGTTTAGTTTTATTTGCCTATTTTTGACTGTGCTGTGTCTTGTTGCTACATGGGCTTTGCTCTCGTTGTCAGGAGTTGGGGTTGCTCTCTAGTTGCAGTGTGAGGGCATCTCTGTGGTTTCTTCCCTTGTTGCCGAGCACAGAGTCTAGAGTGTATGAGATTCAGTAGTTGTGGCTCTAGGGCTCTAGAGCACAGGCTCAGTAGTTGTGGCACATGGGCTTAGTTGCTCAGCAGCATATGGGATCTGCAGATCAGGGATTGAGCCCATATCTCCTGCATTGACAGACAGATTCTTTACCATTTAGCCACCGGGGAAATCCCAGTTTTGTTTTTTTTTTCCTTACTAAAATGATTTCCACTTCTCTCTTCTTCTGTACAATTCCTAGAAAAATGCTTACAGGTGTGTATTTTGAAAATCAAAGACAATATCAGTTTCCCAACTGAATCTTAAAAAAGTTTTATGTTTATTCTGTGCAACTTAAAGCCATATATTTTTATGGAAGTTTTTATTTATTGGAGTTTTTTGTTTATTTGTTTTGATGTGTAAGAATTTAAAGTATTTGTTCTAAATAAAAGATTCATGTTGCTTGAGGAAGGTTTATGTTTTTGAAGACTAACAAAGTAGTTTGATAATGTTACACCCAAACTAAAACAAAATTTTATAAATATTAAGCAGTACTCATTTCTAACACATAACTACATTTCAAATCTTGTAGAAGGAAAGAAAAATTATACAGTGTCAATGCTCATGAAGTATTCACATGCATATTTCTGACTATGACTCAAAGAAAAGATGATGGAACATGCTTGACCAAAAATATATCAACAGCTTCAGAATTCCCTGTAGTGAAATGGACTGTTCAATGCATTATTCGAACCTTGAAAAGCAATCATCAAACTTCCTAGTAGGATATAAACTCAGTGAACCACACCAGTGACCATCTGGTAGATTTTGTTGCTCTTTGTAAAGCCATCACTTTAAAGATTAAGGCAAAATAATTTAGGAAAATGAATGGAGGAAGGGGACCGGTAGCTCACCAAAGACATTGAGTAATGCCATGTGACACGTGACCAGCTATGTGGACTAGCTTCATGTGAAAAGTCCTTTTTTGTGTGTGCTAAAAAATTACAGCAGGCAAAAATTTTATAGGAATCATTCTAGAATGATACTTCACACATTTTTGTCTTTGGCTCTCTCTCCCCTATGCAGCATTTTTGATCACCTTAGTAAATTATATTAAGTGTGTGTATGTGTGTGTTTGAACCATTCAGTGATAAAAGTTCTTGAATGTAGTTGATAATGGGAGATAAAATTTAAATGTTGAAATCTGAATGCCTTCAGAACTTTTTTCAGTCTATTGCTCAATGTATTTGAAATTTAAAATCTTTCTGTAGTCACTTTTCTTGAGGTTTTCCTAATTGTATATCTGACTCAACAGAACAGAAATAATTTGTTTTTTACTATATAATTTTATGTATGTAAAACTGACATTAGATATCTTAAATATTGAAGGAGTTTAAAAATATTATTTTATCTATAATTTTAATGGTTCTGTAATTCTCACTAATTCTTTGTGTTTTTGACTAAGATAATTGCCCCTTCATTTATTGCTACTTAAGTTTGAGGTTACCATAGCATTCAAACTAAGTTACAGTATTAAGGTCACTTATAATATATTTATATTAGACTTATAGCTAATGCAAAAAAAGCAAATGATATAGCACATAATTATTTACATAGAAAATAAAGTAAATGAAAATAAAGATGACTGTGTTAAGAGAAATAATGTAAGCAAGTTGAAACCAAGAGCAAAGTTAATATACAAAAGTAATGTTCTGTATTTTTATATACTTGTTAAAATCAGCATTAAATTTGGCTTTAATTCATCTGGGAACCTATTTGGGTTTAATTCATCTGGGAACCTATTTGGGTTTAATTCATCTGGGAACCTAAACATATCTGGAGAACATGATAAGTTCATAGTCTTAAAGCAGACAATTTGTGATGAAAACCAAACTTACTAAGCAGAGTGCAAAATTTCTTATGTAATACATGATAAAGAAGGAACAGTATAATTTAATGGCCTCTGTCCTATATTAGCAAACATGAACTCAGCAAATTAGCTTCTAAGGGTTGCATCATATCTTTTTACTGATGTATAAATGAGGCCTTGATAGTGAAAAGATTGAGGATCATATGCATAGAATTAATATCATCAAACCACACATGCCTAGTGTCATTGGCCACTATAAGTCCTGTACATACCCACCTATCTATATTTAAATGTGAATCTGTTAGCTTTTATATTTGAAATTTGATCTGAAAATGCATCATCTGACAATAGAACCAAGGGTGTAATATTTCTCCATTAATATGATCTTTATTGACTTTTACATTTTGTCATTTAATAGATTAGTAATTAATTTCCAAGATAAGTTAGTTTTTATATTTATACTCCTTATAGGAAACATAATGTCAATATAGTTAGCAAAACTGTACTTAGCATGGATTTGTTAACTATTTGTTATAAATATATTAACAATTCCAAATATATGAAAATGGGATATGATTGCATTTATCATAATTCTTTCTTAAATGGCTGTTGCTCCTGAATCTTTATATTTATAATATAGAAAATGATTCTAAACAACTAAGATGATTTCATTGTCAGTGCAACTGCATATTTAGAAAATCATCTCAGTACAAAGTATTATGCTTCAGTAAAAATATTGGGTATTTTATTCTCTAAATTTTTCTTTAAAACATCATAGAATTGATGGTTGATGTATTAATAATTAAAATGTGAAAATTATAGACAAAACATTTTCAAATTAAAGGAGATAGTATTTCTGTATTTATATTAAATTAAATATCTCTTGACTGACAGTGATGGAGAAGAGATACACAACAATTGCTGATTTTAAGGAGGTTATGACTTTTGGAACACACCCACAAAAATAATGAAGTAAAAACAGCCCCTTGTACTGCGTTTCCTCAAAAGAGTTACAAATAAAATGTCATGGAAAATCAGAAGTAGCTATGAATTTTGTTTTGGTGAGAGGGGGATTAATTTTGATGGAGATTGGAAAAATAACTCAAATGTTCATGTGTATTGCCTTCTTTTATCTACTATCATTTATTGAATGTTTTCTTTTGGTCAGAAACAATTTGTGATTACCCACTTAATCTTCATACTCATGCTATATAGACTAAATAATATCTCAACCCACATTTTATAAATGGGAAACTGAAGCACAACGAAGTTAAGAAAATTTCTCAAGGTTACATGGCTAGTAAAAGGTTGTGCTGGGATTTGTGTTCAAGTAATCTGGCTCCAATATCATGTTATTAACTTTTGAGTTACACTCTCTTTCCCACTGTCTTGATTATGAAACCTATTCTTTCCATTTTCTCTTTAGTCTTAATCTATAAAATGTTAGTATTTTCTCTTAAATCTAACAAAACTTGTAAGCAAAAGTCTCAATTTTATAATGACCTACAGTCCTGACTTACTATCTTATTCCTCCAGTTTATTTCAACCCAAAATATATTAATAATGGTCTTGCCTTGTTTCTTTGCTCTTAATGAAACACTTTCAAACTCTCAGTACATTTCAACTTTTCCAGAGTTAGGGAACAAATATATCTAATCATATATAACATGTATAGTCAGGTGAATGTTTATAGCTGTGCTACTGTGACACATCACTTGGGGAAACTAAAAATGAATTGACTTTGGTTGGTGGACACAAATGTAAAGAGGAGAGATTATAATTTTAACTGAGATCAGTTGAAATAATCTTTAGGACGGTTTTTAAGCTCAGACTTATCCTCTCAGTTCAGTTCAGTTCAGTTGCTCAGTCGTGTCCAACTCTTTGCGACCCCATGAATCGCAGAACGACAGGCCTCCCTGTCCATCACCAACTCCCGGAGTTCACTCAGACTCATGTTCATCGAGTCCGCGATGCCATCAGCCATCTCATCCTCTGTCGTCCCCTTCTCCTCCTGCCCCCAATTCCTTCCACATCAGAGTCTTTTCCAATGAGTCAACTCTTCACATGAGGTGGCCAAAGTACTGGAGTTTCACCTTCAGCATCATTCCTTCCAAAGAAATCCCCGGGCTGATCTCTTTCAGAATGGACTGGTTGGATCTCCTTGCAGTCCAAGGGACTCTCAAGAGTCTTCTCCAACACCACAGTTCAAAAGCATCAATTCTTCGGCACTCAGCTTTCTTCACAGTCCAACTCTCACATCCATACATGACCACAGGAAAAACCATAGCCTTGACTAGACTGACCTTAGTCAGCAAAGTAATGTCTCTACTTTTGAATATACTATCTAGGTTGGTCATAACTTTTCTTCCAAGGAGTAAGTGTCTTTTAATTTCATGGCTGCAATCACCATCTGCAGTGATTCTGGAGCCCCCAAAATAAAGTCAGCCACTGTTTCCACTGTTTCCCCATCTATTTCCCATGAAGTGATGGGACCGGATGCCATGATCTTCGTTTTCTGAATGTTGAGCTTTAAGCCATCTTTTTTGCTTTCCTCTTTCTCTTTCATCAAGAGTCTTTTTAGTTCCTCTTCACTTTCTGCCATAAGGGTGGTGTCATCTGCATATCTGAGGTTACTGATATTTTTCCCGGCAATCTTGATTCCAGCTTGTGCTCTTTCTCGTCCAGCGTTTCTCATGCTGTACTCTGCATAGAAGTTAAATAAGCAGGGTGACAATATACAGCCTTGACGTACTCCTTTTCCTATTTGGAACCAGTCTGTTGTTCCATGTCCAGTTCTAACTGTTGCTTCTTTACCTGCATATCCTCTAGGCAGGTGTAAACCATTAAGTGTTTTGGAACATATTTGAGATTTTTAAGCTTTTCTTTTTCTTTTTTTTTGATGACATGGCAACTGCTATTTATATAAATGTATCCATCATAAATGAGAGAGCATCAGTGATAAGCAGAAGGTTTGTGCTCCATATTGTGTGTGCATGCATGTCATACACACACACACACAATTTGCACTGAAGTGAAAGATAGTTGAGGGAAGTTTGTATTTAGTATCTGTCTTATCTGTTCAAGGTGCTGTAACAAAATAACATAGACTGGGTGACTTATAAATATCAGAAATTTATTTCTTATGGTTCTGTTGGCTGGGAAGTCTAAGATTAAATCACTGTGGTAAGTTTCAAACATGAATTTTGTGGGAACACATACGTTTAGTCTATAACACTATCTCAACAATAATAATATCACATAATATTTTTAAGTCCTCATGATGTTCTGAGGCTGGTTCTAAGAACTATCTCATTTTACATTTATTAAAACTTACCAATCAGGTATTATGATTTCTTCACTGCAAGTATCCACTGAGGAAGGTGAAGGTTAAAACCCTGCCAAACCCATCTCACATTGGAATATAGGTTAGAACCTAGTAATATAAAACCATTATATGTAAAATCTTTGTAAGATTCCAGAACCTTTGTAACTTTCCAATGATGATAATTCTTCCTAGTACACTACTCTGAATTCAATGAAAGCAAGACTATTCCAGTCACTTGTTAACAGGGGATGAATCCCCCATCAACTGACTTAGATAAGTCAAGCTTCAACCCCCAGGACATCTTTAAAAGCACAGAGAATAAACTGAAGTTTCCACCTGCAATGAAAAATTTAAGTGCCTATTGATATCTACCTTAGTAACTACTTAAAGCTTAGTTAGGAACATGCTGCAGTTAGCCATGTAAGATTTTATCAGAAAAGTCATCTTTAAATCCCTTGCGGAACTGTCTTTCCTATATGTTTTAGCATATTTAGTGCATCATCTCTTTTGATTCAATATCTGTCCCCTGAACAGAACATAGTGTTTATGGATCTGGTGTTTATGGATATGTTTATTGCTGGTGATTTCTTTGAGGATAAGGAGTGGATTTCTAGGTGATTATAAATGATGTTGTGTGGCATATTGGAGTAAATTATTCAGTGAGGACATTTAAATGATTTTCTTCCTTAGCAATCCCTGGTAATTTCAAAGTGAAAGTGTCCAGGAGTATGAGAATAATTTGTCTCTAGGAAACTTTCTAAAATTTTAATTAAACATAATTCAAATTAACAAAATAAATATTACAATTTATGGTCCATTTTTCTTTACATACTGTGACTACACAATGTCTTGGGAAAATTAGTTTGCTTCATACAATAACATTCTTATAGTTGACACTCAAAATTTGAAATTCTTCCCATTTTAACTTAGCTTCAATATACACCTTAAGGGGCAAGAGTTAAAAAGAAAATTAAAGGTAGAAAAGGAATAAAGAAAAAGAGAAAAGAGAGAATGTGAAAATGTTTAAAATATTGCTATATTACCAAATACTTTGTGAACTTTAGCCACTGATATTTATTGAGTTCACATTGAAAAATTTTATCATCACTCCCACACTTTTGCCATAGTCATTGGAAATAGTATAATATGCATCAGTGGGCCTTATATTTTAAGCAATTTATTATTGAAGAATACGTTAAACAACCTTGCAGTCTTTCCTGGATGATTATAGAAGGAAAATTTAGTGAGGTTATTTCTCATACTTGTGTAAATTATGATTTTATAAATTATTCCCCAGTAAAACTTAACAAATATACATAAGCAATTGAAAGTATCTGACTTCATAAATTCAAAAAACATTTCTTCTATCAATTTGTGTTTTTAGATACATCAAGATACCATTCTCACCTATAGTTATTTACCACCGTGTCAGTGAACATCATTTCTCTACTCTTTGACATATGGCTTTTTTAGTGTTGCTTTTACTGAGCGCAAGTGATTTGATTAGCTTGTAGGAGGTGAAGTTTTCATTCTACAATACTCTGACTTAGCAGTTAGAGGAGTAGTTGGCAGAGGCCACTTTCATTGTTTTCCATCATTTGAACAATAATGCAATTAATTTATATCCCACAGTGTTAATCAAGTGACCTTTAAGTGTATTTTCTATTATTTTGTAGGAGCAGATTATTAGTGAGGAGTAATTTAATCATTTAATGAGAACCTCAGTCTGTTTCATTGATTTTTCTTAATTAAATTTAGGTTAACTCCTCTGCCCTCATGGATAATTCAGTTCAAGAGTGATATTATAGTGAATGTGTATGGAGATGTTTGAGATAAAGTAACTGCAGTTCAGGGGGAAAAAAAAGTAAAGACTTAGGAAGTATAAAGAATTCTTGAAAGTCTTTAAGTTGTATTTAGTATATCAAAACTGACTAATGTATGGCATGCCTGGTGGGTGGCTTAGATGGTAAAGAATCTGCCTGCAATGTGAGAGACTTGGGTTTGATCACTGGGTTGGGAAGATGTCCTGGAGAAGGGAGTGGCTACTCACTCCAGTATTCTTGCCTGGAAAACTCAATGGACAAGAGGCCATGGTGGGCTACAGTCCATGGGATCGCAAAGTGTTGGACACTGCTGAGCAACTAACACTTTTAATAGCTTGTTTCCTTTGCATTAAACTAGGTTATGTGGCAACAACAAATAATCATATAGTCTCATTAGCTTCATGAAATGACAGATGTTTTCTCAGTCTACTTATAGAATGCAAGTGACAGCTGGGCTCAGCTTCCGTCAGTTCAGTTCAGTCTCTCAGTCAGATTGGACTCTTTGCGACCTCATGAACTGCAGTGTGCCAGGCTTCCCTGTCCATCACCACTCCCGGAGGTAAAACATGAGTTTTACGTAAACTCATGTCCATGGAGTCAGTGATGTCATACAGCCATCTCATTCTCTGTCGTCCCCTTCTCTTCCTGCCTTCAGTCTTTCCCAGCATGAGGGTCTTTTCCAATGTGTCAGTTCTTCACATCAGGTGGCCAAAGTATTGGAGCTTCAGCGTCAACATCAGTCCTTCCAGTGCTTCCCTAGTCACTGCCTAACTCAGGATTATAGAGACACCATCTCAGGACATTTTCCCATAACTTCTAACATGGAGTGGGTGGAAGTACAAATGGCAACTAGGTAGTGTTTCTTAAAATTTCGGTCAGGAATAGAGCCAGGATATATCTTTTTTTTTTCCCCCATTGGCTAAAACAAGCCACATGACTCCAAATGGTACATAAGTACATCCTACACAAGCATAGAAGTAGCAGAATATTTATACACATTCATAATAATTAGCACATAACTTTCAGTTCAGTTCAGTTCAGTTCAGTTGCTCAGCTGTGTCCGACTCCTTGCGACCCCATGAATTACAGCATGCCAGGCCTCCCTGTCCATCACCAACTCCCGGAGTTCACTCAAATTCATGTCCTTCGATTTGGTGATGCCATCCAGCCAACTCATCCTCTGTCATCCCCTTCTCCTCCTGCCCCCAATCCCTCCCAGCATCAGAGTATTTTCCAATGAGTCAACTCTTTGCATGCGGTAGCCAAAGTACTGGAGTTTCAGCTTCAGCATCAGTCCTTCCAATGAACACCCAGGACTGATTTCATTTAGAATGGACTGGTTGGATCTCCTTGCAGTCCAAAGGACTCTCAAGAGTCTTCTCCAACACCACAGTTCAAAAGCATCAGTTCTTTGGCACTCAGCTTTCTTCACAGTCAAACTCTCACATCCATACGTGACCACTGGAAAAACCATAGCCTTGACTAGACGGACCTTTGTTGGCAAAGTAATGTCCCTGCTTTTGGATATGCTATCTAGGTTGGTCATAACTTTCCTTCCAAGGAGTAAGCATCTTTCATGGCTGCAATCACCATCTGCAGTGATTTTGGAGCCCCCCAAAATAAACTCTGACCTGTTTCCACTGTTTCCCCATCTATTTCCCATGAAGTGATGGGACCAGATGCCATGATGTTAGTTTTCATGAGGAACATATATTATATCTGGAGTTTCTAACAAAGGTGCTGCCTTTTCTTAGATAAAGTCATCAATATTAGCTAACAGGCTAAAGGAGCTCAAACATAGATGTGTTCTGGGAAAACTCCTTTGAAGATTTTGCTGATTTTAAGATATCTGACACCATTGTCTTTATTTTCTTCCACCATCCTTTTCCCTACTACATGTGTTTTAAAAAAGGATTATTACTTCAAACTTAAGAAACATTTTTCCTGTCATTAGTGTTTTATCAAGAGTGCTGCTTAAAGTCCGCTCTACACATCTGTGTCTCTTTTGCTGTCTTGCATACAGGGTCATCATTACTATCATTCTTAATTCCATATATATGTGTTAGTATACTGTATTGGTGTTTTTCTTTCTGGCTTACTTCACTCTGTATAATCGGCTCCAGTTTCATCCACCTCATTAGAACTGATTCAAATGTATTTTTTGACGGCTGAGTAATACTCCATTGTGTATATGTACCACAGCTTTCTTATCCATTCATCTGCTGATGGACATCTAGGTTGTTTCCATGTCCTGGCTATTATAGACAGTGCTGCGATGAACATTGGGGTACATGTGTCTCTTTCAGTTCTGGTTTCCTCGGTGTGTATGCCCAGCAGTGAGATTGCTGGGTCATAAGGCTTGGGAGAATGGCATTGAAACACGTATACTGTCATGTAAGAAACGAATCGCCAGTCTGTGTTTGATGCAGGATACAGGATGCTTGCAGCTGGTGCACTGGGATGATCCAGAGAGATGATATGGGGTAGGAAGTGGGAGGGGGGTTCATGTTTGGGAACTCATGTACGCCCATGGTGGATTCACGTCAATGTATGGCAAAACCAATACAGTATTGTAAAGTAAAATAAAGTAAAAATAAAAATTAAAAAAAAATATATATAAAGAGTTCTGCTTAAAAATTTTATACATATGAATATGTATCAATATGTTTATACATATCTATAACCAAAAAGTTTTCTGCCATATATGTATTTTCATAGTATAATACTTTATATGCTGTGTCCAAAGTGGATGATTATAAAGACTTTAAACGTAAGTTTGCAGTTGTACTCATGGACAGCCTCTTTGACTTTTGAACAGATAAAATATCACTACTTGTTTCAGTTTGCTTCAGGAATGAAATTTGGTAACTTGTACTTGAAAGCTATGAATTTAGAGTCATTTCAAGTGATGATATTCAACTTTATTTTATTATGTCCTCATTCATCACTTGATAAAAGTAAGATAAAATTTCTGGAAATGATCAATGGGGGAACCTTCTTTACCGTACATGTGATTCATGAATGTTTTTCTTATTCCTTCTCCTATGCTCATTAAAGAACCAAAGTGTTATTTAGCTTTCTCTTTGCTGACACCTGCTGACTGTTATTTATTTATTTTTCTTTCTTTCATTTTCTGTCAGGAAGTGTTGGCATCATATAAGTTTAGTACAAATCTGACTTATTCAATCATAATTTTCAGCACCCTTAATTACAATTGCAGTAGCTTTGTTCTGCCCTACATGTTTATGAACAAATATTTTCTGTGTGATGTTCCACTCTCCTTTTAATGCTACTTATGTAATATGAAATTGTTTCAAAATTCTTCATCATGAAAGATGATTTATAAATATTTTCTAAAGATTACATTTTCCCAGGAGCTGCATTAGAGGAGGAAATGTTATGGTCTAAAATTTTAGAACAATGCTTTATTTAGCATTGCAACTTTTCAGAAAATGGCATATATTTAATTTCTTTGCTTTTCTCTATGAGGCAGCCATTTTTATAGCTGTAACAAAATTATATTTAAATTCAGCATAGGAAAGTCATATATTCAGAGAGCTATGCATATAACACATATCTTATCCTCTGAAAATTCAGCTCCCTCTGCATTTTGAGCATCTATTTCTGAAATGCTAAATGTAAACAGAGAACATGCATGAAATGCACCACTGCTTTCTTCAAAACTTTTGAAATTTCAAGTATTTATATACAAAGCTATTTTAAAGTTTAGGAGGTTTAAGTAAACTGTGTCACATGAAAACTGCACCAATATTGTAGCACATATAAATTTGCAAGATTCTGTTTGCTTTTGAAGAAACTGGAAACAAAATGCTGCCCACAGCTATGAAAGTTGTAACATTTTGCCTTACTTGGAAGCTAACAAGTAAACTTACCACAGTGTCATATATATTGGCAAAGATATGAGATTCTTGGGTCAGAGACAAAGGGCTGCATTAATGAAAGCACAGTAAATACCATGTTAAATCAGTTCTTATTGGAGAAGTTGCCCTCCGAATATGACAAGACAAAGTAAAATACCCCAAGTGGAAATTCTATATGCAGTGACTTTTTTTGCCAGAGTTGAAGAACTCCAGCTTAGGAAACCCCAATACTTTAAATGCCAATTTCTAGCGAATGTGGTCAATGTTTGATCCAAAGGGAGACATTGTTTTTTATTATTTATGTAGGAAATTTCCTCTCTGCTTCAGAGGGAGATACTGTCTTTGACTTCCAGGGCTCTTTGTTATACAAATATCATAATAAAGCTATTCTAGAATAAAAGCTTAGTGTTGTGGCAGTCTTATTGAAGTCAAAGGAGATAAAAGGGTTAAAAAAGAACATTGGTCTTTATTTAAGATTTTGATATCTTGCCCATAGTAGAATTTTTGCATTAATTTTTATAAAAATTTGATATTGAATTATAATTTATCTTAAATACTGAGTTCTTTACATCTGACATTAGTACCTCACTTACTTTATTTCTGGCTCCATTAATGCTGATATAAAATTCAGATGTGCCTTGTCATCTAACAAGCACAAACTAAATTTCTTGCTTTTTGCTTCAAAATGCATTTAACAGATAAATTCTGTACAAAAGGTATATTTGTATGAAGATCCAAATACATTCTTCCCAAGGTATGCTACTTTATTTTTTTTTAATATTGAAGTTAAATATTTTGGTGTTTACCTAAATACTATAATCACATATGTTCCTATGGAAATATAGTATACTCTTTATAGAATTCTTACGTATTCTGTTACTTCTCATATTTAATCAGCCTGTAATGCTGAAAAATACATCTTAAAATCCTTTTAAAAGATCAGTTTATAACTATATCATGCTATAAATAATAATTTATATTAGGGATTCTAAGAAATGTGACCAAATCTAGCTTATTTTGATGGTTCTAAGATGTTTCCAGTACATTTAGTGGGTAAAAGACAAGTAGAACACAAATATCTCAGTCTTTTCAGAGAGTTTGAGATATGAACTAAGCCTTTTCATGTACCTTAGGACTAATGAGCATTATTTTGCTTCAATAATACAGTTTTATATTTTCCTAAAGCCCCTAATAATGGCCAAAGGCATCCTTACAACTGGAAGTTAAGTGTATGCCTTGGAGTTTTAAATTATTTTAAAAGGTAAGCAATAGCCATGACAAAGATAAACTCTTAGTAAATTCCATTTTACAATAAAATAAAATCATTTTTTCCATACATGTTTTACTGGAATATATACACAAAGCAAAAATTGTTTCCTGACTAAACAATTTTAAGCATATAGTTTAGTTTAAGTACATTCATTTTTTGTGCTATCATTAGCACCATCCATCTCCAGAACTCTTTTCATCTTGTAAAACTGAATCGTTAACAGTAACTCCACATTCCTTCCTCCCATCCTAAGCCACTTGCAGCCACAATTCTTTCTTTTGTTTAATTTTGACTGCTTTAGATACCTCATGTTGAAACCGAGTTCTTGTTTGCAGAGCCAAAAAATGAACTTTGCAAATATGCAAATACTCGCACAGAGTTTATTTTAAAGGATACAGATACCAAGCTCTCAGAATAAACACTGAGAAGGGGTGTGCCTGGAAGGGTGGGAATAACAACAGTGTATATCTTTACTGGTATTGATCTGTTTGTTTTTGGTTGGCTCGGAGCCCTGATACATGTACTTTTTGACCAATCAGTTTAAAAGCCGCAATATCCACTATGCCCTTTTTATGGCTTCCTTTGATTCCTAAATCCTTGAGTTTTCTTAGACATTGAGTCACCAGCCTGCAGCCATTTCTCATGACCTCAGCCTATTGTTTAAGGACCAGATATATGTTTATGATATCAGACTACTATTTATTAAAGGCTATTCAGTTCAGTTCAGTTCAGTTGCTTAGTCGTGTCCTACTCTTTGTGACCCCATGAACTGCAGTACACCAGGCCTCCCTGTCCATCACTAACTCCCAGAGTTCACTCAAACTCACATCCATCAAGTCAGTGATGCCATCCAGCCATTATTTATTATTTACGTATGGTTAAAAGTTAATGGTCCACCTGGTGTTTTATCCTAGATAAGTTGGACGGAAGTTACTAATTGTCTTGTGATGGGTCTGGTTGTTTTATGATCCTATAGACCAGAGAGGCATTCCCCTAAATGTCAGGAAATTAGAACAAGTATCAGTTCAGTTCAGTTCAGTTCAGTCGCTCAGTTGTGTCCGACTCTTTGCGACCCCATGAATCGCAGAACGACAGGCCTCCCTGTCCATCACCAGCTCCCGGAGTTCACTCAAATTCATGTCCATTGAGTTGGTGATGCCATCCAGCCATCTCATCCTCTGTCGTCCCCTTCTCCTCCTGCCCCCAATCCCTCCCAGCATCAGAGTCTTTTTCCAGTAAGTCAACTCTTCGCATGAGGTGGCCCAAAGTATTGGAGTTTCAGCTTCAGCATCAGTCCTTCCAGTGAACACCCAGGACTGATTTCATTTAGAATGGACTGGTTGGATCTCCTTGCAGTCCAAAGGACTCTCAAGAGTCTTCTCCAACACCACAGTTCAAAAGCATCAGTTCTTTGGCACTCAGCTTTCTTCACAGTCCAACTCTCACATCCATACATGACTACTGGGAAAACCATAGCCTTGACTAGACGGACCTTAGTCAGCAAAGTAATGTCTCTGATTTTGAATATGCTATCTTGGTTGGTCATAACTTCCCTTCCAAGGAGTAAGCGTCTTTTAATTTCATGGCTGCAATCACCATCTGCAGTGATTTTGGAGCCCCCAAAAATAAAGTCTGACACTGTTTCCCCATCTATTTCCCATGAAGTGAGGTGACCAGATGCCATGATCTTAGTTTTCTGAATGTTGAGCTTTAAGCCAAATTTTTCACTCTCCTCTTTCACTTTCATCAAAAGGCTTTTTAGTTCTTCTTCAGTTTCTGCCAGAAGGGTGGTATCATCTGCATATCTGAGGTTACTGATATTTCTCCCAGCAATCTTGATTCCAGCTTGTGCTTCTTCCAGCCCAGCATTTCTCATGATGTACTCTGCCTATAAGTTAAATAAGCAGGGTGACAATATGCAGCCTTAGGCTAATGGAGCTAGACACCTACGTGAGCGAATAAGTTGGACTTAAAAACTAAAATTAAACAATAAGCCTGAGGCCTCAACCCTGCACTGACTGCCCTAAGTTCCTACCTTATGTGAGTAGAATCTTACAAGATTTGTCTCTGACTGGTTTATTTCACTTAGCCTAATGTCCTCAAGGTTCATCCATTTTATAGCATATGTCAGAATTTCCTTCTTTTTTTAAGTTTGAATATATTCTATTGTGTCTATATAACACATTTTGTTTATTTATTTGTCTTTGGATGGACATGTGGGTTGCTCTCATGCTTTAACTACTGTGAATATGGGTGTATATATATGTCTTGAGACACTATTTTCAGTTCTTTTGGTTATATACTCAAAAATTGATTTCTTGGATCATATAGTAATTCAATTTTAATTTTCATAAGAGACACTATACCCTCTTCTACATCAGGAGTACCATTTGACACTCCCACCAAGTGCACAAAGATTCCAATATCTCTCTGTAATCAGAAGTATTTGTTATTTTTACTTTTTGTTTTTGTTTGTTTTTAATAGTAGCCATTCTAACAAGTTTTAGAATGGTCCCTAACCTTGTTTTTTTTTTTTTTAATACAATATAACCAGATCACTGTTCTCTTTCTAACATTATTTAGAATATGATAACACTTTTTTAGGTCAGATATGAAAGTACAGGATTAGAAAGAGAAATGATTAATTGGAGCTACTAACAGATTATTCACCTTTTAAAATACACTAGACACTGGAGATACTACTGTAGAAAAGCAACAATGATGATGACAAAAAACAAATAGTCCTACTATCATAATGGGAATACCCTAGTGAAGAAGATAGATATTTACAAATAATAACAAAAAATATAGTTACAAACTATAGTGGTGCTATAAAGGTAAAGGTCTATAAAAATGATAAGGTACCATTATGAAATATCTGCTCTTTAGGGTAAAAGTTTTAAGTTGCTTCATATGATCATAGCTTGCTCCTTGGAAGAAAAGCTATGACGAACCTAGACAGCCTATTAAAAAGCAGAGACATCGTTTTGCCAACAAATGTCCACATAGACTGAGCTCTGGTTTTTCCAGTAGTCACGTATGGATGTTAAGAGTTGGACTATAAAGAAGGCTAGATGCCGAAGAATTGATGCTTTCTAAATGTGGTATTGGAGAAGACTCTTGAGAGTCCCTTGAACTGCAAGGAGATAAAGCCAGTTAATCCTTGAGGAAATCAACACTGAATATTCATTGGAAGGACTGATGCTGAATATGAAGCTCCAATACTTTGGCCGTGTGATGCAAAAAGCCAACTCATTGGAAAAGACCTGGAAAGATTGAGGGCAGGAGGATAAGGGGGCAACAGAGGATGAGACGGTTGAATAGCATCATGGACTCAATGGACATGAGTTTGAGCAAACTGCGGAAGACTTTGAAGTACAGGGAAGCCTGGCATGCTGCAGTCCATGGGCTCACAAAGAGTCAGACACAAATTAGTGACTGAACAACAGTGATCATAGCTTACACAGAAATATTGAAATTATATCCAGGTTTCCTTACAGTATATTTCTATTTGGCACTCTGTGAACATGAATGTGGAGATAATCAACATACTTAGATTTCTTATAAGGTTTTAATAAACTAATTTTCATTTCCTAGCAAATTTTGCTTTTGCTTTTTAGCCTAAGTTCCATTTAGACTGCTTAGCTCAAAATGCTTGCTGTTGGCTTGCTACCAGTTGTAAAGTACTTGATAATGGGAAACAAGAAGAAAAAAATCAAGAATATGAGTGACCACCTGTAACCCTGATTCTGTAACCCTTGATTCCAGGAATGAAAGAAATCTTTCAGAACATAGAAAATCCCAGAAGCTGAGTCTTCACTTACCCACCTCCCAACAGCTGTTTGTTGCCTATATCTCTTCCATCTATCTGCAAAGCCTAAATGTTGGAGTTAATCACTTCATATGTTGTTAATTGTTAGTATGTAATTGCAAACCGGATACATCTGTACTAAGCTTTCTACTGTACAAGTTAGGATCAGGTTTATTGTCCGAACTAACATGGTCTTAGTAATGCACTTTTTCAACTTAATTAAGCTATTTGTTTTCCTCCCCAAATTATAATATTTTCAAGTTTACCTATTTGGAATTGATTTCAAACAGATAAATATTTACACTACATAGAATATTTTTATCCACTGATACTTCTACCTTAGTTCCCTTTTATCATAAGCTTTTCCTTGAGAACTCAACCCTCTTGATTTGCTCCAAGGATATGTTGGTCTCCAGATGTTTTGCACATTCTACACTAAAATAATATTTTATACTATTTAAATTTATAATGTCACTCTTTCTTTGCTTCATAGATAAAAGTGGTGTGGGTATGTGTAATAATCAACAAAAGCTAATCAATAGAGGCTAAGAAAAGGAACTAACTTTTAATGAGCTTCTGATTATGTCATGTACTGTGCTTAATGAAGCTTATCACCTGAACCCTTATTTGATTCACTCCATGAGGTAGGCATATTTTCCTTATTTAAGATGGAAAAATTGTCAGTGGTTTCTGAATCAAGTCCTAACAGAATATTTGACTTAGCAATTTTTAAAAGACACTTAAATTATAATGTTTTGTGGTTGCTTTATCACTAAAGGAAGATTCTTTTCCTACCTAAGAAATACTTTCACTTTTTACCTGTTGCTTTATCAGTCAATTATTAAAATTAATTTTTCTTTTAAAAATTGCATTCTTAGTCTCAGGCAAATTTTTTTAAATATAAATTTATTTAATTGAGGTTAATTACTTTACAATATTATATTGGTTTTGCCATACATCAACATGTGTCTGCCACACGTGTTCCCCATTCTGAAACCCCTTGCCTCCTCCCTCCTCATACCATCCCTCTGGGCCATCTCACCATCCCCAAGCATCCAGTATCATGCATTGAACCTGGACTGGTAACTCATTTCATAAATGATATTATACATGTTACAATGCCATTCTCCCAAATCATCCCACCCTCTCCCTCTCCCACAGAGTCCAAAAGACTGTTCTATACATCTGTGTCTCTTTTGCTCTTTTGCATTAGTGTACTGTATTGGTGTTTTTCTTTCTGGCTTACTTCACTCTGTATAATAGGTTCCATTTTCATCCACCTCATTAGAACTGATTCAAATGTATTCTTTTTCATGGCTGAGTAATACTCCATTGTGTATATGTACCACAGCTTCTTATCCATTCATCTGCTGATGGACATCTAGGTTGCTTCCATGTCCTGGCTATTATAAACAGTGCTGTGATGAACATTGGGGTACACGTGTCTTAAACGGTAATTCATCATGCTTTATTTTCCATTATTGTTTTCACCCTCCAGCACCAAACTAACTTATTTGTTCAAAAGAAATATATATATCAACTCTAGCTTTCTATGAAGAAATGCCCCGATCATTAGGTCACAAGAGAGACAGATTTATATTTCTTAAGTCCACATATGAAGTGAATAGAAGCTTAATTATGTGTGGTAGCTCTGGGAATAAAGAAACATGAGGAATAATACACATTCAAAGATTATTACTCAAATGAGAAAAATGTATAGTGTACATGATATTTCAACATGCTGTATCTTTTCATTCTTAAAGCTCTGAAGTAGATATTGTTATAGTCAATATTCCTTTCTCTCATCCACCCACTTTATCTTCTAACTCCACATACCATTAATCCTTTCATTCTGCAGCTTCACAATGTGTTTAACTCATGTTATTAATTTCTGTTTCCATGAATTCAAGTATCTATTTGCATAAGCAGTTGCACTGTAGGATTTTCAGCTCCCTAAGACTGTCTTGTGTGTGCTCAGAACTTATTCCACAGTAGTCATTCAGTATATATTTATTGAGTTGAAATGAGTTTCAGAGATCAAGAAACTGAGTTTCACAAAGAAGAAAACACTTGTTAGATAATGGTGCTAAACTGTGGACTCAGGTGTTCTGATTTCTAATTTCAGTTTCCTACTTTAGTTTTGATGCTTTGTATTTCACTTTAATAAATTTCAGTGACCAAACCTTTCATGACATGATCAGGCAACGTTTCTTCTTAGTCATACTCAGGTGTCCTGTCACTAGTCACCACTGTTAAACTGTTTGGGCTTGTAATTATTCAGTTCCTTAGATCAGAGGTCCCCAGCCTCCTGACCTAATGCCTAATGATCTGAGGTGGAGCTAATGTAATATTACTAGAAATAAAGTGCACAATACATGTAATGCACTTGAATCATCCCCAAACTGTCCCCTATCCCAAGTGTGGAAAAATTTTCTTCCACAACACCGGTCACTAGTGCCAAAAAATGTTGGGTATAACTGCTTAGATAATTTTCCTATTAAGAAGATAAAATCATATATTTTTTGTATGTAAAAATCCATTCTGTTTGGAATATTTAAAAATTACAAGGGAATACATGTCAGACTCTCTAAACTTAAGAGAAATTTGCAGAGAAGGTATATTTTATATAGGTGCACTAAATTAAACTTTTATTGGCATGCAGTTTATCTTATATTGAAACCAATAGGTAGTTGAGAATATTATTAGAATAATAGCTGAATTGTACAATGCATAGGTATAATACTTTTCTTCTTAATAACAATAGAAGTTTAATGGAGTTCTTGTAAATCATCTAATTTAGTACTTATGAATGTAAACAGTCTTGGTAAAATGACACATTTCCTTTCAAGGACCTCAAATAAGACAGTAGAGGAGGAGGTAAGAAGAATATGGCTATGATCATTTGACGTACATGACAACCGTTATTTGAGCAGCACTGACATATAGATGACCTCTGCTGCATCCCCACTACTTTTGAACTCTAATGATTATGACTCACAGTCTTCAATGGCAGGTCTTTCCCTATTTGGACAACTCTTACTAGAAGCCATGTTATATTGAAATGTGAAATTCTTGTAACTTCTACCTCATGATTTGCAGTGTTCCATTTAATGTCAAACAAAATAGTGTCATCTTTCTTGCATATGCCAGATGAAGGCCTTCCAAATGTTGGAAAACATTCCTCATAGTCTCAGGGCCTATTACCAAGTCTTTTCTTCTGCAGGGCAATAATTGTTCTCTTAATTATTCCTTTTAAAATAATCATAGATCTTGGCTTATGCCTTTGTATCTGTTGAATTATCACTTAGTAGATGAGACTCAGCCAAAGAAGAAATATCTCAAGCTGACAAGGCAGTGAGTAAGTAAAGATAACTTTTCATCTTACTAAATGAAAATATATATTTTAAAAATACTATCTGGAGGAAAAAAATAAATTCACAATATAAACTAGAAATATCTTTAAAGATTATCTTATTTCTGAATTTATGTTGTCATTATTTATAGCATAGTGACAGAGGATTGAGTTAATTACTTTTCTTATTCCAATAGTACTGTTATCAGAATTCTTTGCAAGACTGAAAGACCACTTTCTTGCCTGGATGGTAGTTATGTATGAATATGTGTATATTGAATTGCCTTTAATCCTCATTTCATACTCCCATGCATCTCCCCACATAAGTACCTGCTCAAATGTGTAAAAGTTACATATTTTATTTTTGTGTTCTTATAAAATATAAACTGATATTTTGTGTTTATATGCTTTTTATAGAAGTGGTATTATGCTATAGATGTCTTACTATTTCTTACTCTTCACTCAGCACTCTGATTTTAAGCTTTGCCTAAAACTCTCAACCTTGTCTGCACAACCTTCCTTGAAACATCTAGTATCTCAGACCATTGTACACCACTTGAATAAAAATTTCTGAAGGTAAGGCCAGAATATCACCATTTATTTTTAGAAAGCTCTTCAGGTGATTCTAATGTCATACTGTATTGATTCACATAGTGTTAAGTCATTATAGTACTACTGTGAGATACCTCTGACTCCCTATTACCACAAATAACCCTGTGATGAACACTTTCCATAAGGTCATTTGTAACTTTAAGGCCTCCTTGTAAAGGATACTCTGTATATGTTCTCAGACATGTGATGCAGGGTCATTGGTACAAATGTATTCTTTATTTGACCAGTTATTTCCAACCTGTTCTCTAAAATGACTGCACTTTGCTGTAGTAAAACTAATAATGTGTTGTGTGTGCTAAGTTGCTTCAGTTGTATCTGACTCTTTGGGACCCTATGGACTGTAAGCCTGACAGGCTCTTCTGTCTGCGGAATTCTCCAGGCAAGAATACAGGATTAGGTTGTCATACCCTCCTCCAGAGTATCTTTCTAACCCAGGGATTGAATCCCTGTCTTTCGGAGCTCTTGCCTTGCAGGTGGATGCTTTACACTGAGCCACCAGGAAGGCCCCAGTAAATTAAAATTACTGTATTGAAATTATTGTTAAGTTTTTCCAAGTCATGGCATGATCAGAATTTCTAATATTTTCCAGATAAGCTAAGCATTTCCCAAGATCATGCAGTAAGAAAACTGAAGAAATAAAATTTGAGTTGAAATAGTCTTGGCTCTAAACCACAGATATTTTAGCATATCAAAGTATCTGTAAAATAACACAATGTTTTTTGTTCAATTCTGAAATAAAATGTCAGTTATGAAATGAATTAATTCCTCTGAATTTATCAGAAATTTGATATCAGAAAACTGATGAAATTCGCTATGTCTTTCAAATTATATATCCTGCTATTTTATATTATATTACTGTGACTTTCACAGGATGCTGTATACTATCTATGTATCTATGAGTCTGTGTTTCTGTTTATCTAAAAATGAGTCCAGTCGTGATCATGAGAAACTAAATACGATCCTTCAACAGTTAAAGAGTTGAAAAGTGCAAGATTTTTCCCTCTCCATATTAGTTTTCTATTGCTACATGACAAAACACCACAAACAGTAGCTTAAAACCACAAGAAACTTTTTTCTCAGAGTATGAGTCATGAATCAGCTCATGGCTTATCTGGATCCTCTGCTCAGGGTCACATCATGCCAAAATAATTGTTGTCAGGGCTGCAATTTCATCTTCCAAGCTGACTGGTTGTCTGTATAGTTCAGTTCCTTGCAGGTTAGGACCAAGGTTCTCAAATCCTAGAGGATGCTCACCATTCTCTGCCATTGGCATTCTCCTCAGTATGGCAGGTTGCTTCTTCATGGTCAATAGGAGAGCACCTGCTGCTGCTTAGACTCTTCATCTCTTCTAAGAGCTCAGCTAATTAGATCAGGCACATCAAGGATACGCTCCCTTGTGATTAGTTCAACATCAACTACCTGGGAATCATTATTACTTCTTCAAAGCCCTTTTATTCTGCCATAGAACAAATAATCACCGAAGTGATAACCTGTTGTATTTGCAGGCTCTCCCTATGCTCAAGGGGAGGAGATTATACCAGAAGTGTAAACGCATATAGAATATTCTAAAAGTGGGAAACATTTTTCTATTTTGTTTGTTATTGTAGCCATAGATGATGGCCTATTATGATACTATCAGTGAATATTTGCTGGATGAATGAATCGAAGAGCTTCTGTATAGCATGGTAATTTTGCAATTACTGTGAGAGTATTTGTTGCTCAAAAAATTTCATCTTTACCCAGTGCTTTTAGAATGTTACATACAGAATATTAAACCTGTTAGGAGGTAGCAGTGTTCTACTAATCTACTAATGAGTTCTAACTGAATCCTAAATTTTTGGCTTAGATTTTATATTGACACACATTTACTATCAATTCAGAGCACAGATGGTACCACAGCTGTTACAACTTGGAGACTCTAGGACACTTTAAGGGATAACATATGGGAAAGCTCATGTTATATTTGAAGGAGTTCCCTCCCTCATAAATTGTTAAATTAGGTCTTTGGGAAATATGTTATTTTCATTCTTTAGCCTAGCATTACACTGTATATGCAAAACTAGGAAGTCAACAGATACCTGGAATAACAGGCAAGTTTGCCTTGAAATACAAAATTAAGCAGAGCAAAGGCTAACAGTTTTGCTAAGAGAACACACTGGTCATAGGAAACACCCTCTTCCGAAAACACAAAAGATGACTCTACACATGGGTATCACCAGATGGTCAATATAGAAATCAGATTGTTTATATTCTTTGCAGCCAAAAATAGAGAAGCTCTATACAGTCAGCAAAAATAAGACCAGGAGCTGACTGTGGCTCAGATCATAACCTCTTTCTTGCCAAATTCAAACTTAAATTGAATAAAGTAGGGAAAGCCACTAGACCATTCAGGAATGACCTAAGTCAAATCCCTTATAATTATACAGAGGAAGAGACAAATAGATTCAAGGGATTAGATCCGATAGACAGAGTCCTTGAAGAAGTGTGGACGGAGGTTCAGGACATTGTACAGGAAACAGTGATTAAGACCATCCCCAATAAAAAGAAATGCAAAAAGGTAAAATGGTTGTCTGAGGGGGCCTTACAAGTAGCTGAGAAAAGAACAGATGCATAAGACAAAGGATAAAATGAAAGATATATTCATCTGAATGCAGAATTCCAAAGAATAGCAAGGAGAGATAAGAAAGCTTTCCTCAGTGATCAATGCACAGAAATAGAGGAAAATAGAGTGGGAAAGACTAGAGATCTCTTCAGAAAATTAGAGATACCAAGGGAACATTTCATGCAATGATGGGCACAATAAAGGACAGAAATGGTACGGAACTAGCAAAAGCAGAAGATATTAATAAGAGGTGGTAGGACTACACAGGAGAACTATATGAAAAAAGACCTTAATGACCCAGATAACCACGACGGTGTGATCATTCACCTAGAGCCAGACATCCTAGAATGTGAAGTCAGGTGGGCCTTAGGAAGCATCACTGCAAAGCAAGTGGAAGCTATGGAATTCTAGTTGAACTATTTCAAATCCTCTAAAATGATGCTATGAAAGTGCTGCACTCAGTATGCCAGCAAATTGGAAAACCCAGCAGTGGCCACAGGACTGGAAAAGGTCAGTTTTCATTCCAATCCCAAAGAAAGGCAATGCCAAAGAATGTTTAGACTACCACACAATTGCACTCATCTCACACTGGCAAAGTAATGCTCAAAATTCTCCGAGCTAGGGTTCAACAATATGTGAACCAAAAACTTCCAGATGTTCAAGCTGGATTTAGAGAAGGCAGAGGAATCAGAGATCAAATTGCCAAAATCCATTGGATCATCAAAAAAGCAAGAGACTTCCAGAAAAATATCTACGTTTGTTTTATTGACTGTGCCAAAGCCTTTGACTGTGCATCACAACAAACTGTGGAAAAATCTCAAAGAGATGGAAATACCAAACGAACTTACCTACCTCCTGAGAAATCTATATCCAGCTCAAGAAGCAACAGTTAGAACCGGATGTGGAACATCAGACTGGTTCCAAATTTGGAAAGGAGTATGTCAAGACTGTTTATTGTCACCCTGTGTATTTAACTTATATGCAGAGTACTTTATGCAAAATGCCAGGCTGGATGAATCACAAGCTGGAATCAAGATTGTCAGGAGAAATATCAATATCTTCAGACATACAGATGTTACCACCCTAATGGCAGAACGTGAAGAAGAACTAGAGAGCCTGTTGATGAAAGTGAAAGAGGAGAGTGAAAAATCTGGCTTAAAACTCAACATTCAAAAAATGAAAGTCATGGCATCCAATCCTATTACCCCATGGCAAATAGTTGGGGAAACAATGGAAACAGCGAGAGACTTTATTTTCTTGGGGTCCAAAATCACTGCAGATGGTGACTGAGCCATGAAGTTAAAATACACTTTCCTTGAAAGAAAAGCTATGACCAACCTAGACAGCATATTAAAAAGCAGAGACATTACTTTGCCAACAAAGGTCCATCTCATCAAGGCTATGTTTTTTCAAGTAGTCATGTATGGATGTGATAGTTGGACTTTCCAGTGAATATTGAGGACTGATGCTTAAGCTGATTCCCAAGTAGTTTGGCTACCTGATGTTAAGAACTGACTCATTGGAAAACACCCTGATGCTGGGAAAGATTGAAGGCAGGATAAGGTGACGACAGAGGCTGAGGTGGTTGTATGGCATCCCTGACTAGATGGACAAGAGTTTGAGCAAGCTCTAGGAGTGATGACAGGAGAGCCTGAAGTGCTGCAGTCTATGGGGTCACAAAGAGTCAGACACAACTGATCAACTGAACTGAACACCATGAATCGTCACAGGACATGGGCTATATTATTTTTTCACAATGAGACTGTGGAAAACATTTAAATTATTTCTCTGGGAAAAATATTTTTAGACTTTAAAAGTTACATACAATTTCATACAATTCAAGGTGGCACGAAAATGTTCTTTGCTTTAAATGAATGACTTGAATTTGATTAGCACTACCTTGGACAGGGATTTTAGATTTTTCTACAAGCATTGTGATTTTAGATGTGGAAGAATTGATTATCAAACAGAGCCATGTAAATACATAATAAGGTAACAGTGAGGGAAGGCACTGAACTGAAAGATAAGGATGCAGGCCACAAGTCCTGTATTTGGAATTTTGGTGATGTGATTAGTCAGTTCAGTTGCTCAGTCATGTCTGACTCTTTGTGACCACTTGGACTGCAGCATGTCAGGCCTCCCTGTCCATCACCAACTTCCAGAGTTTACTCAAACTGTGCCCACTGAGTTGGTGATGCCATCAAACCATCTCATTCTCTGTCGTCCCTTTCTCCTCCCACCTTCAGTCTTTCCCAGCATCATGATTTTTTCAAATGAGTCAGTTCTTTGCATCAGCTGGCCAAAGTTTTGCAGTTTCAGCTTCAACATCAATCCTTCCAATGACTATTCAGGACTGATTTCCTTTGTGATGGACTGGTTGGATCTCCTTGCAGTCCAAGGGACTCTCAAGAGTCTTCTCGAACACTACAGTTCAAAAGCATCCATTCTTCAGCACTCAGCTTTCTTTATGTGATGTGATGTGATAAAAAGTGAACAACAAAGGATACAGAATTGTGGTAAGCATTTTCCATGTTCCAGATTTTGTTTATAATGTAAATAACATTGTAAAAGATTATATTGAGTGTAGAATTTTAGATTTTCCCCTTTCCACGTTTCATCACTCAAGCTCTGAAATGTCAACCTGCCCCTCAGAAGACATAATCACTTCCCAAAGGCCTCACGTTCCAATACCATACTCTTGAGAATTAGCTTTCAACTATACATTTAGTGGGGGCATTAACATTGAGATCATAACACCTTCTCTGTCACCAATCTGTTGAGAAGGGGGTGTAGCACCTCATTACTGCCAGTTAGGTTATAAGTCATTTCCTCACTTGACCTCCATCAATACCCATTTGTAGGATCTCCTTATTACTGTTGAACACTGTAGTATGGTTCCCCAGTAGACTCCACAGATAACCTCGGATAACTCCTTTGTTGGAATGGTAGGAGTATTTTGTTACTTCTTCCCATAGGGTCTTCAGTGACACCACAGGGGTATTTGCCTTATTATAGCTATGCTGTGGAGAAAGAGCCAACTGTTTAGAAGTTCTTCTTTGACATTCTTCCAGTGGGGAGGAGGAAGGGTATCTTGTTGCTATTAGGTGGCAGTCATTTCCAGGTTTACCACATGGATTCCTCTGAAATTTGGATGATTGTGACATTCATTACTGCTCTGTTGAGTGAAATTCCCAGTTGTCTACTCATCCTTTTTTGATACCAACCTAAGGAAGGAGCTCTAGGACTCCTTATTGCAGTCTCAGGAAGGATTATGTCTAGGATCCCCATTTGTCCTTTACCTGCATGGGTTGCAGAGGGGCCATAGTGTGTGTGTGTGTGTGTGTGTGTGTGTGTGTGTGTGTGTGTGTGTGTGTGTGCGTGGTTTTGGCTCTAGTGGAGTGATTATAACCTAAAACTTTACTCTTTCTAGGCTACCCCTTTTGGCTAGAATGTGCAGGCCTTCCTTTGGTTGGAGCTTTTTATCTGTTCTTTGTCTATTGGCATTTCTAAGTTGTCAGCTTCTTAAAGCTCTCAAGTATTGGGCATATGGGAAAAAAAAAAAAAAAAAACCTAGAAAACTCACAGTTATAACATGCTTCAGATTCCGACATCCCTAGTCAGATTCCCTTCTTGTTTCTGATCTCTAGGAACAGAGGTAAAACAGTAAAGAGAAGTTGGACATTTCGCTCAACAGAGCAGTAATGAATGTTGCAGTTACCATTATGGCATGTACTTGTGTATTCCTAGGCTAATAATTTTGCTGGCATTTGATTAGTCAGTTCAGATCAGTTCAGTTGCTCAGTCATGTCTGACTCTTTGCGACCCCGTGGAATGCAGCACGCCAAGCCTCCCTGTCCATCACCAACTCCTGGAGTTCACTCAAACTCATGTACATTGAGTCGGTAATGCCATCCAACCATCTCATCCTATGTTGTTACCTTTTCCTTCTGCTTTCAAACTTTCCCAGAATAAGGGTTTTTTCAAAAGAGTTATTTGCATCAGGTGGCCAAAGTATTGGAGGTCATCTTCAGCATCAGTCTTTCCAAAGAATATTCAGGACTGATTTCCTTTATGATGGACTCATTGGATCTCCTTGCTGTTCAAGGGACTCTCAGGAGTCTTCTCCAACACCACAGTTCAAAAGCATCAATTCTTCTGTGCTTAGCTTTCTTTATAGTCCAACTCTCACATCCGTACAAGACTACTGGAAAAAACATAGCTTTGAAAAGATGGACTTTTGTTGGCAAAGTAATGTCTCTGCTTTTTAATATGCTGTCTAGGTTGGTCATAGCTTTTCTTCCAAGGAGCAAGTGTCTTCATTTCATGGCTATAGTCACAATCTGGAGTAGTTTTGGAGCCCCCAAATATAAAATCTGTCATGGTTTCCAGTTTCCCCATCTATTTGCCATGAAGTGATAGGACCAGATACCATGATCTTAGTTTTCTGAATGTTGAGCTTTAAGGCAACTTTTTCACTCTCCTCTTTCACTTTCATCAAGAGGCTCTTTACTTCTTCTTCATGTTCTTCCATAAGGGTGGTGTCATCTGCATATCTGAGGTTATTGATATTTCTCCTGGGAATCTTGATGCCAGCTTGTGTTTCTTCCAGTCCAGCGTTTCTCATGATGTACTGTGCATATAAGTTAAATAAGCATGGTGACAATATACAGCCTTCATGTACTCCTTTCCCTAGGTGGAACCAGTCTGTTGTTCTATGTCTAGTTCTAACTGTTGTTTCCTCACCTGCATACAGATTTCTCAAGAGTCAGGTCAGGTGGTCTGGCATTCCCATCTCTTTCAGAAATATTCACAGTTTGCTGTGATCCACACAGTCAAAGGCTTTGGCGTAGTCAATAAAGCAGAAGTAGATGTTTTTTTCTGGAACTCTCTTGCTTTTTCAATGATCCAGCGGATGTTGGCAATTTGATCTCTGGTTCCTCTGCCTTTTCTCAATCCATCTTGAACATCTGGAAGTTCACTGTTCATAAATCATTGAAGCCTGGCTTGGAGAATTTTGAGCATTACTTTGCTAGCGTGTGAGATGAGTGCCATTGTGTCACAGTTTTAACATTTTTTGGCATTGACTTTCTTTGGGATTGGAATGAACACTGACCTTTTCTAGTCCTCTGGCCACTGCTGAGTTTTCCAAATTTACTGGCATATTAAGTGCAGCACTTTCACAGCATCATGTTTTATGATTGGAAATAGCTCAAGTGGAATTCCATCATCTCCCCGAGGTTTTTTTGTAGTGATGCTTCCTAAGGCCCTCCTGACTTCACACTCCAGGATGTAAGGCTCTAGGGTGAGTGATTATACCATCATGATTTTCTCCATTGTGAAGATCTTTTTTGTATAGTTCTTCTGTATATTTTTGTCTCCTCTTCTTAATATCTTCTGCTTCTGTTAGGTCCATACCATTTCTGTCCTTTACTGAGTCCATCTTTGCATGAAATGTTCCCTTGGTATCTCTAAGTTTCTTGAAGAGATCTCTATTCTTTCCCATTGTATTGTTTTCCTCTATTTCTTTGCACTAATCACTGAGGAAGGCTTTCTTATCTCCCCTTGCTATTCTTTGGAACTCTGCATTCAAATGGGTATATCTTTCTTTTTCTCCTTTGCCTTTCATTTCTCTTCTTTTCATAGCTATTTGTAAGGCCCCCTGAGACAACCATTTTGCCTTTTGCATTTCTTTTTCTTGGGGGTGGTCTTGATCCCTGCCTCCCATACAGTGTCACAAACCTCCATCCACCATTCTTCAGGCACTCTGTCAGACCTAATCCCTTGAATCTGTTTGTCACTTCAACTGTATTATCGTAAGGGATTTGATTTAGGTCATACCTGAATGACCTAGTGCTTTCGCTTACTTTTTTAAATTTAAGTCTGAATTTGGCAATAAGGAGTTCATGATCTGAGCCACAGTCAGCTCCCTGTTCCCACCAAATAAGTTGATGGGTTGCAGTAATGCTTAGAGGCCTGTCACAACCCTAAAGATGCATTGTGTGTCTTGATAATAAAACTAATGTGAAATAAGCTCTCTAAATAAACACCCTATGCACATGTATTCACTGTAAGTCTGAGTGATAGATATTAGAATATCTGAAGAAATATGCAAAATTAGTTGGCATGATTGTGTTATTGTGAAAGAATTTGGGACATGAGAGAAGAAGGATTTCAGAGAGACAGCTATATGATTTTTTTTGTATGTATATATGTATACACACACTTTCAACGTGGGATAGCTCCTCTAGGCCCTCCTGGGCCCGCGCAGCCACTGCTCCTTGGACGTAGGGTTGCTCCTCTCGGCCGCCGCCCCTGGCATTGGGCACGGAGTAGCTCCTCCCAGCCGCCCCTGACCTCGGATGCAGGGTAGCTCCTCTCGGCCGTTCCTTCGCCATTGCAGCCTGGCACTCTCGGCCACTGCCCCTGATCTCGGACCTGGGGTAACTCCTCTTGGCCGCCACCCTTCGGGCATGGGATCCTCCCAACTTCTGCCCCAACCTCGGATGTGGCATAGCTCTTCTCACCTGCGCTTAGTGCGCTGGTCACAACCCTCTTCCAACAACACAAGAGAAGACTCTACATATGGACATCACCAGATGGTCAACACCAAAATCAGATTGATTGTATTCTTTGCAGCCAAAGATGGAGAAGCTCTATACAGTCAACAAAAACAAGACCAGGAGCTGACTGTGGCTCAGATCATGAACTCCTGATTACCAAATTCAGGCTTAAATTGAGGAAAGTAGGGAAAACTGCTAGACCATTCAGGTATGACCTAAATCAACTGCCTTATGATTACACAGTGGAAGTGAGAAATAGATTTAAGGGCCTAGATCTGATAGATAGAGTGCCTGATGAACTGTGGAATGAGGTTCATGACATTGTACAGGAGACAGGGATCAAGAACATCCCCATGGAAAAGAAATGCAAAAAAGCAAAATGTCTGTCTGGGGAGGCCTTACAGATAGCTGTGAAAAGAAGAGAGGTGAAAAGCAAAGGAGAAAAGGAAAGATATAAGCATCTGAATGCAGAGTTCCAAAGAATAGCAAGGAGAGAAAAGAAAGCCTTCCTCGGCGATCAATGCAAAGAAATAGAGGAAAACAACAGAATGGGAAAGACTAGAGATCTCTTCAAGAAAATTAGAGATATCAAGGGAACATTTCATGCAAACAAGGGCTTGATAAAGGACAGAACTGGTATGGACCTAACAGAAGCAGAAGATATTAAGAAGAGATAGCATGACTACACAGAAGAACTGTACAAAAAAGATCTTCATAACCCAGATAATCACGATGGTGTGATCACTCATCTAGAGCCAGACATCCTGGAATGTGAAGTCAAATGGGCCTTAGGAAGCATCACTATGAACAAAGCCAGTGGAGGTGATGGAATTCCAGTTGAGCTATTTCAAATCCTGAAAGATGATGCTGTGAAAGTGCTGCACTCAATATGCCAGCACATTTGGAAAACTCAGCAGTGGCCACAGGACTGGAAAAGGTCAGTTTTCATTCCAATCCCAAAGAAAGGCAATGCCAAAGAATGCTCAAACTACCACACAATTGCACTCATCTCACACGCTAGTAAAGTAATGCTCAAAATTCTCCAAGCCAGGCTTCAGCAATACACGAACTGTGAACTCCCTGATGTTCAAACTGGTTTTAGAAAAGGCAGAGGAACCAGAGATCAAATTCCCAACATCTGCTGGATCATCGAAAAAGCAAGAGAGTTCCAGAAAAAAACATCTATTTCTGCTTTATTGACTATGCCAAAGCCTTTGACTGTGTGGATCACAACAGACTGTGGAAAATTCTGAAAGAGATGGGAATACCAGACCACCTGACCTGCCTCTGAGAAATCTGTATACAGGTCAGGAAGCAGCAGTTAGAACTGGACATGGAACAATAGACTGGTTCCAAATAGGAAAAGGAGTATGGCAAGGTTGTATATTGTCACCCTGCTTATTTAACTTATAGGCACAGTACATCATGAGAAATGCTGGACTGGAAGAAGCACAAGCTGATATCAAGATTCCCAGAAGAAATATCAATAACCTCAGATATGCAGATGACATCACCCTTATGGCAGAAAGTGAAGAGGAGCTAAAAAGCCTCTTGATGAAAGTGAAAGTGGAGAGTGAAAAAGTTGCCTTAAAGCTCAACATTCAGAAAACTAAAATCATGGCATCTGGCCCCATCACTTCATGGGAAATAGATAGGGAAACAGTGAAAACAGTGTCAGACTTTATTTTTTGGGGCTCCAAAGTAACTGCAGATGGTGACTGCAACCATGAAATTAAAAGACGCTTACTCCTTGGAAGAAAAGTTATGACCAACCTAGACAGCATATTCAAAAGCAGAGACATTACTTTGCCGACTAAGGTCCATCTAGTCAAGGCTATTTTTTTCCTGTGGTCATGTATACATGTGAGAATTGGATTGTGAGTAAGGCTGAGCTCCAAAGAATTGATGCTTTTGAACTGTGGTGTTGGAGAAGACTCTTTGAGAGTCCTTTGGACTGCAAGGAGATCCAACCAGTCCATTCTGAGGGAGATCATCCTGGGATTTCTTTGGAAGGAATGATGCTAAAGCTGAAACTCCAGTACTTCGTCCACCTCATGAAAGGAGTTGACTCATTGGAAAAGACTCTGATGCTGGGAGGGATTGGAGGCAGGAGGAGAAGGGGACGACAGAGGACGAGATGGCTGGATGGCATCACTGACTCGATGGATGCAAGTCTGAGTGAACTCCGGGAGTTGGTGATGGACAGGGAGGCCTGGCGTGCTGCGATTCATGGGGTCGCAAAGAGTCGGACATGACTTAGCAACGGAACTGCACTGAACTGAACACACACTTCGGGTGCATATATGGTTTCTCATACATACTAGATCTTTTGCCTTCTCTGTGTTCATTTATTTTTCAAATATAAGTAAAATTAATTGAATAGATTATAACAGTCCTAACATCATATTAAAATTGAGTTTCCTTTAGTTGGAGAAGGCAATGGCAACCCACTCCAGTAATCTTGCCTTGAAAATGGATGGAGCAGCCTGGAAGGCTACAGTCCATAAGGTTGGTAAGAGTTGGACACGACTGAGCGACTTCACTTTCACTTTTCACTTTCATGCATTGGAAAAAGAAATGGCAACCCACTCCAGTGTTCTTGCCTGGAGAATCCCAGGGATGGGGGAGCCTGGTGGGCTGCCGTCTATGGGGTCGCATAGAGTCGGACACGACTGAAGTGACTTAGCAGCAGCAGCAGCAGCAGCAATGCTTTTGGAAATCTAGAGCAAAGCAATTAAGATAACCAATAAAAGAGTGATATAAATTGGACTACTGTGCTTGTGTTATAAATACTTTTTCCTATGTAAGTCTAATGTAATCTTTTGATACATGATACTGATATATGTGATTGACAATGTAAATATTATTAGCTTTTTAAAAAGCTATTAAGAGTCAAAGCTCAACAATGATAAAGAGCTGTATTACTTACAAGATTATCCATTTCTTATTTTGAAAGAAAAAACATTTAAATTTTTGTTTGTAGAGAAAATATGAAAGCACAAATTCAATTTTTTATATTTATTTATATCATAAAAAAATAGAGAAAAGTTTGAAATTGGAATTTCTGGTTGTAAAAGTCTGTCTTGGGTTTATCATAACATTGACATATTTTAATATATATACAGACATATAATCATTAATTTAGTGATGTCTTGGCTTATATTAAAATCTATTATTCTCATGTATAGTTTTTAATACTTCAATTATGTTTTGTATTCCATTACAATTAATTTGAGTTGTTACCGATGATGTTTATGCACTTCCATTTTTATTTTTTGTTTATTAAAGTTTTCTGGTTGAACTTGGTTTGTGATAGTTTGTATTCTTACCACTGTTGAAAAGAAAAGGCAGCTATTTCCATATAAATAGTCTGAACACATTGTGTGTTACCACAAGTGACCTAGAATTTTCTATTTAAATGAAATTATTAAGGGAGTAGAACTAAAGATCATTATTTTTCTGCTTACAGCACTTATCAAAACAGATATTGCCAAATACACTATAGTTTGTACTAGGATTTGGTTAGATTTTTATTTCTTATTGAGAAATAAGATAACTTTACTTTTTAGTGTTTTAAACAGATTGAATTTACAAGCCCTTGTAATCGAGGATTAACCAATGTGTTTTGAGTTTGTCACCAAAATTATGTAGTTCTAAAATTAAAAATTTTTAATTACCAGTGGTATAAGGAAGGTCTCACTAGCTTGAATGGCATCATTTAGTCAGCCTTGGGAAGATCTTGAGGAATAGTTTAGAATGAACGCAGTAGTTTAGAACAAAGGTCCTAAAGTTAGAGGGAACTTTGTTAAATTTAAGGAAATGGAAAATGAACACTGTGGCTTGAGGTAACCTCAAGGTCTGTGGTCTGAGGTCTGTGGATTGGGATCATTAAGGTTGTGGTAAGAATATTGGTTTTATTCTAAATTTTAAAAAAAGCTATTCAAATGTTACAAATATGAAAATGTGATTTATATAATTTAATTTCCAGTTTAAATAATACTCTTCACTTCCTTTTAGCAAATAAATTTTAGTGGTACAGGAGAGAAAACCCATATCTGATACATGTCTCTTGTGTCTCCTGCATTGGTAGGTGGATTCTTTACCTCCCCTATATTTGTTAATATATTTTTTGAAATACAGATATACTTTACATATTTTTAAATATATATTTTTACATACATTATTTTATTTTCATACACACATACATTTGTATTTGTAGTTGTGTATGTGTGAATTTAAGCATTTTCAACGTGTCTCCTGCTGAGATAATTAGAGTAATCTACTATTTCAAACTCAGCTGATTAGCAACCTTAGTTGCATTTGCAACTTTAATTATCTTTTGCCATGTAAAGTAACATAGTCGTAGGTTACCAGTGATGACATCTATGGGGGCAGATTTTCTTTTGCTGAACACACAGTGTTAACACAGTTTTTCTAAATCTACATGTTTATTAGCTGTGTAATGGAGGATAAATTTATTACCCTCTCTGAGCTTATTTCCTCATTTTTAGGCCTGTGAACAAGGTTTAACAATACAGTGTCAACCAGAAGTTCTGCATAATATAAATGCTCATTCAATGAAGTTACTGAGTCCAGTGTACGTCACAATTTGCTATGTCCCTGTAGATTTCAGGTAGAAAGAAAGATGATATCTAAAGAAGAAATCACCTCATTGGCTAAAGTACTTTTGCTAAAATGATTTCTTTTCTTGATGTGGATCTGAAAAATAAAAGAGGTGAACTAAACATTAAAGAGTTAAACTATATAATACATCTTTTATGCATTTTATGCGTTTTCTTTCTTTTCTGTTCTCTGGTTTATTTGTTGATAGTAGCAATAAAATAATGCTCCCAAATAGTCCAGATTTTAAATATTACTAGATGCTTTAAGAGGTATTTGAATGAATGTTTATTTTAAAATCTTCCTATTTTATTTATAATTCTTAGTTTGAGATTTTAAAATTTAACATATTAAAAAAATAACAACTGTACAAATCCCCAATTTTCTGAGAAATTGAGCTTTAATGATCTTTAGCTGTTTGGTAGGGTTTTCTTCCTTTGTTTTAATCAACAATATTTTTGTTTGTTGGTTGTTTGGTTTGGAAAACTCAATCATTATAGAGCATTTTTGAAGGCAGAGCCCAAGCCTCTTCATTTCCAGACTGAGAAAGGGACTTAACTGTTGTATTCCGTGGGGAGGTCTTTGGGTCTAGCTAGGTCTGGGAATTAAATAGCACAAGGCAGTGAATCTTTTACTTGCCCTCTTCATTAGGAGCATTTAAAGTAGCTGTGGTAGCTGGTTGTAACAAATCCATCTTCATAGAAACCAATGGCACACTCAGAAGCACATAATAATATATGCTGGAAGCATTAATACTCTACCCTGATAGCATTTTCCTGAAGGACAAGAGAAGCAGATGTTTTTTTTTTTTTTTTTCCCCAGTTAACACAGTTGATTGTGCATGACTAATTCTTTTGCTAATCTTGTCTGGTGTCAATCTTTTGGTTTTTAGTGGAAGTTTCCTTTGGGGATTTAGCAGCACACATGGCTGACCTGCATGCTTCTTTATCTTCAGGGCTCTAGTAAATTATTAGCACACAAAGTTGAATTGATTTGAAAACATAAGACACAGAAAAGCTGATTTTATGCAAATGTTAGCACTCTGTAAAAAAGCATTTGGACATCATTTAAAGTGCAGCTTCACCTCACTAACTGGCTCACTGACATTTGGGTGGATGCTAAAATTAACTGTTTAGAAAAATACAAGTTTTGTTGTTCCTGGGACCCTGCATGTAAATGTGGGTGTACTATATACCTCTGTTGTTATGATTGATTGTGCAGCCAAGTTTTCATTTCTCATGCCAAGAGAGAAATTATTCAGAACAGCAGAGTATCAAAACTTGTTTACATTTGGCTTTGGACTTACCTTCCCAGTTATAATTGGCTTTGGACTCTATAAAAATTAGTTCATATTCTCCAACCGCATGGAAACTGACATCTTAAAAGGGTAACCGAGATAAGTAGTAGGGGGCAAGATTTTGGATGAACAATGCAAGCTAAAAATTTACACTTTGATTGCCTGTAGTTTTTGATCAGTACATTTTTGCCATAGCCACTTGGTTGTATTAAAATCTGATACATATTTCTTATAGTAATGCCTTGTACAAGATTGATGCTCAGATTATCAATTGAATAAATGAAATCACTGTTTAAATGTAGCATATGTCACTGACAGAGGTTTTTAGGGTTTATATTTTATTTATTCTTCACTTTTAAAATTGATCAAATGAAAATGTAATTTTGATCAACACATTCACATGTATATGAAAAACACTGTTTTTAGACATGACATTTTATTACAGGAAGTTAAAGAACAGTCATCAACAAAAATATACAATAGTAATCTGCATAATTTTCCATTTGATCCATCTCATGTCACCAGATAGTTGTAGACTATACCATTCCATCCCTTCCAAAGAAAGAAAGAAAAAAAAAAAAAAAGAAGTAACACGTATTAAATAAGCCTAAAAATAAATCCAGAGCTTTGTTGCTAAGAATATACATTTGAGATACAAAAAATACGAATACTCCTTTAGTTTAGAAAATAATATTAAAAAAGAAGACTATCATCAAGGTATCAGATTTCAGTAATTTACATAAGAACAGATTTCTTGATAAACATAAAAAGTGTGTAATTGTTAAGTGGCTATATTTCAATGTGTTGTACATTTTGTCAATACTAATGTAACATGCAGCTGACTCGAAAAATATGGGGGTTAGGGACATGGACTCCAGCACAGTTGGAATTTGCATATAAGTTTTTATTTTTAGCTCACTGATAAAGAATCTGCCTGCCAATGCAGGAGACAGGAGATGTGAGTTCTATACCTGTGTCTGGAAGATGCCCTCAAAGAGGAAATGGCAATTCACCTCAATATTCTTGCCTGGAAAATCCCATGGGCAGAGGAGTGGGGCAGGCTATATTCAATCGTATTGCAGAGTCAGACACACAAACACACACCTCTATGGATTAGCTGAATTCTGCTTCTGTGGATTTAACCAAACATAGGTCATGCGATGCTGTCATATATATATTCATTGAAAAGAAGTCCATACATAAGTGAACCTTCATAATTCAAACCCATGTTCCTCAAGGGTCAACTGTAATGAATTTGCACAAGAGCATTATGTGAGTATTGCCTAATCCCACTAAAATCATTAAAGTAAATAATTTTACTTGAAATAGTTTACAGATGGATTCATTATAACCTCATTTTCTTTGGCATTTTAAGGTTGTATATTTATGCATCTGTTTACCTGTTAATTTCTTGAGCTCAAAAATAATTGCAGATGGTGACTGCAACCATGAGATTAAAAAAAACACTTGCTCCTTGGAAGAAAAGTTATGACCAACCTAGACAGCATATTAAAAAGCAGAGACGTTACTTTGCTGACAAAGATCCATCTAGTCAAAGCTATATTTCTTCCAGTAGTCATGTATGGATGTGAGAGTTGGAACATAAAGAAAGTTGCTGCTGCTGCTGCTGCTAAGTCGCTTCAGTTGTGTCCGACTCTGTGCGACCCCATAGACGGCAGCCCACCAGGCTCCCCCATCCCTGGGATTCTCCAGGCAAGAACACTGGAGTGGGTTGCCATTTCCTTCTCCAATGCATGAAAGTGAAAAGTGAAAGTGAAGTTGCACAGTCGTGTCTGACTCTTAGCGACCCCATGGACTGCAGCCTACCAGGCTCCTCTGTCCATGGGATTTTCCAGGCAAGAGTACTGGAGTGGGGTGTCATTGCCTTAGTGCTGAAAAATCGATGCTTTTGAACTTTGTTGTTGGAGAAAACTCCTGAGGGTCCCTTGGACTGCAAGGAGATCCAACCAGTCAATCCTAACGGTAATCAGTCCTGAATATTCCTTGGAAGGGTTGATGCTGAAGCTTAAGCTCCAATACTTTGGCTACCTGATGCAAAGAACTGACTCATTGGAAAAGACCCTGATTCTGGGCAAGATTAAAGGCAGGAGGAGAAGGGGACCGACAGAGGATGAGATGGTTGGATGGCATCACTGACTCAATGAACATGAGTTTGAACGAGCTCCAGGAGTCAGTGATGGATAGGACAGCCTGGTGTGCTGCAGTCCATGAGCTTGCAAAGAGTTGGGCATGACTGAGTGACTGAACTGAACTGCCTGTTAGTGTATGTGTGCGTGCATACTAAGTCGCTTCAGTCATGTCCAATTCTTTGTGGTCCTGTGGACTGTAGCCCTCCAGGCTCTACTGTCCATGGAATTCTCCAGGCAAGAATATTGGAGTTGGTTGGGTTGCCATGCCCTGCTTCAGGGGATCTTCCAGACCCAGAGATCCAACCGACATCTCATATCTCCTGCATTGTAGGCGAATTCTTTACCGCTGAGACACAGAGGAAGCCCATGTTAGCATATATGCAAGCATATTGTACATTGTGTTATTAGGCTAAAACCTTAATTGTGAATTATAAAGCCATTTAAAAGGCTTTCTAGTAATATAATATAAACATTTTATTTGAAATATTTAATTTGAAAGCTTAAATATTCTCTTTAAATCATTTTTGATAAATTAACTCAGAATAATTCAAAAGAGCATAGAATATTATAAACAGTTTTACTTTCATAAATCACCATAATCTTGTGATTGAAGCTTACTAATAAACCAAATCTAGACTGTAAAATGTATGTTATATTCCAGTTGTTTACCCAGTGTTGAAATTTTGTATTTAATTATTTTTCCTATTGATTCTTATTCAAGTATAGAGAATGATGAATTGAGATAAAAAATTTGCCATAAACCTTGTTTATTTTCATCATGCATGTCTTGACTTAGGAGGGGCTTTCTAGAAAAAATAAGGAAAATCCTTGTTTTCTATGTCTTTGCTTTGATTTGGTCTTTTTTCCTCCTTTAGGCATCTCTTTCAATTTCTTCATATTGCCTGCACCATTGTATATGTTGGTACACTATATTCTTGACTTTTTCCTCACTTGCTTTTTTTTTTTTTTTTTAATCAAACTGCAGTGTGTACTGAGATTAGACCAGTTCTCTTAGATGGCTTCATTTGAAACCTGGCCCTACCACTTTTTAACTATGTGATTTTGGGATAGTTATAGACCTTTCTGTGCCCCTATTTCCTCTTCTGTCAGATACAAATAATTATTGTTTTATTTCACTGTTTTCCTCATAGAGTTATTCTTAGGATTACATTTGATGATCTATTTCAAAAGGTTAGAATAGTGCCTTCATATACACAATGAATATTACCCATTAATAACTGAAATTGACTAAGTTTCATTAAATATCTAGTTTCTTCTGAATTTCATTGGTTTAGAATAATATTCAAATAAAACCTATATTTAAAATATAGTAAATTCAGGAGAAGATTGAGAGAGAGCTAGGTTTTAAGCAATCAGGTTCTGTGGAAGATTTCAAATTACACTAAAATAATTTAATAATTTGCCCTTTCTCAGGGATCCACATGAACAAAGATTTGATACTTTTTTCCTCACTTTCTTTTCTCTTCCTACTACTCTATTTTGTAGCAGAAAAATGAGCAACAATGAGCAGCATTGAACCTGTCTTTTAACTAGTAGAGATGGTAAGAGTGAAATGAAAAACATGGAAGTGAGAGTGTCTTCTTAGCACCCTGCTGTGGGAATTTTGCCAGAGGGAGTAACAAGGTAGTTGTGCCATCACCTTGTAGGAACCTTTCTACCTACAAAAATAAAACTTCTAAGACACTGATAAGAAAAATAGAAAATATGTAACTGCAATTCATTCTGTTGGGGGTGAAGTGCAGGAGGGTGTGCGCTAGACCTTGGACTGGCAAATAGAGACCTGGGGTGGGGGGGTCAATGTGCCTCAGTTTCCTCCCCCAAAACAATTGAATTTTTATAATATCTGAAAATTGAGGGGGCTTCCCTGGTGGCTCAGACAGTAAAGAATCCGCCTGCAATGCAGGAGATGTGAGTCCAATCCCTGGGTTGGGAAGATCCCCTGGAGAAGGAAATGGCAACCCACTCCAGTACTCTTGCCAGGAGAATCCCTTGGACAGAGGAATCAGGCAGGCTACAATCCATGGGGTTGCAAAGGTGGATACGACTGAGTGACTGACACATAATTGAGAAATTATTGGTAAAAAGTAAGTCAGCAAATGTGCACTATCAAAATAGTGATAATTTTACCAATAAAAATACAGCTTAGAATTAATTTAAGTAAATTGAATTAGCGCAATTTATGAGTATCAGATTTGTCCTGGGGCCTCTGTAATTCTAGAGCTCCCACTTCTAGACTTACCATAAAACTGTCTCTCAAATAATTGTCCAAGAAATTTCATGGACATACTGGGGAGCAAATAAAAATATATTTAACCAGATAAAATATTATTTAGATAAGAACTATAAAACAGCCTTGTTCTGAGTACTTGGGATAATTCAGTGACTAATGAGGTCAAGATTGCATGACATTTATATTGTGCAGGTAAATTAGAAAGAGATGGTCAATACCGAAATTAGATTGCTTATATTCTTTGCAGCCAAAGATGGAGAAGCTCTATACAGTCAGCAAAACCAAGACAGGGCGCTGACTGTGGCTCACATCATGAACTCTGTATTGCAACATTCAGACTTAAATTGAAGAAAGTAGGGAAAACTACTAGACCATTCAGGTATGACCTAAATCAAATCCCTTACGATTATGTAATGGAAGTCACAAATAGATTTAAGGGATTAGATCTGATAGAGTGCCTGAAGAACAAAGGACAGATGGTAGTGACATTGTACATGAGGCAGTGATCAAGACCATCCCCCCAAAAAGAAATGCAAAATGGCAAAATGGCTGTCTGAGGAGGGCTTAAAAGTAGCTGAGAAAGAAGAAATGCGTAAGACAAAGGAAAAAAGGAAAGATATATTCATCTGAATTCAGAGTTCCAAAGAATAGCAAGAAGAGATAAGAAAGCTTTCCTCAGTGATCAATGCAAAGAAATAGAGGAAAACAATGGAGTGGGAAAGACTATAGATCTCTTCAAGAAAATTAGAGATACCAAGGGAACATTTCATGCAAAGATGGCACAATAAAGGACATAAATGATATAAACCTAACAGAGCAGAATATATTAAGAAGAGGTGGAAAGAATACACAGAAGAACTATACAAAAAAGATCTTAATAACCCAGATAACCACATAGTGTGATCACTCACCCAGAGCCAGACATCCTGGAGTGTGAAGTCAAGTGGGCCTTAGGAAGCATCACACAAACAAAGCTAGTGGAGGTGATGGAATTCCAGCTGAGCTATTTCAAATCCTAAAAATTTATGTTGTGAAAGTGCTGCACTCTATATGCCAGCAAATTTGGTAAACTCAGCAGTGGCCACAGGACTGGAAAAGGTCAGTTTTCATTCCAGTCCCTAAGAAAGGCAATGCCAATGAATGTTAAAACTGCCATACAGTTGCACTCATCTCACATGCTAGCAAACTAATCCTCAAAATCCTCCAAGCTAGGGTTCAACAGTATGTGAACCAAGAACTTCCAGATGTTCAAGCTGGATTTAGAAAAGGCAGAGGAACCAGAGATCAAATTGCCAACGTCCACTGGATCATCAAAAAAGCAAGAGAGTTCTAGAAAAACATATACTTCTCTTTATTGACTAGCCAAAACCTTTGACTGTTGGATCACAACAAACTGTGGAAAATTCTTAAAGACATGGGAATACCAGGCCACCTTACATGCCTCCTGAGAAATCTGTATGCCGGTCAAGAAGCAACAGAAATGGATATAAAACAGTGAACTGCTTCCAAATTGGGAATGGAGTACACAATGTTGTATATTGTCACCTTGTTTATTTAACTTATATACAGAGTACATCACACAAAATTCCCGGCTGGATGAAGCACAAACTGGAATCAAGATTGTCAGTAGAAATATCAATATCAGATATGTAGATGTTACCACCCTAATGGTAGAACATGAAGAGGAACTAGAGTGCCTGTTGATGAAAGTGAAAGAGGAGAGTCAAAAAGCTGGCTTAAAATTCAACACTGAACAAACTAAGATCATGACATCCTTTCCCATCACTTCATTACAAATAGATTGGAAACAATGGAAGCAGTGAGAGACTTTATTTTCTTGGGCTCCAAGATCACTGCAGATGGTGACTGCAGCCATGATATTAAAATACGTTTGCTCCTTGGAAGAAAAGCTATGAAAAACCTAGAGAGCATATTAAAAAGCAGAGATGTTACTTTGCTGACAAAGATCCATCTAGTCAAAGTTATGTTTTTTCCAGTAATCATGTATGGATGTGAGCACTGGACCGTAAAGAAAACTGAGCACTGAAGAATTGATGTTTCTGAACTATGGTGTTGGAGAGAATTCTTGAGAGTCCCTTGGGCTGTAAGGTGATCAAACCAATCAATCTTAAAGGAAATCAGTCCTGAATGTTCATTGAAAGGACTAATGCTGAAGCTGAAGCTCCAATATTTTGGCCACCTGGTACGAAGAAGTGACTCATTAGAAAAGACTCTGATGCTGGGAAAGATTGAAGGCAAGAGGAGAACGGGATGACAGAGGATTAGATGGTTGGATGGCATCACCAACTTGATATACATTGATATGAGCAAATTCCAGGAGTTGGTTATAGTCAGGGACTCCTGGCCTGCTTCAGTCCACAAGATCACAAAGAGCTGGACGTGACTGAGCCACTGAACTGAACTGAACTGAGTAGAATGTTACAAATAGGAAAATGTGATTGATACCATTTGATTTCCACTTTAAAAAATACTATTTACTTCCTTTATCAAATACATTTTATTTGTACAAGTGAGAAAACATGAATTGATGTTGGTAAGATATTAATTTTGTTCCACTGAGAAATGATAGAGCATGGATAGATAAGTCAACCAAAAAATACAGGGAGAAATAAACAAATATTTTATACATATAAAGTTAGTAGCTTGCTTTTCTTGATGGCTAGATGGTAAGGAGTCTGCCTGCAATGTGGGAGACATGGGTTAGTCCCAGGAGACAGGAAGATCCCCTCAAGAAGGGAATGACTACCTACTCCTGTATTCTTGCCTGGAGAATTCCATGGGCAGAGGAGCCTTGTAAGCTACACTCCATGAGGTCACAAAGAGTTGGACATGGCTAGAACAACTAACACTTTCACTTCAATGTTGATAGCAAAAATTAATACTCAAATATATGACTACTGTTAGCTTTGTTAACATGATTGCTGTCTTCAAAGAATGCAATATCTTTCTTAAAAATTTTGAAAATCATTCATACTGTAAGTTCAGCAAACTTGAATTGGAGGAGGGAGACACTACAATTTTATTAAGAAAAAAATCATTCAAAGTTCATATAAAAGCCAGTGATATCATGCAAAACCATTCTATTCAATATCATTTAAGAAAAATATTTTGATTACTAATTAAATTCCAAGCATATGGGGGCTTCCCTGGGGGCTCAGATGAAAGAGAATTTGTCTGCAATGCAAAAGACCAAGCATATATCTAAATCTTGTGTTTTATAAAATAAATCAACAGATTCACTCAGATTTTAAAATTTCCATTTTCAAGTAAATTTGGCTCAAGTTTTATAATTTTAGATATGGTAAAACACTGCGAGATATTTATAAAAATAAATACAAGACATAAATGACTGTGCAGAGATCTGTCCTATGAAACAGAACAGGGAGAAAATTCCTAAAAAACACATCAGATTTAAATATGAAATTGAGAATTCTTTGTTTATATAATTTACAATAATTATTTGACAAAATGAGTTCCAATGGACAGTGCTTCACTATGAAATGGAAAGATTTTGGAAAAGGTAATTGGTACACAAACTGGCTAATATGTTTTATTAAAATTGAAGATTCCCCATAGGCAATTCAGTGGACAGTGAAAGAGACTTAACTAAATTATGTAGATTAAAAAATCATCAGTATACCTGGAGTGTAATTGACATAAAGAGAGTGGATACTATCACCTTTGGAGAAAGTATAAATTTTTAGAAGAAGAGTAGAAGCCTAGGGAGCTCTGATATTAAAGTAACTGATAGAGAAATAAGAGGCAAACTTCCAGATGTTCAAGCTGGTTTTAGAAAAGGTAGAGGAACCAGAGATCAAATTCCCAACATCTGCTGGATCATGGAAAAAGCAAGAGAGTTCCAGAAAAAAATCTATTTCTGCTTTATTGACTATGTCAAAGCCTTTGACTGTGTGGATCACAATAGACTGTGGAAAATTCTGAAAGAGATGGGAATACCAGACCACCTGACCTGCCTCTTGAGATACCTGTATGCAGGTTAAGAAGCAACAGTTAGAACTGGACATGGATTTGGATTGGTTCCAAATAGGAAAAGGAGTACGTCAAGGCTGTATATTGTCACGCTGCTTATTTAACTTCTATGCAGAGTACATCATGAGAAACGCTGGACTGAAAGAAGCACAAGGTTGAATCAAGATTGCTGGGAGAAATATCAATAACCTCAGATATGCAGATGACACCATTCTTATGGCAGAAAGTGAAGAGGAAGTAAAAAACCTCTTGATGAGAGTGAGGGAGGAAAGTGAAAAAGTTGGCTTAAAGCTCAACATTCATGGCGTCTGGTCCCATCACTTCATGGGAAATAGATGGGGAAACAGTGGAAACAGTGTCAGACTTTATTTTGGGGGGCTCCAAATACTGCAGATGGTGACTGCAGCCATGAAATTAAAAGACACTTACTCCTTGAAAGAAAAGTTATAACCAACCTAGCTAGCATATTCAAAAGCAGAGACATTACTTTGCCAACAAAGGTCCATCTAGTCAAGTCTATGTTTTTTCCAGTGGTCATGTATGAATGCAAGAGTTGGACTGTGGAGAAAGCTGAGTGCTGAAGAATTGATGCTTTTGAACTGTGGTGTTGGAGAAGACTCTTGAGAGTCCCTTGGACTGCGAGCAGATCCAACCAGTCCATTCTAAAGGAGATCAGCCCTGGGTGTTCTTTGGAAGGAATGATGCTGAAGCTGAAACTCCAGTACTTTGGCAACCTCATGCGAAGAGTTGACTCATTGGAAAAGACTCTGATACTGGGAGAGATTAGGGGCAGGAGGAGAAGGGGACGACAGAGGATGAGATGGCTGGATGGCATCACTGACTCGATGGACGTAAGTTTGAGTGAACTTCAGGAGATGGTAATGGACAGGGAGGCCTGGTGTGCTGCAATTCATGGGGTTGCAAAGGGTTGGACATGACTGGGTGACTGAACTTAACTGAACTGATAGATGGTTAAGAAGTTTTAGACAGCTAAAAGGATAATCAGGAAAATATTTCACGAGAAGCCAAAGAAGAGGGAAGTAATGGGTTAATAACAATGCCATCTGTCACTGAGAGACTCAGTTAAAAATACTGAACAACTGTGTGTCCTTTAGGAAGTCAGTGTTGAGCTCAGAAGAAAGGGTTCAATAGAATGTATGAAGAAAAATAAAGATTTCAGCCCGTTGAGGGATGACTGGGAGATAAATATGTAGAAACATTAAACAAAAGTAAATTTTCTGAGGAATTTGGAAAGGGAAGAGGAAAAAATTACTTTTAGAAAAGAATAGTTAATAGACCAAGATAAATTTAGTTATCTTCCTATTTGGAGGTGGATGGTGTTGGCTTCAGTCTTACATGGACCTTTAGGATAATACTGGAGAGAGATTTATCAGCTTAAGTGAACTCAAGTTAAGACCCTGAGTTGAGTAAAAGATGGGGTCAAGTACCCAGGTGAATGGAGTAGCTATTTTGTGATCCTAACTATGCATTAGAATTACCTATTGAGCAAGTACATAAGAATCTTGGGGTTGAGGCTGATTTGTGTGAAAATGTTAGTTGCTCAGTTGTGTCCAACTCTTTGCTATCCCCTCAGAGGACTGTTCTGTTCATGAAGTTCTCTGTTTGTGGAATTCTCCAGGCAAGAAAACTAGAGTGGGTTGCCATTCCCTTCTCTAGGGCATCTTCTTGATCCAGGGATCAATTCAAGGTCTCCCGCATTGCAGGCAGATTTTTTACCATCTGAGCCATCAGGGAAGCCCCAGGCTGATTTATAGTTGTTTTAAAAGGCTCTACACAGATTTCTGATATTCAGTCCATGTTGAAACATAGGTTATAGGACTTTGGAAATTTTGAGGGCAATCAGACCCTGAATATTCTTTCTTTTTAAAATGTAGTAGCATTGAAGTTTGCCTTCTGAGAGTAATAATAATAATCACATGGATAAGGACTTGAGAATAGTAATGGAGGTTAAAAATGAAATATGAACAAGGAAAAGGGTTATGTAAAATAGAAAAAAAATGAGATGGTAGCTACTATCTTAGTACTGAAATCATAGTTTCAAATTGCAAATTTCTAGGCTGATTTCTGGACTTGCTGTATCGAAAACTCAGAGTGACACCCAGCAGTCAACTCTTTAGGGACTCCCAAATCACACTAAACTTTGAGAATGATGACTTTGCTAGTCCTGAATGTGTGGATCATGCTCAGTTTCTAATTTCCATCTCAGAGAATTCAGGAAGAAGTGGGCCAGGTCTGAACAGTCTTTTGGGGATTTAAGGCACATCTCATGACATATTTGCTGACTTGAAAGGAGAATATCTACTTTTAAGGCTTTCTTCTCTTCTATAACATTTTTAATTAAAATAAAATACAAATAAAGAAAGGTTACAAGTTATAAGCGTACAGCTAGATACATTTTCACAAAATAAACATATCTGTGGTACTAGAACCCAGATCAGGAATAGAATATTACTAGAAATTTCTTGAGTATTCCCTCCTGGTCATTATTTGTCCTTCCTTGAAACTAAGCATCCCTCTGAATTTTTAGCAACATATTATTTTTTGCATATTTTCAATTGTATAAAATGGAATATTACAGTATGTACTGTTCAGTGTTATTCTTTGTGACTCATCATATTTGCTTCATATAGTAATAGTTTCTTCATTTTCACTGATAGTTCCTTCATTATATGACTAAACTACCATTCGTATATATGTGATATCTTTGATGAACATTTAGGTTATTTCTGGATTGGATTATTATAAATAAATTAATCCATGAACATTTTTATAAATATCTTTCAGTGCATCTGAGAAAATACTTGACAGTAGAAACATTGTCATATAGTATTTAGAGTTTTATTAGATAGCAGCCAATAACTTTTCCAAAGTGACTGTACTAATTTACGGTTATCAGGTGGATACAGAAATTTGGTTTGTTTCATTTTCTTACTAAACTTTTACATTATCAATTTTTGTCATTTTAAACTTTCTAGTGTGTGTGTAGTAGAGAGTTATTAGGATTTTAATGTTAATCTCCTTGATGACTATTGAGTACCTTTCTTCTATGTCCATTGGCATTTCCTCTGCTTTCAATTATGAGATGCTAATCAGTGTTTTGTCTATTTTTCTATTAAGTTGTTTGCTTGTTACTTAATGACTAGTAGTTTTTTATATATTTTGGGTAAAACCTCATTAATTATGTATATTGGAACTATCTTCCACTTTGTGTCTGGATTCTCCTAGTGAAATAACTTAAAGAATAAAATTTCTAATTTTTATGTAATTCAGTTCAGTTCAGTTGCTCAGTCGTGTCTGACACTTTGCGACCGCATGAATCGTAGCATGCCAGGCCTCCCTATCCATCACCAACTCCCAGAGTTCACTCAGACTCACGTCCATCAAGACAGTGATGCCATCCAGCCATCTCATCCTCTGTCATCCCCTTCTCCTCCTGCCCCCAAACCCTCCCAGCATCAGAGTCTTTTCCAGTGAGTCAACTCTCCACATGAAGTGGCCAAAGTACTGGAGTTTCAGCTTTAGCATCATTCCTTCCAAATAACACCCAAGGCTGATCTCCTTCAGAATGGACTGGTTGGATCTCCTTGTAGTCCAAGGGACTCTCAAAAGTCTTCGCCAACACCACAGTTCAAAAACATCAATTCTTCGGTGCTCAGCTTTCTTCACAGTCCAAATCTCACATCCATACATGACTACTGGAAAAACAATAGCCTTGACTAAATGAGCCTTTGCTGGCAAAGTAATGTCTCTGCTTTTGAATATGCTATCTAGGTTGGTCATAACTTTTCTTCCAAGGAGTAAGTGTCTTTTAATTTCATGGCTGCAGTCACCATGTGCAGTGAATTTGGAGCCCCCAAAAATAAAGTCTGCCACTGTTTCACTGTTTCCCCATCTCTTTCCCGTGAAGCGATGGGACCAGATGCCATGATCTTTGGTTTTTGAATGTTGAGCTTTAAGCCAACTTTTTCACTCTCCAGTTTCAGTTTCATCAAGAGGCTTTTTAGTTCCTCTTCACTTTCTGCCAGAAGGGTGGTATCATCTGTATATCTGAGGTTATAGATATTTCTCCTGGCCATCTTGATTCCAGCTTGTGCTTCTTCCAACCCAACATTTCTCATGATGTACTCTGCATATAAGTCAAATAAGCAGGGTGACAATATACAGCCTTGACGTACTCCTTTTCCTATTTGGAATGGGGAAACAGCAGAATGGGAAAGACTAGAGATCACTTAATGAAAATTAGAGATACCAAAGGAACATTTCTTGCAAAGATGGGCTTGATAAAGGATAGAAATGGTATGGACCTAACAGAAGCAGAAGATATTATGAAGAAGTGGCAAGAATACACAGAAGAACTGTACAAAAAAGATCTTCATGACCCAGATAATCACGATGCTGTGATCACTCACCTAGAGCCAGACATCCTAAATGTGAAGTCAAATGGGCCTTAGGAATCATCACTACGAACAAAGCTAGTGGAGGTGATGGAATTCCAGTTGAGCTGTTTCAAATCCTGAAAGATGATGCTGTGAAAGTGCTGCACTCAATATGCCAGCAAATTTGGAAAACTCAGCAGTGGCCACAGGACTGGAAAAGGTCAGTTTTCATTCCAATCCCAAAGAAAGGCAAAGCCAAAGAATGCTCAAGCTACCACACAATTGCACTCATCTCACATGCTAGTAAAGTAATGCTCAAAATTCTCCAAGCCAGGCTTCAGCAACACGTGAACCGTGGATTTCATGTTCAAGCTGGTTTTAGAAAAGGCAGAGGAACCAGAGATCAAATTCCCAACATCCGCTGGATCATCGAAAAAGCAAGAGAGTTCCAGAAAAACATCTATTTCTGCTTTATTGACTATGCCAAAGCCTTTGACTGTGTGGATCACAATAGACTGGAAAATTCTGAAAGAGATGGGAATACCAGACCATCTGACCTGCCTCTTGAGAAACCGTTATGCAGGTGAGGAAGCAACAGTTAGACCTGGACGTGGAACAACAGACTAGTTCCAAACAGAAAAAGGAGTACAGACCTTTGTTGGCAAAGTAATTTCTCTGCTTTTCAATATGATATCTAGGTTGGTCATAACTTTTCTTCCAAGGAGTGTCTTTTAATTTCATGGCTGCAGTCACCATCTGCAGTGATTTTGGAGCCCCCCAAAATAAAGTCTGACACTGTTTCCACTGTTTCCCCATCTATTTCTCATGAAGTGATGGGACCAGATGCTATGATGTTCGTTTTCTGAATGTTGAGCTTTAAGCCAACTTTTTCACTCTCCACTTTCACTTTCGTCAAGAGTTTTTAGCTCCTCTTCACTTTCTGCCATAAGGGTGGTGTCATTTGCATATCTGAGGTTATTGATATTTCTCCTGGCAATCTTGATTCCAGCTTGTGCTCTTTCCAGTCCAGCGTTTCTCATGATGTACTCTGCATATAAGTTAAATAAGCAGGGTGACAATATACAGCCTTGACGTACTCCTTTTATGTAGTATAATATGCCTATTTAAGAAAACTTGGACAATCCTAAGGATATTTTACATTGTTTCAGAATCTGAGGGCTTCCCATGTAGTGCTAGTGATAAGGAATCTCCCTGCCAATGCAGGAGATGAAGGAGACATGGGTTAGATCCCTGGGTGAAGAGATCACCTAGAGTAGGAAATGGCAAACCACTCCTGTATTCTTGCCTGGAAAATCCCTTGAACAGAGGAACGTGACTGATTATAGCCCATGGTGTTGTACAGAGTCAGGTATGACTGAGCACACATGCAGAATCTGAATTGTTTCACCTTTTTTATTTAAGTCTGTGGTTCAAATGTGGATATCCAATTGATCAAGCACCACTTAATGAAAAGATGTTCTATTCCCACTGCTCTGCAGTACTGCTTTTGTCACAAGTCAAATGTTTTAAGTGTGTTTGTGTGTATGCAGGTATGTATTTTTCTGAAGTTTTTTTCTGCCATTGGTTGGCTGATCTATATTTACTTTTAATCCCTCATTGTTTTGATTAGTGTAGCTTTATAATAATAAGTCTTAATGCTGGTAACTTAAATTTATTTTCCTCTTTAATATTATTTTAGATATGCTTATTAGCTTTTTGAATTTCTAGGTAAATTTTAAACTTGTATCCACCCATAAAAATTTTGATTGGGATTATACTAAAATTACAGATTAATCTGGGGAGAATTGACATTTTTAGGTTACTGTTTGAAAATATGGAATGTCTATTTATTTACATAGATCTAAATTTTCTTTCAACAATAAATTTAAAACTTCACTCAGGCTTGTCTTGTTTCACTAGTTTCATTCCTAGATATTTAAACTTTTATCCTATTAGAAATTGTGTTTTTAAAAATCTCAGCTTCTAATTGTTTAGTGCTCATATATTTTTGAATTTTGCCCTTATGTTCAGTAGTCTTGCTTAATTCACACATTAAATCAATATTTTATTGGCTGATTCTCTTCAATACTCCACTTTTGTAATTCTTCCATCTGCAAATAATGATTTTGTACCTTATTGAAGTAAAATATGGAGAAAAGTTTAAAAATAAGGTAACTCACATACTGAACAGCAATAAACGTTTTCCATTTATGCTTGCCTTTTTATTATAAAGCTTTTGACATACAACATACAATTTGTTCTTAAAATTTATTTGGCAAGTATTCTCATCCTCCTACTTTGTTTTGACTTTTTGTTCCAATTATCAATTATCGTCTTTTGGAACAGTGACATATAACTTGTATTTTCTTTTTATGCTACTCCATAGATGGCTAAGAAATTAGAGTTTAATTTGATGATCACCTTAAATAAGTATATATATATATATATTCATTTATTTCATATTTAATTCAATAAATTCATATAAATCTCTACTATATGTCAGTCTTTCTTTAATAATACAGATGTGATGTGAACAAAAATAGATGCATCATCTGTCCATTGCTGAACGTTGAATGTTAAAGTCTTCCACTACTGTTGTGTTCCTGTCGATTTCTCCATTCATGGCTATTAGTACTTGTCTTCTATATTGAGGTACTCCTATGTTAGGCGCCTGTAAGTTTACAATTGTTATGTCTTCTTGTTTTGATCACTTGATCATTATATAATGTCCTTTGTCTCTATAACAGTCTTTATTTTATGGTTTATTTGTATGATATGTCTATTGTAACTTCAGTTTTCTTTTGATTTCCATTTGCATGGAATATCTTTTCCATCCCCCCACTTTCAGTCTATATGTGTCCCTTGGTCTGAAGTGGATCTCTTGTGGATAGCATATATGTGGTCTTGTTTTAGTATCCATTCAGCCACTCTCTGTCTTTTGGTTGGAGCATTTAATACATTTATATTTAAAGTAATTATTGATTATATATTATATTATTGTGAATATTTATTATTGATATTAATCAGTTATAATTTATTATCAATATTAATTATTATGACTATATATTTTATATATATTATAAAACATACATATATTGATATAGGTATATAAGGGAAAACAGGGCTTTTAGATGACACATTAGACCGGATAGACTTAATTGTTATTTAAAATGTGTTACATCCAAAAGTAGCAGAATTCACATTCTTAGTTTGTGCACATGGAACATTCTCCAGGATTGACCACACACTGGCTACAAAGTGAGCTTCAGTAAATTTAAGAGAACTGAAGTCATATCAAATGTCTATTCTGTCGATGAAGCTATGAATTAGTAATAAACTACAAAAAAAGCTGTATAAAACACAAATACATAGAGGCTAAACAATTTGTTACTGAATAGGATTTCCCTGGTGGCTCAGATGGTAAAGAATCTGGCTGCAATTTAAGAGACCTGAGTTTGATCCCTGGGTCGGGGAGATCCCATGGAGAAAGAAATGGCAGCCAACTTCAGTATTCATGCCTAAAGAATTCCATGGACAGAGGAACTGGCGGGCTACAGTCTGCACGACTTGAGCTACTAACACTTTTACTTTCAACCAGTGGATCATTGAAGAAATCAAAGCAGAAATAAAAAACACCTAGAGAATGAAATGAAAATGAAAGCACAATGATTCCAAACCTATGGGATGCAATAAAAACAATTCTAATGGGGAAGTTAATAGCAGTACAGTGTTACATAAGGAAATAAGAAAAATCACAAACAACCTAACCTTACAGCTAAAGCAATAATAGAAGAACAAGTAAAAGCTAAAATTGTTAGAAGGAAAAAAAGTCAAAAAGATTATGGCAGAAATAAATTAAATAGAAATGAAGAAAATATTAGCAAAGATCCATGAAACTAAAAGCTGGTTTTTGAAGAAAATAAACAAAATTGATAAACTTTTAACAATATTCATCAAGAAATAAAGAGAATGAATAAAAAATATGAACAGACCATTTAGAAGTACTGAAACTGAAACTGTGATTAAAAAATTCCCAACAAACTCACAGCTAACATTGAGCATACGCAATGAACAAAAGTGGCGAGAGTGGACATCCTTGTTTTATCCCTGATTTTAGAGGAAATGCTTTCAGCATTCCAGTATTCTTGCCTGGAGAATCCCCTGGATACAGTCTATGGGGTTGCAAAGATTTGGACACGACTGAGTAATTAAGTACAGCACATTCATCATTGAGTATGATGTTAGCTGTTGGTTTGTCAGATACGGCCTTTATTTGTTGAGGTATATTCCCTTCTATGTCCATTTTCTGGAGAGTTTTATCATAAATGGGTGCTGAATTTTGTCAAAAGCTTATTTTATATCTATTTAGATGATCATATAGTTTTTATTCTTCAGTTTGTTGATGTTATATATCACACTGATTGCTTTGAAGATATTGAAAAATTATTGCATCCCTGGGATAAATCTGTCTTGATCATGATCCTTTTAATGTATCATTGGATTCAGATTGCTAGTATTTTGTGTCTATGTTCATCAGTGACGTTGGCCTGTAATTTTCTTTTTTGTATATGTTTGTCTGATTGTGGTATCAAGGTAAATGTGGCCTCATAGAATATGACTGGGAGTTTTCCTTCCTCTGCAATTTTTTATAACCGTTTCAGAAGGATGAATGTTGGCTCTTCTATAAACCAGTGAAGATGCTCAGTCATATCTGCCTCTTTGTGATCCCATGGACTGTAACCTACCCGGCTCCTCCATCCATGGAAATTCCCATGCAAGAGTACCGGAGTGTGTTGCCATTTCCTCCTCCAGGGGATCTTCTCAACCCAGGGATCAAACCCAGGTCTCTTGCATTGCAGGCAGACCTTTACTGTCTGAGTCACCAGGGAGAATTTGCCGGTGAAACCATCTAGTCCTCCATTTTCTCTAAGATAAGGAACAAGACGAAAGTGCCCAATCAGACCACTTTTATTCAACATAGTCTTGGAAGTACTAGCAACATCAATCAGGGAACAAAAAGAAATGAATGGGATCCAAATTGGAAAAAAAGTTAAACGGCCATTGTTTGTAGATGACATGATACTATACATAGAAAATCCTAAAGACACTACCAGAAGACTACTAGGCCTCATTGATTAATTTTGTAAAGTTGCAGGATATAAAATTAATACACAGAAATCTGTTGCATTTCTGTAACCTAACAATGAAAGATCAGGAAGAGAAATACAAAAAGCAATCCCATTATAATTGTATCAAAAAGAATAAAATCCCCTTGGAGTAAACCCCACTAAGGAGACAAAAGACCTTTACTGAACTCCCAAAACTATAAGATGCTGTTGAAAGAAACTGAATATGAGACCATCAGATGAAAAGATATTCCCTTTTTTTGGATTGAAAGAATCAATTTTGTCAAAATGACTATACTACCCAAGGCAATCTACAGATTCAGTGTAATCTGTATCAAATGACCTATGGCATTTTTCACAGAACTAGAACCAAAAAAATCTTAAAATCTGTATGAAAACCAGAAGACCTCAAATAGCGAAACCAGTCTTGAGAAAGAAAAATGGAGCTGGTGGAATCAGGCTCCCTGATTTCAGACTATTGCAAAGGTATAATCATCAAAACAGTGTTGTACTGGCACAAAAATAGAAATATCCTGATCAACAGATCAGGATAGAAAGCCCAGAAATAAACACACACACTTATGGTCAGTTAATTTACAACAAAGGAGGCAACACTATACAATGGAGGAAATAAACTCTTTTCAGTGAATGGTGCTGGAAAAGGTGGATGGCTGCATGTGAAAAAATAAATAAATAAAACATTCTTTAACACCATAGACAAAAAATAAATTCATAATGGATTAAGACCTAAATATGAGACTGGACATTTTTTAATTCTTAGAGATAAACATAGAACACTCTATGACATAAATCACAGCAATATATTTTACAGTCTGTCTCCCAGACTCATGGCAATAAAAATGAAAATGAACAAATGGGACCTAATTAAACTCAAAAGCTTTTGCACAGCAAAGGAAACCATAAATAAAATGAAAAGAAGACCCACAGAATGGGATAAAATATTTACAAATGAGGCAGCTGACAAGGGATTAGTCTCCAAAATTTACAAACAGTTCATGTGGCTGAATATCATAAAAAATAAATAAATAAAAATATGGGCAAAGAAATAAATAGACAGAGACCTAAATAGACATTTCTCCAAAAATGACGTACAGATGGCCAAGAGCCACATGAAAAGATGTTCAGCATCACTAATTATTAAAGATATACATATCAAAACTAAAATGAGTTATCACCTCACACCAGTAAGAATGGCTATTACCAAAAAATTGAAAAACAATAAATGCTGGAGAAGGTGTGGAGAAAAGGGAACATTCCTACACTGTTTTTGGAAATTGGTACAGCCACTGTGGAGAACATTATGAAGGTTCCTTAAGAAACTAAAAGTAGATCTACCATGTTTTTGCTGTTCAGTCACTAAATCATGTCCAACTTTTTGTGAACTCATGGACTGCAGTATGCCAGGCTCCTCTGCCCTCCATTATCTCTTGGAATTTGCTAAAATTCATGTTCATTGATTTGGTTTTGTTATCTAACCCATCTCATTCTCTGCTGCCATCTTTTCCTTTTGTCTTCAGTCTTTCCCAGCATCAGGCTCTTGTCCAGTGAGTAGGCTATTTGCATCAGGTGGCCAAAGTACTGGAACTTCAGTTTCAGCATCAGCCATTCCAATGAATATTCAGGGTTGATTTCCTTTAGGATTGATTGGTTTGATCTCCTTGCAGTCCAAGGGACTCTCAAGAATCAATGTTCTCAAGCACCACGATCTGAGAACAACAATTCTTTGGTGTTCAGTCCTCTTTATGGTCCAACTCTCATATCCTACATGACTACTGTAAACACCATAGCTTTGACTATACAGACCATTGTCAGCAAAGTGATGTCTCTGCTTTTAATATGTTCTCTAGGTTTGTCATGGGTTTTCTTCCAAGGAGCAAGTCTTTTAATTTCATGGCTGCAATCACTGTGCACAGTGATTTTAGAGCCCAAGAAAATAAAATCTGTCACTGTTACCATTTCTCCCGTATCTATTTGCCATAAAATGATGGGACCAGATGGCATGATCTTAGTTTTTTAATTGTTGAGTTATAAGCCAGCATTTTCATGTTCTTCTTTCACCCTCATCAAGAGGTTCTTTAGTTCCTTTTACTTTCTGCCAGTAGGGTGGTATCTGCATATCTGAGGTTGTTGATATTTATCCCAGCAATCTTGATTCTAGCTTGTGAGTCATCCAGCCCAGCATTTCACATGATATACTCTACATGTAAGTTAAATAACAGGGTGACAATATACAGCTTTGACATGTGCCTGTCCCAATTTTGAACCAGTCTGCATGTTCCATGTCCAGTTCTAACTGTTACTTTTGGTCCTGCATACAGGTTCCTCAGGAGACAGATAAGGTGGTCTGTTATTCCCATCTCTTTAAGAATTTTTGACAGTTTGTTGTGATCCACATAGTCAGAGTTTGTTCTGGCCCATACATGTACACACTGGTATATTTAAAGTAAATAACCAACAAAGAATAATAAAAAAAGGCCCAATCCCTGCCTTTTTAGAGCTTACAAATTAGAGGGAGACAGAGGTTTCAAATACTAACCCAGAAAAATACCTTTTATCAACTAGTGGCCTTTAAGGTCACTCAAGGCCACAATATCCAGATAAAATAAGAAGAAAAAATGTCAGTGATTTTGTGGGAAGTTTTTATGAGCAAAGCATGCAATGGTAATTCACTTCACTGACATTCTACTAATGAGAATTCAGTTACATGGCTTAACATAGATGTGAGGAGCATTAAAAAGTATGCCATTCTTGTGAAGCTGTTTCCCAACAATAACCTTACATTTGAAGATGGAACAGGGATTTTAGTGCTTAGCTAGTTATCTCTCCACATCAACATGATACGATGCATGTGCTTCTTATATCTGAATTTTTAGTTTTTATAAAATTTGGAAATCTTTTTCTCTTCAAATACTTTTCTATGGTTCCTCCCTTCTGCACAACCTTTTTGGAATTTTAGTATAATTTATGCTAAGTGGCTATGACCAGTGCATTTTCTTAGCAAAACTCTATTAGTCTTTGCCCTGCTTCATTCCACATTCCAAGGCCAAATTTGCCTGTTACTCCAGGTGTTTCTTGACTTCCTACTTTTGCATTCCAGTCCCCTATAATGAAAAGGACATCTTTTTTGGGTGTTAGTTCTAAAAGGTCTTGTAGGACTTCATAGAACCATTCAACTTCAGCTTCTTCAGCATTACTGGTTGGGGCATAGACTTGGGTTATGGTGATATTGAATGGTTTGCCTTGGAAATGAACAGAGGTCATTCTGTTGTTTTTGAGATTGCATCCAAGTACTGCATTTTGGACTCTTTTGTTGACCATGATGGCTACTCCATTTCTTCTGAGGGATTCCTGCCTGCAGTAGCAAATATAATGGTCATCTGAGTTAAATTCACCCATTCCAGTCCATTTTAGTTCACTGATTCCTAGAATGTTGACATTCACTCTTGCCATCTCCTGTTTGACCACTTCCAATTTGCCTTGATTCATGGACCTGACATTCCAGGTTCCTATGCAATATTGCTGTTTACAGCATCAGACCTTGCTTCTATCACCAGTCACATCCACAGCTGGGTATTGTTTTTGCTTTGGCTCCATCCCTTCATTCTTTCTGGAGTTATTTCTCCACTGATCTCCAGTAGCATATTGGGCACCTACTGACCTGGGAAGTTCCCCTTTCAGTATCCTATCATTTTGCCATTTCATACTGTTCATGGGGTTCTCAAGGTAGGAATACTGAAGTGGTTTGCTATTCCCTTCTCCAGTGGACCACATTCTGTCAGACCTCTCCACCATGACCCACCCATCTTGGGTTGCCCCACAGGCATGGCTTAGTTTCATTGAGTTAGACAAGGCTGTGGTCCTAGTGTGATTAGATTGACTAGTTTTCTGTGAGTATGGTTTCAATGTGTCTGCCCTCTGATGCCCTCTTGCAACACCTACCACCTTACTTGGGTTTCTCTTACCTTGGGCGTGGGGTATCTCTTCACGGCTGCTCCAGCAAAGTGCAGCCGCTGCTCCTTACCTTGGATAAAGGGTATCTGCTCACTGCCGCCCTTCCTGACCTTCAATGTGGGATAGCTCCCCTAGGCCCTCCTGCGCCCGTGCAGCCAGCACTCCTTGGATGTGGGGTTGCTCCTCCCGGCCGCCATCCCTGGCTTCGGGCGAGAGGTGGTCCTCTTGGCCACCACCCATGGCCTCGAATGCAAGGTGGCTCCTCTCGGCTGCCACCCCTGGCCTCGGACATGGGGTGGCTTCTCCCAGCCACCACCTCTGACCTCGGACGCAGGGTAGCTCCTCTCAGGCATTCCTGCGCCATCGCAGCCTGGCTCTCTCGGCCACTGCCCCTGACCTCGGACCTGGGTAATTCCTCTTGGCCAATGCCCTTGGGGCATGAGGACCTCCTGGCTTCTGCCCTTGACCTCGGACCTAGGTCAAATCCCTTATGATTATACAGTGGAAGTGAGAAAGGGATTTAAGGGCCCAGATCTGATAGATAGAGTGCCTGATGAACTGTGGAATGAGGTTCATGACATTGTACAGGAGACGGGGATCAAGAACATCCCCATGGAAAGAAATGAAAAAAAGCAAAATGGCTGTCTGGGGAGGTCTTACTAATAGCTGTGAAAAGAAGAGAGGCGAAAAGCAAAGGAGAAAAGGAAAGATATAAGCATCTGAATGCAGAGTTCCAAAGAATATCAAGAAGAGATAAGAAAGCCTTTTTCAGCGATCAGTGCAAAGAAATAGAAGAAAAGAACAGAATGGGAAAGACGAGAGATCTCTTCAAGAAAATTAGAGATATCAAGGGAACATTTCATGTGAAGATGGGCTCGATAAAGGACAGAAATTATATGGACCTAACAGAAGCAGAAGATATCAAGAAGAGGTGGCAAGAATACATAGAAGAACTGTACAAAAAAGATCTTCATGACCCAGATAATCACGATGCTGTGATCACTCACCTAGAGCCAGACATCCTGGAATGTGAAGTCAAATGGGCCTTAGGAAGCATCACTACAAACACAGCTAGTGGAGGTGATGGAATTCCAGTAGAGCTATTTCAAATCCTGAAAGATGATGCTGTGAAAGTGCTGCACTCAATATGCCAGCACATTTGGAAAACTCAGCAGTGGCCACAGGACTGGAAAAGGTCAGTTTTCATTCCAATCCCAAAGAAAGGCAATGCCAAAGAATGCTCAGACTACCACACAATTGCACTCATGTCACATGCTAGTAAAATAATGCTCAAAATTCTCCAAGCCAGGCTTCAGCAATATGTGAACCATGAACTTCCTGATGTTCAAGCTGGTTTTAGAAAAGGCAGAGGAACCAGAGATCAAAGTGCCAACATCTGCTGGATCATGAAAAAAGCAAGAGAGTTCCAGAAAAATATCTATTTCTGCTTTATTGACTATGCCAAAGCCTTTGACTGTGTGGATCACAGTAGACTGGAAAATTCTGAAAGAGATGGGAATACCAGACCTGCCTCTTGAGAAATCTGTATGCAGTTCAGGAAGCAACAGTTAGAACTGGACATGGAACAACAGACTGGTTCCAAATAGGAAAAGGAGCACGTCAAGGTTGTATATTGTTGCCCTGCTTATTTAACTTCTATGCAGAGTACATCATGAGGAATGCTGGACTGTAAGAAACACAAGCTGGAATCAAGATTGCCAGAAGAAATATCAATAACTTCAGATATGCAGATGACACCACCCTTATGGCAGAAAGTGAAGGGGAACTGAAAAGCCACTTGATGAAATTGAAAGTGGAGAGTGAAAAAGTTGGCTTAAAGCTCAACATTCAGAAAACGAAGATCATGACATCTGGTCCCATTGCTTCATGGGAAATAGATGAGGAAACAGTGGAAACAGTGTCAGACTTTATTTTTTTTGGCTCCAAAATCACTGCAGATGGTGACTGCATCCATGAAATTAAAAGAAGCTTACTCTTTGGAAGAAAAGTTATGACCAACCTAGATAGCATATTCAAAAGCAGAGACATTGCTTTGCTGTCTAAGGTCCATCTAGTCAAGGCTATGGTTCTTCCTGTGGTCTTGTATGGATGTGAGATTTGGACTGTGAAGAAGGCTGAGTGCTGAAGAATTGATGCTTTTGAACTGTGGTGTTGGAGAAGACTCTTGAGAGTCCCTTGGACTGCAAGGAGATCCAACCAGTCCATTCTGAAGGAGATCATCCTGGATTTCTTCGGAAGGAATGATGCTAAAGCTGAAACTCCAGTACTTTGGCCACCTCATGCAAAGAGTTGACTCATTGGAAAAGACTTTGATGCTGGGAGGGATTGGGGGCAGGAGGATAAGGGGACAACAGAGGATGAGATGGTTGGCTGGCATCACTGACTCGATGGACCTGAGTCTGAGTGAACTCCAGGAGTTGGTGATGGATAGGGAGGCCTGGCGTGCTGTGATTCATGGGGTCGCAAAGAGTCAGACTAAGCGGCTTCATATTTTCCTCCTCCTGCTGCTGCATATTTTCCTACAGGAGAAAAAACTATTTTTTACGTTCTTCTATTTTCTTTGCTTCATTTTGAATAGTTTCTATTGATCTATGTTCAAGTTTTCTGTTTTATTCTGTAGTATCTAATCTGCTCCAAGACCCATTGAGCAGTTATTTTTATTCCTAATAATGTATTTTGATCTGAGTTTCATTTGGTTTTAATTTATATCTTCTCTTCCTTTTCTCATGATAGTCACTGTGTTAACTTTTTCTGTAGATGGCTATATAGTAAAGTTTTTAGTCTTTTCATAGCATATGTGGTCTCCATCATATATTTACTTTTAATTCTAGTCTATTTTTCATCTGTTTTTATAATCCTTTAAAATTATAAAAATCTTTCTTAGCTCTCCAGTGATTAAACCAAGCACATGCTAGATATAGTAAAATACAGTTAAAATATCTGTTATATAGTTTTTGTCTGCTAATTCCATCATCTCCAGGTTTTTTCTCTGTTTCTATTAACTGTTATTTCTCTGGATAATTGGTCATAATTTTCTGCTTCTTGAGATGTCTAATCATTTTTTACTGGGTGTTTAACTTTGTGAATTTTAAATTAGTGTCTGGATTTAGTTATCTTCTTTTAAGAAATGTTGGGCATTCATCTTGCATGTAGTGAATATACATTTAGTTCACTTCATGTTATTCGAGGTTTAAGTTTGTTAGGGCAGTTCTAGAGTAATCTTCAGGGATAGTTTAACTCCTCTACTGAAAGTGTATCCCTTCTAAATTTTCTGCTAAGTATACTGGTTTCACTGCAGATGGTGCAGCCATGAAATTAAAAAATGCTTACTCCTTGGAAGGGAAGTTATGACCAACCTAGGTAGCATATTGAAAAGCCGAGACATTACTTTGCCAAAAAAGGTCCATCTAGCCAAGGCTATGGTTTTTCCAGTGGTCATGTATGGATGTGAGAGTTGGACTGTGAAGAAACTGAGCACAGAAGAATCGATGCTTTTGAACTGTGGTGTTGGAGAAGACTCTTGAGAGTCCCTTGGACTGCAAGGAGATCCAACCAGTCCATTCTAAAGGAAATCAATCCTGGGTGTTCATTGGAAAGACTGATGCTAAAGCTGAAACTCCAATACTTTGGCCACCTCATGCAAAGAGTTGAGTCATTGGAAAAGACTCTGATACTGGGAGGGATTGGGGGCAGGAGGAGAAGGGGACGACAGAGGATGAGATGGCTGGATGGCATCACTGACTCGATGGACATGAGTTTGGGTAAACTCTGGGAGTTGGTGATGGACAGGGAGGCCTGACATGCTGTGGTTCATTGGGTTTGCAAAGAGTCGGACATGACTGAGCGACTGAACTGAACTGATTCTGATTATTTAAAGAGGACTCTTCATTCTTGCCAAAGAAAATTGAAAAATATCCAGCTATGCCTCTCTCTCTTGGAACCTTTCAGGCCACAGATCCCTGGACTCTCTTTGCCTAACACCATGGAATTTTATCCTTTGCATGTATTTGTTAGTATTTAGCACCTATCCAGGGACAGCTATGAAGATTTTGTAAATTCTTTTTCTGCAGAGCTCCCTTTTTTCTGTTTCGGCTTACAGGCACTTCATACTTCCTGCACAGTGTCTACTCATTCTAGGGAAATCATGATGTTCTATTTATAATCCATTCCCTTGTGTATGGTTGTGTAATTGCTTCTAGACAAAACCCAGGCAATTATGAGAGCCTCCCACTTTGTTCCTCTCCATTTTAGGATCACAGTTCTGTATGGCCCTGTCCCAGTATTTGAATACATATATACTTTGATCAGTTTTTTAAATTTTTTGAAAAAACAAATGAAAACCTGATCCCTGTTTTTTCTATCATGGCTCTTTCTTGATTTTAAGATTTTAATTTTTTCTCCAGATCTTTAGATAATTATCATTGAATGAATTATCGTGTGTTTTTTTTTAAATTTGGAAATTCTGAGAAGTATTGAGTTAAAAAAGTATTTATTAATTACTTTCCTCAGTGCATTAACTTACATTGTCATTTCTAAACATGTCTCTTCAGTGAAAGTCACTCAGTTGTGTGCGATTCTTTGCAACCCCATGGACAGTAGCTGGGCAGGCTCCTCTGTCCATGGACTTCTTTGGAGTAGAATATTAGAAGGGGTAGCCATTCCCTTCCCCAGGGGATCTTTCCAACCCAGGAATTGAACTAGGTCTCCTTCATTGCAGGTGGATTCTCTGCTGTTTGAGCCACCAAGCATGTTTCTTAAGGAAAGTAAATAAAACTGAGGTGGGATATTTACTTGAAAGCATTTTTGAGTTCAGTTCAGTTCAGTCTCTCAGTCGTGTCCGTCTCTTTGTGACCACATGCACTGCAACATACCAGGCCTCCCTGTTCATCACCAACTCCTGGAGTTCACCCAAACCCATGTCCATTGAGTTGGTGATGCCATCCAACCATTTTTGAATATTCAGAACCAAATCTTCAGTGCTGAGATGTCATATTTAGTTCATCTCCATGATGTGGTCATCTAGATAAAAATGATGAATATTTGTCTTCAAGTTGTTATAAATCAATTTCTCAGATGAATTTAATTTCATCTGTTTTAGAAAGAACCAGAAGTAGCTTAAGTGAGAGATAAAAATTGACAAATTCTTTAGTTTTCCTTCATAATGATCAACAATTTTGTTTTCTTTAAAGCTTGAAAGATTATTTGTTGTATCTTGACAAGTGTTATAACTACCCTGTTCCTCAATTTTCTTCCCTTGAAAAGTGAAAATGAAAATGTTCATCACCAAGTCATGTCCAACTCTGCAATCCCATGAACTGTAGCCCACCAGGCTCCCTTGTCTCTAGAATTCTGCAGCTTAATCAAGAATACTAGAGTGAGTAGCCATTCACTCCTCCAGGGGATCTTACTTACCCAGGGATCTACACCAGTCTCAAAGAATTGCAGGCAGATTCTGTACCATCGGGGCCACTATGAGACAAGAGTTTCTTCTTACAAAGATATGTAAGACTGAACTATTAAATATAAAGAAAGTTGCTATATATGTGGACCTGCTGCTCTGTATATGTAATAGATAATTATTGAATGTAATATTAAGTAGTTTGTCTAATTAGGAGATAGACAGCAGTGATGCCTGTCAGGAAGGAAAATAAAACCTCATATAAATGACAGTTTTACTTGAGTGCTGATGGAATGTTGAAATTTAGAAAGGGAGATTTGCAGAATTCCCCAGTGTAACATCTGAGATTGGATTGAATGCTTAGCAATATCTGGAACGGACCAAGTGTACTCCTCTTCTGTAATGTACAATTCATTTATTTTTATGAAAGAAATAAGCCTATTTCCTGTCACTACTCCCTCCCACAATCCCTAAGCTCTTTAAAAAGAAACTAATAGCAGGACAGAGAACAGTATGAGATCAACATCTGAAAAAATGTATTATGGTCAACTTGTAGGATTTTTTTGAAACTTTTTTTTTAAGCTGCCATGTTTGTGGTGTACTAAATATGCCATCAAATTTGGAAAACTCAGAAGTGGCCACAGGACTGGAAAAGGTCAGTTTTCATTCTAATCCCAAAGAAAGGCAATGCCAAAGAATGCTCAAACTACTAATTTCACTCATCTCACACCCTAGTAAAGTGATGCTTAAAATTCTCCAAGTCAGGATTCAGCAGTACGTGAACTGTGAACCTCCAGATGTTCAAGCTCGTTTTAGAAAAGGTAGAGGAACCAGAGATCAAATTCCCAACATCCACTGGAACATCGAAAAAGCAAGAGAGTTCCAGAAAAACATCTATTTCTGCGTTATTGACTAAGCCAAAGCCTTTGACTGGGTGAATCACAATAAACTGAAAAATCCTGGAAGAGATGGGAATACTAGACCACCTGACCTGCCTCTTGAGAAACCTATATGCAGATCAGGAAGAAACAGTTGGAACTGAATGTGGAACAACAGACTGGTTCCAAATAGGGAAAGGAGTATGTCAAGGCTGTATATTGTCACCCTGCTTATTTAACTTATGTGCTGAGTACATCATGAGAAATGCTGGCTGGAGGAAGTACAAGCTGGAATCAAGATTGCCAGGAGAAATATCAATAACCTCAGATATGCAGATGATGCCATCTTTATGGCAGAAAGTGAAGAAGAACTAAAGAGCCTCTTGATGAAAGTGAAAGAGGAGAGTGAAAAAGTTGGCTTAAAGTTCAACATTTAGAAAATGAAGATCATGGCATGTGGTCCCATCACTTCATGGCAAATAAATGGGGAAACAGGGGAAACAGTGTCAGACTTTATTTTTTGGGGCTCCAGAATCACTGAAGATTGTGTATGCAGCCATGAAATAAAAAGGCGCTTACTCCTTGGAAGGAAGGTTATGGCCAACCTAGACAGAATATTAAAAAGCAGAGACATTACTTTGTCAACAAAGATCCATCTGGTCAAGACTATGGTTTTTCCAGTGGTCATGTATGGTTGTGAGAGTTGTACTATAAAGAAAGCTGAGTGCTGAAGAATTGATAACTTTTGAACTGAGGTGTTCGAGAAGACTCTTGAGAGTGCCTTGGACTACAAGGAGATCCAACCAGTCCATCATAAAGGAGATCAGTCCGGGGTGTTCCTTGGAAGGACTGATCTTGAGGCTGAAACTCCAATAATTTGGCCACCTCATGTGACGAGCTGACTCATTTGAAAAGACCCTGATGGTGGGAAAGATTGACGGCAGGAGGAGAAGTGTAAGACAGGTGAGATGGTTGGATGGCATCACTGACTCAATGGACATGGGTTTGGGTGGACTCCAGGAGTTGGAGATGAACAGGGCGGCCTGGCGTGCTGCAATTCATAGGCTCGCAAAGAGTCGCACAGGACTGAGTGACTGAACTGACTGACATTTTTGTGGAAGTTCCAGCTTATAATACTTCAAATGAGCATGATCTCATAGTCAAAATCAGAGCAAGTTCAGTTATTTTCAGTATCTAAATAAGTGTCACAGAAATTAAATGTAAATAAAATTTAATTTTAAGAAAAATAATTTCTGCAAATTATTAAGCTTTTTTCTTCTTAAATGCCAATAATTTTGATTTGGTTTTGTGACTTTTCTGCCTGATTTATACGTAAGAGATCAAAGAATACTGTTTCTATAAATTCATGTATTTTAAAGTGTAGAAACAGCATTTGATTGTAGATATACAATATTATAAACAATTAAAATTAGGTTTAATAGCATTTTAAATGTAATAGCTATATTTTTATCAGAATATTTGCATACATTAAAAATTTAGACAGAGTTGTTAGTATTTCATGCAGGTAATTGGAATAAGTTTCTAGTCAAATGATTAATTAAAAAAAAATTCATGTTCTTAAATGACTACATTGCCCTCATTGATTCTGTTAGCTGAGTTGGTTGTTTCCCTCATGTTTTACAACAGTGTGAGTGACTCTGCAAACTTAACATGCCACTAACATCATTCAGCCTATGTATTGCATTTGAAAAAAAAAAAAAAGAAATCACATTTTACGTCTTAACAACCTAAGCCATTTTTAGAACAAGAGTAGAGAAACCATCAACCTTTTTTATATTTCTAGTATGTTAAATAACTACATTTTGAAGCCATCATTACTTCTAGCTAACCTCAACTGAAGTCTAAGATATATAATCACATTGCTTTATTCTTTAGATGAAAAATATTGTTCTTAAAAATGGATCTAAGAAAATTATTCTGATTTATTTTGCAATTATGCTGTTTATCCCAAAGTACCTACAAAGACCAAACTAATATTTTGAAGATACTGAGACAAAAATATTCTAAACTACTGAATAAATGAGAGATGGTTTATCTTTGGAAGTAATAAAGCATGATAAACATTGACTGGATTCTTGATTCAGTCCCCTAATCTATATCTTCCATTATTTCCTTTCTCTCTCATCTTTATAGAGCAGAAAGAATGTTTTTAAGACTCAAAACCAATCATGTCATCTCTTTGCTGGAAACGCATTAATAACTTTTCCATTTTTCTGAATGCATCCCATAGTCTTGTCAAAAGGGTCCTGCAAGGTCTTGGAAGTTGCATACAGATTTTTTTTTCAGCTTGGGGAATTTTGGAGAATGCTCATTTCCTCTGGTGAAAAAACAAGTGTATATACTCAAAACAATGTTCATTTTCTCATATAGTTAATACTTAACTATTCACCCTTCAGGTTTCTAGTCCATCATCACTTCCTACTTCAAAGCCACAAACATACATTGTTGGTACTAAACACTCCTTCTTCAAGATACCTGATAGAAATGTAATTTTGTATGTTTTTTGTTACTTATTTAGAGCCTTAATCTCTGGTATATATAGAATTATCAGTTAGGCAGGTATCATGCTGACTTAAATAACCACTGTAGCATGAAAGACTAACAGTTTCTCCTGATGTTTTAGTATATCTCAAAGAACATTTTTTGAATAGATGACCAAATGAATTAACTTTAAAATTCAAAGAAAGTTTATACAAATAAACAGTATCACCCCATATGTATCTTGAGTATGTTCTATTGAATGTTCTATGTTCTGTGGTTCTGTTGAATAACTTCTATGAGCCCTGCCCTTTCTGTGACATGAGACAGAAAATACTACAGGCAACACTAATCAAATGAGCAAGGCTGGTGACCAAGACAGACTGATGCTGAAAGAATAAAGGTTCTGTCATTGTCACAATATGTATCAAGGCACTTTGTCCAGAGACCAGGCAATATTATTTAGCAGAGACAGAACAGCACTATATATAAAAGTCTCATGGTTTGTTTGAGTTCTGCATTTTACTTGTTCTAACTCTGATACAAAATAAAGTTTTTATTTAAGCAATACATTCTACTGTAAGATAAAACTGTATTTGTTTTTATAAATATGATAGTAAATCCAGGTTGAATCACAATACAAATGTTCTGGCATTCAAATAGGTCACCTAGCCAAAATGTTGCATATCTAACGTGCTAAAAGCAAGCTTATTTCACAATTTTGTCACTTACTGATTCTATGATAGTCTCTGTAGTAATAAAGAGAGCAAACAAGTGTACTGAACTAAGAACTTGATACAGGAATTGGCAAGAGCATTGGTCTGAATGCTGGAAGACCTCAGTTCCCATGCTTGTTTTCGCTCAGGTCAATTATACTTTTGGGTTCAAGTTCTTTTTCTGTAAAATAAGATTTTCCATGGGGTGAACTATTCTATGAATTACTCTGCATTTCATGTGGCAAGAATTTGGGGTGATGGCTCTCTTCTATGTGCCTAGATTAATTCTTAAAGGAGACCTTGCAGACAAATGGATTTGTTTGCTCTGGATCTTGGGGGACATAGTGTATTATTATTATGACCTTAGCTGAAATATTTAAATATCTGTTGCAAACCAAGAAGTCTACATTTGGGAAGAAATTGCATTTCCACAGACGATAAATAAATGGGACATGTTTCCTTGACCATATGCAAGACTTTTGTGAGGGAGTTATGGCCTGGAATTATCTTAGATCCTGCCCAAGAGGTCTACCCGTAAGGATAAATAAATATAATTGGAAAGGTAATACAAGCATACCATTCTATACACATGGTGTTCTCGGGTTGGTTATTTCTCTCTCGATTCTCTCATTGCAATAAAAATTTGGAACATCTTCTGGAACATCTTCAGACTAAAGGGTTTAAAACAACAGACAAGTTATAGCTCAGTTACAGCTCAAGCAGATATACCATTATTAAACAGACACACCCAAGACATGGGAACAGACCGACCTCAAAAGAGTCATTCTTGCCACTATTCCCTCTTAGCTTCCCCTCTTTTATATTTCCTGTCTCCTCAGTTTGGTTGTGTCCTCTGCAATATAATCAGATGTATATATGTATAGAATATTTATGAACACTTAATTGCCTCCTTGCTGCCTACCGTTAAGTGGAAGATCCCATGGTTAGTTTGTTTCTACTGTGTGCCTAGGGTTGATGTGCAGGAGTTGGAAAAGTCTCTGAGGTTATCTTGTAGCATATCTATTAGCTCCTCTGGGTGTGTCCAGGATGAGGTTTAGAGAATAGCTTGCATCCTTTTTGGCTAGACCTTTTTGGCTAGACCACCTTTGGTTGCTCCTGCCTAATTTCCTACCTAACAGTAGGGTGGAGAAAATAAGCAGCTAGCCAGAGAAACAATTCACCCACAACAAGGGAACTGTTTTGGGTACTTCTGAGGGTCCCTTGAAAAGATTTACAGTCAAAATAAATCATCTTTCTTTAATCATCTGCCAAAGACCTTGGAAACCAGTACCAAATCAGTGTGAGGCAAATAATATTCATGTGCCCTGATCACTTTTACTTCCAAATCTAGGAAGAATCGTAGGGAACTCAGTGAGTAAGGATAGATGAAAAGAAATTCTAGAGGGGGCAATGGGAAAGAAAAGCTGACTTCACTCCTTCACCTCTGCCCCATCTGCCGCAAGCCTTAGCTAAGGGAAACAAAGAATCTTTACCCAAATGAAATCAATTTTTTGTGTGTGATTAACTAGGACCTTTTTTTAAATACAGTTCATGAGGTTCTTACGGCATGTATAATGCAGTGGTTTGCCATTCCCTTCTCCAGTGTATTGGATCATGTTTTGTTAGAACTCTCCACTATGACTCGTCCATCTTGGGTAGTCCTACATGGCAGGGCTCATAGCTTCGTTGCATTACACAGGCCCATTCACCATGACAAGAAAAACATCTATCTTTGTTGCAAGACTACACCAAAGCCTTTGACTGTGTAGATCATTAAACTGCAGAAAGCTCTTAAAAAGATTGGAATACCAGACCATCATACCTGTCTCCTGAGAAACCTGTACACACATTAGGAAGCAACAGTTAGAACCCTGTATGGGACAACTGATTGGTGCAAGATAGAGAAAGGAGTATGACAACGCTGTCCGCTGTCACCCTGTTTGTTTAACCTCTATGCTGAACACATCATAAGAAATGCTGGGCTGGATGAGTTACAAAATGGAATCAAGATAGGCGGAGGAAGCACCAACAACCTCAGATATGTGGATGATATCACTCTAATGGCAGAAAATGAAGAGGGGCTAAAAAGCCTTTTGATGAAGGTGAAGGATGAGAGTGAAAGAACCAGCTTAAAACTAAATATTAAGAAAACTAAGATCATGGCATCCAGCCCCATTACTTCATGGCAAATAAAAGGGGGAAGGATGGAAGTAGAGACAGATTTCCTCTTCTTGGGCTCTAAAATCACTGCAGATGGTGACTGTAGTCATGAAATCAGAAGATGATTGCTTCTGAAAGGAAAGCTATGACAAACCTAGACAGTATGTTGAAAAGCAAAGACATTACTCTGCCGATAGAGGTTCATGTAGTCAAGGCTGTGGTCTTCCCTGTGGTCATGTACAGTTGTGAAAGCCAGCCCATTATAAAGGCAGAACAGAAAAAATGCTTTTGAACTGTGGTGCTAGGGAAGACTCCTGAAAGTCCCTTGGACAGCAAGATGATCAAACCAGTCAATCTTTAGGGAAATCAACCCTGAATACTCGTTGGAAGGACCAATGCTGAAGCTTCAGTATTTTGGCCATCTGCTACTAACAGCCAACTCATTGGACAAGTCCCTAATACTGTGAAAAATTGAGGGAAGAAGGATAAGAGGGCATCAGAGGATGAGATGTCTGGATGACATCACTGATGCAATGAACATGAACTTGGGCAGACTTTGGGAGATGGTGAGGGACAAGGAGGCCAGGTGCACTGCAATCCATGGGGTCACAAAGAGTTGGCCATGATTGCGTGACTGAATGACAACATCCAGGACTAGACACACTAATAGATAAATTTATATTCTTGAATTAAAAACTGGAGTATTTTTTTCTTATTCTGAGTATGAACTGAAATGTTTCTCCCTGAGATTTTATCTAGACAGGATATAAAGAGCTCACAGAACTTGTTTGAGTATGTTGTATACCAGTTACACTACAAATATATGATAGTGTAACATTTCATTTCTGAAGCAATACTCAACTTTGGTGTTACTACTGAGAAGACAAAGAGTGGAAATAATTTGTGGTTCTGGATTGAAAGCTGTAGGACATTTTCACCAGAGGTTTAAGTTAACATATTGAGGGAAGACATTGTGTGTTCTGGCAAGAAAATTATAGTAATATATCTCATAGTCTGTACTGGACTACTAGTTCATACTAATTACTCATCAAACATAAAAAAAAATAGAGAGGGCATCATGAAAATAAATACCATACTTACTGTAGTGTATGATAAAAATTAAGTTATCTTTTAAGAGCAATATATTTATGCTTTTAACTTTTGAATTATGGAGCTAGGTGGATAAAGAGTGGGGCAGAATGAAGCTAATATTATTTAATGCATACAATTTAATGAGAAAATTGTTCTTAGTACCAAAGCATATTGCCATTCTGTCCCCATTGTGGAGTAAAATAGAATGCTGTATATCTCTGTTTATTAACCTTAAAGAGTGTTAGCTATTTCATCAAAAAATAATTGGTCATTATAGAGCTAGATATTTCCCCAGACATTTGATTTGAGTTGAAGGAATACCCTGAATGGCTCAAGACAACAGCATAAGTCTTCAGTAATTTTATTGTACAAATAGACCGGTAACCTATTGACTGGCCTAAACCAAATTTTATAGCTTCAATTTCTTTATTAAACAATGAGCTTTATCTTATGTTTTAGCATTAAGCATTGGTGATCATATAATTTCTCTGTTAACATACTCCATTGGCTAAAAATAGACTCATGGAGAATCTATGGCCCTTATTGGAAAATGAAAACTGCAGGTCCAAATGTCCAAACATAACATTAGTACAAACATTCCAAATTGAAGAAAAGTATGATATAAAATAGAAGGTTCTGAGCCACCTACAATATGATAAGTTGATAGGTCTATTCAACCAGTCACTGATGTCAGTTCAGTTTAGTTCAGTTCAGTGGCTCAGTCATGTCCTACTCTTTGTGACCCCATGAATCAGCATGCCAGGCCTCCCTATCCATCACCATCTCCTGGAGTTCACTTAAACTCACATCCATCAAGTCGGTGATGCCATCCAGCCATCTCATCCTCTGTCATCCCCTCTTCCTCCTACCCCCAATCCCTCCTAGCATCAGAGTCTTTTCCAATGAGTCAACTCTTTGCATGAGGTAGCCAAAGTACTGGAGTTTCAGCTTTAGCATCATTCCTTCCAAAGAACACCCAGGGCTGATTTCCTTTAGAATGGACTGGTTGGATCTCCTTGCAGTCCAAGGGACTCTAAAGAGTCGTCTTCAACACCACAGTTCAAAAGTATCAATTCTTCGGCACTCAGCTTTCTTCACAGTTCAACTCTCACGTCCATACATGACCACTGGAAAAACCATAGCCTTGACTAGACAGACATTTTTTGGCAAAGTAATGTCTCTGCTTTTCAATATGCTGTCTAGGTTGGTCATAACTTTCCTTCCAAGGAGTAAGCGTCTTTTAATTTCATGGCTGCAGTCACCATCTGCAGTGATTTTGGAGCCCAAAAAGATAAAGTCTGACACTGTTTCCACTGTTTCCCCATCTATTTCCCATGAAGTGATGGGACCAGATGCCATGATCTTAGTTTTCTGAATGTTGAGCTTTAAGGCAACTTTTTCACTCTCCTCTTTCACTTTCATCAAGAGTCTTTTTAGTTCCTCTTCACTTTCTGCCATAAGGATAGTGTTATCTGAATATCTGAGGTTATTGATATTTCTCCCGGCAATCTTGATTCCAGCTTGTGCTTCTTCCAGTCCAGCATTTCTCATGATGTGCTCTGCATATAAGTTAAATAAGCAGGGTAACAATATATAGCCTTGACGTACTCCTTTTCCTATTTGGAACCAGTCTGTTGTTCCATGTCCAGTTCTAACTGTTGCTTCCTGATCTGCATACAGATTTCTCAAGACGCAGGTCAGGTGGTAGTATTCCCATCTTTTTCAGAATTTTCCAGTCTATTGTGATCCACACAGTCAAAGGCTGTGGCATAGTCAATAAAGCAGAAATAGATGTTTTTCTGGAACTCTCTTGCTTTTCTCATGATCCAGCAGATGTTGGCACTTTGATCTCTGGTTCTTCTGCCTTTTCTAAAACCAGCTTGAACATCTGGAATTTCACAGTTCACGTACTGCTGAAGCCTGGCTTGGAGAATTTTGAGCATTACTTTACTAGCATGTGAGATGAGTGCAATTGTGCAGTAGTTTGAGCATTCTTTGGGATTGGAATGAAAACTGACCTTTTCCAGTCCTGTGGCCACTGCTGAGTTTCCCAAATTTGCTGGCATATTGAGTGCAGCACTTTCATAGCATCATCTTTAAGGATTTGAAATAGCTCCACTGGAATTCCATCACCTCTACTAGCTTTGTTAGTAGTGATATTTTCTAAGGCCCATGAGTGATCACAGCATCATGATTATCTGGGTCATGAAGATCTTTTTTTTACAGTTCTTCTGTGTATTCTTGCCACCTCTTCTTGATATCTTCTGCTTCTATTAGGTCCGTACCATCTCTGTCCTTTATCGAGCCCATCTTTGCCTGAAATATTCCCTTGGTATCTCTAATTTTCTTGAAGAGATCTCGTCTTTCTCATTCTGTTGTTTCCCTCTATTTCTTTGCATTGATCACTGAGGAAGGCTTTATTATCTATGGTGTATACATGTATCATATGAATATGTAGCAAAATATGCTTACATTGCTTCATAGTCATAGGGAACATGTTACTAAAGATGTGTTGCTGAGTATATTATTGTAGTTGCTATATTATTTCTTTCTAATTAAAGTGTCCTAGATATGTGATGTATTTTATTTAAATTGCATTTCTACAATCATTTTCAATAACTTTTGAATGTCAATGACAAAAATTTATTTTTTATTATATTCTTTCATATTATATGTTTGGTACATAACTACATTAAGGGAATAAAAGCAAAGCTGAGACCTATCATGAATATGCATAAAGTGACTCAAAATTTCCCATTTTAGACCTTAAGAACAATGTTTCTTTTGTTTTACTCCACCATCTAGTCAATGAAAAGAGAATCTTAATTCTTTTACTCTGAGCTCTGATTGGAATATAGATTTTTATTTACATCATTGCTCTTTCAACCAATGTTTATAAAATAATCATGATAGCCTATCCTTCCATCCTTCCTTGCTCAGTCATGTCTGAGTCTTTGTGATTCCATGTCCTGTAGCCTGCCAGGCTCCTCTGTCTGTGTTGCCATTTGCCATTTCCTACTCTAGGGGATCTTCCCTACTCAGAGATCAAACTGACCTCTCTTGCATGTCCTGCACTCACAGTGGATTCACAGTGGTGGATTTTTACCACTACCGCCACCCAGGACCACTAGTGGCTCAGAGGTTAAAGCGTCTGCCTGCAATGCAGGAGACCGGGATTCGATCCCTGGGTCAGGAAGATCCCCTGGAGAAGGAAATGGCAACCCACTCCAGTATTCTTGCCTGGAGAATCCCATGGAGGGAGGGGCCTGGTAGGCTACAGCCCATGGGGTAACAAATAGTTGGACATGACTGAGCTACTTCACTTTCACTTTCAGCACCCCCCGGAAGCCCAGTCATGATAGCATTTATATTTATATATGTGATTTAAAATTTTTATAAACTTAACATTTTATTTAATCTCTATTAGTATAACGTGCATTTGGTTTCACAACATTTGTCCTGTTACCTTTATTCAGTAATATTAACAATTGATTTAACCACATTTCTCTTAATGATTTATATCTGAACATCTCATTTTTGTTTTCAACAGCTGAAGATGCATGTGGAGGAACAATGAGAGGATCTAGTGGCATCATATCAAGCCCTAGTTTTCCTAATGAGTACCATAATAATGCTGATTGCACTTGGACCATTGTAGCAGAACCTGGGGATACAATTTCACTCATATTTACTGATTTCCAAATGGAAGAAAAATATGATTACTTAGAAATAGAAGGTTCTGAGCCACCTACAATATGGTAAGTAGACAGTTTCTATCAACTTAGCATTGATGTCATTGCCTGAGGCAAAATTTGGATTCAAGAACAACTATATTTGGGCCTTTAAAGAATTAGATATCTTAAAAAATTAACAGATGCAGGAAAATTATAAAGAGTAATTATCAGAGCTGAGGAAATTTTGAAGATTGGGTACTGATATATAGAGTGGAATTTTGAAAGATGAAGCATTTCATCAGGTATTTGTTTATCACTCAATCAATGAAAAATAATTTGATTTTGATCAAAACTTGTGAAAGGAAATAAGAGTTGTTCCTACAGTTTTGTTCCTTAGTGTGCCAGTTCATATTTGGCATTTCTTTTCAAATTAATTGAATAGTCTTGGAAATAATTTGCCTTTTGTTTTGTAAGTAGATCTTCTATGTACCATGATATTTGGAGGCAAAAATTGAACCCTATGATATGGGTGAATATGATCTATTTCTTTAGAAACTCAAGACATGGCCTCATGAAACTGCAGAGTTTTCAAAACATAATTTTAGGATATAATATTTTTAAAAAGAAAATACATTTTTATTGTGTTTTAAAATTTTTAATGCACTGTTATCATTGAAGTGTAAAGTAAAATCAGTAATTGAGTGAAGAATGGTGGAATTAGTGAAATGAAGTCATAGGTAAAATCTAGATTAAAAGTGTATTTTGAGACATGTAAAAATTTGATAAGAATACTGAGAATTTATTGAAAGATTTTTATCAAAATCAATTAAATGAAGAGGTTTGCATTTTCAGATGATGATTCTTACTGAAGTATAGGGATTGATTTGAAGTGAGGCTAGATTAGCTACAGAAAACCTCTTAAGAGGTGATTGCTGTAATTCAAAAAAAAATCATGATAGCTTGTATTAGGATGATATTGATGGCGATAAAGAAGTAGAATGACTTGGTAGATATTTAGGAGGTATAATGATAAAGACCTCTGTAATGAAGAATGTTAAAGAAGGTGTTGTTCTAATAAAGCATCATTTTCTAGCTGGCATAAACTGGTGAAGGCCAGAGGTATACTGAGTTGGAAAATGTTGAAGAAAGGTCAAGTTTCGAATAGAAATACTGTGATTATTGAGAGTTGTTTTAGATATAAGTAGTTTGAAGTCTCTTTGAGACATATTAAAGCCATCTGATAAACAGTATCTATTTATATGATTCAACAGCTGTGAGTAGAAGCACAACTGATATGTACTTGATATTGATGGTAAAAAAAACAAAAGCACATTGATAGGAGTCTAAAAGGTAGGAGGAAGAGAGATAGGAGGAAATACAAGGGATAAGGTGTCATATAGGCAAGAGAAGTATGAAGAAGGAGGAATAAGATGACATTACAGATTGCCATTGAAAGGACACTAGGTAAATATGTGTGTGTTTCTTTTGTGACCCCATGGATTGTAGCCCACCAGGCTCCTCTGTCTATGGGATTTTCCAGGCAAGAATACCGAAGTGGGTAGCTATTTCCTTCTCCAGGGGATCTTCCTGACTCAGGGACTGAACCCAGATCTCCTGCATTGCAGGTGTATTCCTAACCGCTGAGCCACCACAGAGGCCCATGTATTATATGCAAACACATAAATTAGATATACACACACATATGTACACATTAGTGTGTGTATATGTGTGTGTATATATATATACACACACACACCCCTATATGGTGTACTATCTTTCATATGTTTGGAATATATACATTTTATATATATATATGCTAATGGCTTCCCTGGTGGCTCAGCGGTAAATAATCCGTCTGCCAATGCAGGAGACATGGGTTCATTCCCTGGCTTGGGAAGATCCCCTGGAGAAGGAAATGACAACCCACTCCAGTATTCCTGCCTGGAAAATCCCATGGACAGAGGAGCCTGGTGGGCTCCAGTCCATGGAGTCACAAGAGTTGGACATGACTTAGCGACTAAATGACAGACAAATATATGCTAATAATTCCAAGTTTAACAATATTTCTCATATGGGGTTTTGTGTGTGTGTGTGTGTGTTTGTAATATTTACATCAGAATTACCTTCAGTGTTTGTTGAAGTGCAGATTTACAAGCTCCTGCACAAATGTATTGATGTATATGCTATAGACATGAAATTAGTAGTCTGCAAACCAGATTATTCCACTCATTGCTATGGCAAGTAAAACAGTAAGTTTGGTTTTATCAGTATCGTAACTCTGTCAATATAACTATCCTATAAGCCATCCTACAAGAGCTAAAATATTTCTTACCACTCAAAAAACTGAAAGTCAAATTAACATGGTATATGAAACTAATCAAACTAATTCTGTAATATATACATTTATATATATGGTATGGATTTATATAATGGATAGCACAAAGATTGCGTTAGTGAATCAACAATTATCCAACTAAATAAGATAAGTTTATTAGAAGTAACAGACTATAATTTCATTCTACAAAATAAATATTACATATACTAACCCGGCTGCTGCTGCTAAGTCACTTCAGTCGTGTCCGACTCTGTGTGACCCCATAGACAGCAGCCCACCAGGCTCCCCCATCCCTGGGATTCTCTAGGCAAGAATACTGCAGTGGGTTGCCATTTCCTTGTCCAATGCATGAAAGTGAAAAGTAAAAGTGAAGTCGCTCAGTCGTGTCCGACCCTCAGCAACCCCATGGACTGCAGCCTTCCAGGCTCCTCTGTCCATGGGATTTTCCATGTCAGGAGCACTGGAGTGGGGTGCCACTGCCTTCTCTGATACTAATTGTATCAAACAGGTATTTCTCTTTACCACCTTATTTATGACAATTATGAGACTAAAATGTACAGTGAAGAAGCTGTGGTTCTGTATATTATTGTTGCTTATTCACAGCAGCAAAATAATTTGATTAAATATGTATTGTGGTTCTATAATTTTGAATTAACATTCATTGCTGTGATAAGAGAATTTAACATAAGATCTACCTTCTTAGCAAAATTTTAAGTGTGCAATACAGTGTTCTTAATCATAGGCACAATATTGAACAGCAGATCTGTAGAATAGAACTTACCTGTTTTACATAACTAAAACTTTAATTCTAGTGGATAGCAAATCTCCATTTCCTTTCCCCCCCAGCCATTGGCAAATACTATTACACTCTCAGTTTCTGTAACTATGTAAGATATCTCATATAAGCAAAATCATGCAGTATTTGTCCTTCTGTGGGTGGCTTATTTCACTTTATGTAACGTCCTTAAGGTTCATCCGTATTGTTGAATATAGCAGGATTCTTATTTCCTAAGGTTGAATGTTATTTCTTTTTATGTGTATGCTACGTTTTCCTTACCCATTCTTCCAAAATGGTTGCCTCTCTTTAGACAAATAGAGTACTCACTAAATGGTAAGAGCCAGAGGGATTTTAGGGATCCAGCTGCCCAGGGTTCTTTGAGGGAAATATGTTTTGAGGCTTATTGTGTATGTTTACAATTCAGGATGAAAACCAAGATCTTCTAATAGTTACTGCAGTGTAATTTTTGACAAAAGTAATTCTTGTTATGCATACAACCAGGTCTTTCTCAAAAATATATGTCATCTATCAGTAAAACATTTTGAAAGCCTAAAACTCTGACATATGAATAGAACAATATGGATTAATGCTTTTAAATGCCTAAAGTTCCTACTAGATATTTAGTTGATACCTAAATATGAATTTGCATCAAATAAAACTTCTTATAGATATCTAAGAATCCCTAGTATGGTTAATTTACCATTTTTAGTACATCTGAATGTATTTTTTTTACCTTAAGGAAAACCTGTTTGACTGCACCCAGAAGAGGTACATGCCTTGCTTGCTCATCCACTAAAATAAAAATTACATAATAGATGAAACCAGAATTAACACAAATAACTGGGAACTACTGAGAGAAGCATTTTGAAAGTTTTCTAAAAAGACCACTTCAATTTAAGTACATGATATTTCCTCTCTGACTTCTTTTTCATAGTATCTTTAAAAAAAATTGGAGCATAATTGCTTTACAGTGTTGTATTTCTTTCTTCTATACAGCAAAGTGAATCATTTATATATATACATGTATCCCCTCTTTTTTAGATTTCCTTCACATTTAGGTTACAAAAGAGCACTGAGTAGAGTTCCCTGTGGTATAAAGTAGGTTTCATTAGTTATCTGTTTCATACATGATAGTGTATATATGTTGATCTCTGTTTCCCAATTCATTCAACCCACTCTTTCCCACTTGGTATCCGTAAGTTTTATCTCTACATGTTTGTCTTTATTTCTGCTTTGAAAATAAGTTCATCTGTACCATTTTTCTAGATTCCACATAAAAGTGATATATGATATGATTTTTTTTCTCTTTCTGACTTACTTCACTCTGTACATCAGTTTCAAGGTCTATTCACTCCTCTGCAAGTGGCATTATTGTGTTCCTTTTTTATGGCTTAGTAATATTCTGTTGAACCACCTCAGATATGGTGACTATATGTGTAAATACACACAGACTCACACACATTGAATAAAGTATGGAAAACCACTAGGTCATTCAGAAGTGACCTAAATCAAGAAAGAAGAGAAACCAAAGGCAAAGGAAAAAAAGAAAGATATATCTATCTGAATGCAGAGTTCCAAAGAATAGCAAGGAGAGATAATAAAGCCTTCCTAAGTAAACAATGCAAAGAAATAGAGGAAAACAATAGAATGGAAAAGACTAGAGAGCTCTTCAAGAAAATTAGAGATACCAAGGGAACATTTCATGCAAAGATGGGCACAATAAAGGACAGAAATGGTATGGACCTAACAGAAGCAGAAGATATTAAGAAGAGGTAGCAAGAATACCCAAGAACTATACAAAAAAGATCATAATGACCGAGATAACCATGATAGTGTGATCACTCAACTAGAGTCAGACATCCTGGAGTACAAAGTCAAGTGGGCCTTAGGAAGCATCACTATGAACAAAGCTGGTGGAGGTGATTGAATTCCAGCTGAGGTATTTCAAATCCTAAAAGATCATGCTGTGAAACTGGTGCACTAGTACTCCAGCAAATTTGCAAAGCTCAGCAGTGGCCACAGGACTGGAAAAATTCATTTTCCATTCCATTCCCAAAGAAAGGCAATACCAGTGAATGTTCAAACTACCACACAATTGTACTCATTTCACATGCTCGCAAACTAATGCTCAAAATCCTACAAGTTCGGCTTCAACAGTACGTGAACGGTACGAGAACTCCCAGATGTACAGGCTGGATTTAAAAAGGGCAGAGAAACCAGAGATCAATTTGCCAACATCCCCTGGATCTTAGAAAAAGCAAGGAAATTCCAGAAGAACATCTACTTCATTATTACACCAAAGACTTTGACTGTGTGATCACAAAAAACTAGAATATTCTTAAAGAGATGGGAATACCAGACCTTACCTGCCTCCTGAGTAACCTGTATGCAGGTCAATAAGCAATAATTAGAACCAGTCATGGAACACCAAACTAGTTCAAAATTGGGAATGGAGTATGTCAAGGCTGTATATCGTCACCCTGCTTATTTAACTTCTATGCAGAGTACATCATGAAAAATACTGGGCTGGATGAGGGTGAAGCTGGAGAAAAGATTGCTGTGAGAAATATCAATAACCTCAAATGGCACTGCCCTTGTGGCAGAAAGTGAAGAGGAACTAAGGAGAGTCCTGATGAGGATGAAAGGAGAGTGAAAAAGTTGGCTTAAAACTCAACATTTAAAAAAAGCTGAGATCACGCCATCCAGTCCCATCACTTCATGACAAATAGATGGGGAAAAAATGGAAGCAGTGACAGACTTTATTTTCTTGGACTCCAGAATCATTGTGGATAGTGACTGCAGCCAGGAAATTAAAAGATATGTGCTTCTTGGGAAAGAAAACTGACAAACCTAGACAGTGTATTAAAAAGCAGAGATATCACTTTGCTGCCAATTGTCCATATAGTCAAAGCTGTGATTTTTCCAGTAATCATGTATAGATAAGAGAGTTGGATCATAAAGAAGGCTGTTGCTGCTGCTGCTGCTAAGTTGCTTCAGTCATGTCTGACTCTGTGCGACCCCATAGACTGCAGCCCACCAGGCTCCCCCATCCCTAGGATTCTCCAGGCAAGAACACTGGAGTGGGTTGCCATTTCCTTCTTCAATGCATGAAAGTGAAAAGTAAAAGTGAGCTCTGAGGAATTGATGCTTTCAAACTGTGATACTAGAGAAGAGTCTTGATAGTCCTTTGGACAGCAAGGTGATCAAACCGGTCAATCCTAAAGGATACCAGCCCTGAATATTCATTGGAAGGACTGATGCTGAAGCTGAAACTCCAGTACTTTGGCCACCTGAAGCAAAGATGGGAAGAGCTGACTCATTGGAAAAGATGCTGATGCTGGGCAAGACTGAAGGCAGAAGAAGGGGATGACAGAGGATGAGATAGTTGGATGGCACATTCACTAGACATGAGTTTCAGCAAACTCAAGGAGATAGTGAAAGATAGGGGAGCCTGGTGTTCTGCAGTCCATATGGTCACAAAGAGTTAGACCTGACTGAGCAACTGAACAATAATAACAACATAAATACATATTAGTATAGCATCCATATTTACCACATCTTCTTTATCCATTCTTCTATTAATGGACATTTATATTATTTCCATTTCCTGGCTATTGTAAATAGTGCTGCTGTAAACACTGAGGTCGGTGTATTTTTGAATTATGTTTTTTTCCAGGTATATGCCCAGAAGTGAAATTTATGGGTCATATGGTAGTTCTATTTTTATTTTTCCTGAAGACTTCCGTAATGTTCTCCATAATGGCTGTACCAATTTACATTCCAGTGAATAGTGTCAGAGAGTTCCCTTTTCTCCACACCCTCTACAGCATTCATTTTTAATTTATTAAAAAAATATTTTTGATTGTAGAAAAACTGCTTTACAGTGTTGTGTTGGTTTCTGCCATACAACAGTACTGATCAGCCATAATTAAATATGTATCTCTTCCCTCTTGAGCCTCCTTCCTACCCCCCATGCTGTCCCTCTAGGTCATTACAGAGTTCCAAGCTGGACTTCCTGTGTTATATAGCATCTTCTTACTATCTATTTTACACATGGTAGTGTATATATATTGTTTCTTCTTTCTCCATTCATCCTACTCTTTCCTTCTCCAATTGTGTCCACAAGTCATTTATCTATATCTGCATATCTATTCCTTCTCTGCAACTTAAGTTCATCAACACAACTTTCCTCGATTCCATATATATGCATTAATACATGATAATTGTTTTTCTCTTTCTGTCTTACTGCACTCTGTATCACAGGCTCTAAGTTTATCCACCTCACTAGAACTGACTCAAATTCATTCTTTTTAATGACTAAGTAATATCCCTTTGTATATATGTACCACATCTTCTTTATCCATTCACCTGTCCATTGAGTATTCATCCATTGATGGATGAATGTCCAGGTTCCTTTCATGTGCTAGCTATGGAGTAAAGAATGCTAATATGAACTTTGGGATACATGTGTCTTTTTCAATTATGGTGTTGGCAGGGTATATGCCCAATAGTAGGATTGCTGGTCCATATGATAGTTTTATTCCTAGTTGTTTAAGGAATCTCCATACTGTTCTTTGTAGTGACTGTATCAATTTACATTCCCGTCAGCAATGCAAGAGTGTTTTGTTTTCTCTGCAACCTCTCCAGCATTTATTGTTTGTTGATTTTTTTTTGACTATGTCCATTCTGACTGGTGTGAGTTGATATCTCACTGTTCTTTTGATTTGAATTTCTCTAATAATTAGTGATGTTGAGCATCTTTTCATGTGTTTACTGGCTATCTGTATATCTTCTTTGGAGAAATGTTTATCTAGGTCTTCTACCCATTTTTTGATTGGGCTGTCTTTTTTTCTGTTACTGAGTTGTATGAATTGCTTATATACATTGCAGATTCCAGCATTTATGTTTTGTAGATATTTTGATAATAGCCATTCTGACTAGCCTGAGGTGATCTCTCATTATAGTTTTAGTTGTATTTCTCTAATATTTAGTGATGTTGAGCATCTTTTCATGTTGTTTCTCACCATCTGTATGGTTTCTTTGGAGAAATGTATGTTTAGATCTTCTCCCCAATTTTTGATTCAGTTATTATTATTATTTTTTTTTGAGTTGAATGAGCTGTTTGGATATTTTGGATGTTAATCCCTTGTTGGTTGCTTCATTTGCAAATATATTCTCCCATTCTGAGGGTTGCCTTTTATTTTTAATTTTTCTCTATTTTTATTTACTTGTTTTTAAAAATTATTTTTATTGGAGTACAGTTGTTTTACAATGTTGTGTTAGTTTCTACTTTATGGCAAAATGAATCAACCAAACATAAACATATATTCCCTCCCTTTTGAACTTCCTTCTCATTCAGGACACCACAGTGCATTATGTCCTTTCCTGTGCTCTTCAGTATGTTCTTATTAGTTATCTATTTTATACATAGCATTGGTAGTATATATGTGTGCATCACAATCTCCCAATTCTTCCCACTTCCTTCCCCTTTGCTACCCATACATTTGTTCTCTAAGACTGTCTCTGTTTCTGCTTCTCAGATAAGATCATCTTTACCATTTATATAAGTGATATTATACAATATTTGTTTTTCTCTTTCTCACTGACTTCCCTCTATATGACATTGTCTAGGTCCATCCATGTCTCTAAAAATGACCTAATCTCATTACATTTTGTGGCTGAGTAATGTTCCATTGTAAATATTTACTGCATCATCTTTATGCATTCTTCCACTGATGGTCATTTAGGCTACTTCCATGTCCTGGTTGTCATAAATAGTGCTGCTGTGAACACTGGGGTGCATCTATCTTTTGGGATTATGGTTTGCTTCTGGTATATGTCCAGGTGTGGGTTTTCTGAGTCTTATGATGGTTCTATTTTTAGTTTTTTGAGGAACTTCCATACTGTTTTCCATGGTAGTTGTCCCTTTTCTCAATACTCACTCCAGCATTTATTGTTTGTAGATTTTTGATAATAGCCATCCTGACCAGTGAGAGGTGATACCTCACTGTAGTTTTGCTTTGTATTTCTCTAATAATTATAATAAAGCTTTCCTGGTGGCTCAGACTGTAAAGTGTCTGTCTACAATGTGGGAGACCTGGGTTCAATCCCTGGGTTGGGAAGATCCCCTGGAGAAGGAAATGGCAATCCACTCCAGTACTATTGCCTGGAAAACCCCATGGACAGAGGAGCCTGGTAGGCTACAGTGCATGGAGTCGCAAAAAGTCAGACACTATTATAATTATAATAGCAATGTTGAGCATCTTTTCATGTGCTTGTTGATCATCTGTATGTGTGCTGAATTTTGTTAAATGCTTTTTCTACATCTATTGAGATGATCATGTGTTTTTTGTTTTTCTTTTTGTTGGTATGGTGTGTCACATTGATTGCTTTGTATATATTGGATCATCCTTCTGACCTTGAAATCAATCCACCCAGGTCAAGATGTATGATACATTTTAGGTGTTTTTGTATTTGGTCTGCCAATATTTTGTTGAGAATTTTTGCATCTATATTCATCAAAGATACTGACTTATGATTTTACTTTTTTGTAGTGTCTTTGTCTATTTTTGGTATCAGGGTGATGATGGTTTCTAGAATGACTTTGAGAATGGCCCCTCTGTAATGTTTTGGAAGAAATTTGAGATGGATTGGTATAAGTTCTTTTTTGCATGTTTGGTAACTTTCCCCAGTTAAGCTGTCCAGTCCTGGATTTTGTTTACAAGGAGGTTTTTTTTTAAGTTACAGATTCTATTTCACTTGTAGTGATCAGTCTGTTCAGATTATCTTTTTCTTCTTGATTCATTTTTGATTTGTTGGCATTTATTTGTTCATTGTATTCTCTTATTTATTTATTTTTGGTATATCTTTTATAGGTTGTTATTTCTCCTCTTTCTTTTCTTATTTTATTTGAGTCTCTCTTTTCTTCTTCATGAGTCTGGGCAGAGGTTTGTTGATTTTGTTTATCCTTTCAAAGAATTAGCTCTTGTTTTTATTGAATTTTTTCTCCTATTTTATGAATGTCTAATCTATTTCCTCTTTTAACTTTAACTTTTTTTCCCCATTCTTCTGCAAACCTTAGGTTTTGTTTGTTCCTCTTTTTCTAATTCTTCTAGGTGATATGTTAAGTTGTTATTTGAGATTTTTCTTGTTTTTTGAGGAAGGCCTGTATTGCATGAAATTCCTTCTTAGAGCTGCTTTTGTTGTATCTCACAGATTTGTACTGGTTTGTTTTGTAATTTTTGTCAAAGTATTTGTCTTTTTGTTTTTGTTTTTTTATTTTTCCAGTCTTATTGAGATATAATTGACACACAGCACTATGTAAGTATAACATAATGATTTGACTGATGTACATCATGAAATCATTATCACAGTAAGTTTAGTAAACTCCATCATCTCATAAAGATATAAAATTAAAGATAGAAATGATTTTCCATTGTGATGAGAGCTCTTAGAATTTATTTCTTTGATATATAATGTACAACAATCTTAATTATATGTATGTAATGTTGTACATTGCATCACTAGCACTGAATTGTCAAAGTATGTTTTAAATTTCTTCTTTGATTTCATCGTTGACCCATTGTTTTTTAGTCTTATGTTGCTCGTTCCACATGTAATCTTTTTTTACTTGTTTGTTTCTCTTTCTGAGATTAATTTCAGTTTCATGCCATTTTGGTCAGAAAAGATGCTTGAAATAATTCCTGTCCTCTTATTGTTGAGACTTGTTCTATCTCCTATTAGATAGTCTCTCCCAGAGAAAGTTTCATTTGCACTTGAGAAGAAAATGAATTCTGAATTTTTTAAATGTACTTTCTTGAAAATATCAATTAAGTCCTACTGTAAGAATCTTTGTGGCCTTATCGATTTTCTATTTGGAAGATCTGTTCCATTGATGTGAGTAGGGTGTTAAGGTCTCCTATTATTGTATTTCTGTCAGTTTCTCCCTTTATGTCTGTTAGTATTGTTTTATGTATTTAGGTGCTCCTGTATAAGGTGTTTATATGTTAATGAGTGCAATGTCTTTTCCTATTGATCCTTTTTTCATTATGTACTGTCCTTATCTTTCTATGTTTTAAAGTCCATTTTGTCTGATATGAATATTGCTGCCCCCACTTTCTTATCATTTCTGACTGCATGAAATATCTTTTTTCCATCCCTGCTTTCAATCTGTATGTGTCCTTTGCCCTAAAGCACGTCTTTTATAAGCAGTATATTCTCATTTGATTCATTTGCAAGTATATTTTCCCATTCAGTTGTTTGTCTTTTTGTTTTGTTTCTGGTTTCCTTTGCTGTACAAAATACCTTTTTGCCCCACATTTAATTATCTGGACACACATAATGTTGTGGTTTTAAGACATCATTATATTTGTTTCCCCTATGTAATCATGTTAAGATTCATCATGTTAAATAAAACATAATGGAAAGTATTGAATTTAATTATTTCTAACTATTACATGTAAGAGTATTCTAAAAGTTTATAGTATCTTTAAAAGAAAAAAAATATAATAAGCAGCCTAGTTTTTATATTTTGTATTATATATACATATATATGTGTGTGTGTGTTTTTATATTTTGAAGAAAGGTGTAAAAGTGTCAAATAGAAGATACTGGTTAAAAGTACTTATGAATTCACAAAATGGAGAACCATTCAGATTGTGGTTGAGAGGGAAGCTTACAAAGAGCTTTAGGCCCTGAATTGGATGTTGAAAGATAATAGTCTTTGAGCCAGTTACATGAAATTCCTGCTTATGCTATATCTGTTAATCCTGCCACTTTTTGTTCCAGCATTTAGGGAGTAGAATTATGTTTCCCTTAAAAATATATATTCAGACCCAAGTCTGTTGCGTCTGTAAATGTGACCTTATTTGGAAATACAGTCTGCAGATATGTTCAACTTTAGATAAGGTCAGTTTATATTTTAATGTGGGCCCTAATACATTGATTGTCACTATTATTAGAACAAAATTTGGATATAGACATACAGGGAGAGAAGAATATGTGATGCTGAAGCAGAGATTGAAATTACATATCTAGAGCTAAGGACTGAAAAGGATTTCCAACAACCTTATGCAAGCTAGGAAGAAGTAATGCAGGATTCTTCAGTAGGACAGAGCATACATAGTGCTGCTGACCTTTGATTTCAAAATTCTGTGTATAGACCTGTGTGATAATAAAACTGTTGTCTTAAGATACCTAATTTTTGGTACTTTTTGATTAAATCCATTGGGAATTAATGAATTAACAATAATTTTCAATAATTCTTTCCAGTTTCAAAGGACATTTAAAGGTATAACTAAGCTCTTTCATATAGTATATAAAATTTGTTCAAGGATTCAAGGACAACCTTCATTTAAGAGGTGCTAAAATCCATCTGTTTGGCAGACATCACTCAGTATATGCACCAGAGGCCATGTTGATTGCTAACTAAAAAGAACTAATAAGAGCACTTGCCCACAGTACCAAAGAATGAGGCAGAAGGTACTATATTCAAGCCTAGAGATAGAGTGCGTTTACTTGAGAGTGGTAGAATGTAAAGAAAGGAAAATATTTTAAAATACCAAGGTAGTTTATTATAAATTTAAAAGACATTAATATATTATATGTATAGTTTGGAAGATAATCACTCCAGGTTTCTCTGCAACAATAAGAGTACCTTGTTATAAGTGATTAAGAAGTCAGAATGTTATAATAGAGAAATAAATCAGTGGTATAAGTGACTCTTCAAAGAAATCCAAAAAATAATATTGAATGGGAAAGTGCTACTTAATTTTTACTTTAATAAAATTTTGGAGTATGTCCTTCTAGTGTGTAGCTTTTCAGCTCTATCATGCCTGTATGATTTGCCATCATCTAAGTTTGTAAAAAAGAGTGATGTACTGTTTCTCATACTTAAGGCATTTCATTTTTCTTCAGACAAAATGTAAAATCCTTTAAACTTACTGTGTTACTTCAAACTTCAAATGCAAATTTGGCAGCCCCTCTATATAATATTCTCTCTGCTGCTGGTGCTGCTAAGTTGTTGAGTCATGTCCAACTTTGTGTGACCCCATAGACAGCAGTTCACCAGGCTCCCCCATCCCTGAGATTCTCCAGACAAAAACACTGGAGTGGGTTGCCATTTCCTTCTCCAATTCATGAAAGTGAAAAGTGACAGTGAAGTCACTCAATTGTGTCTGACTCTTAGCAACCCCATGGACTGCAGCCCACCAGGCTCCTCCGTCCATTGGGTTTTCCAGGCAGGAGTGCTGGAGTGGGGTGCTGTTGCCTTCTCCATCATTCTCTCTACTTAGAAAAAGATGAAACTAACTTGAATTGAAGAAAAATCAAAGTTTAATACTAGGGTGAATTGTTCTGGTAATTATTTCACTACTGCTAGGAAGTTCACTGAAAATAAGATTACCTGTGGTGAAAATATAAATGAAGATTTTGTGTTAATACAATAATTTAAACTTTGCTAACCAGTCCATTCTGAAGGAGATCAGCCCTGGGATTTCTTTGGAAGGAATGATGCTAAAGCTGAAACTCCAGTACTTTGGCCACCTCATGCGAAGAGTTGACTCATTGGAAAAGACTTTGATGCTGGGAGGGATTGGGGGCAGGAGGAGAAGGGGACGACAGAGGATGAATGGCTGGATGGCATCACTGACTCGATGGACATGAATCTGTGTGAACTCCAGGAGTTGGTGATGGACAGGGAGGCCTGGCCTGCTGCGATTCATGGGGTCGCAAAGAGTTGGACACAACTCTGAACTGAACTGAACTAAACTGAACTGAATCTTATAATTATTAAGAATATATTTGCCAAAATATTTTCTTCAATATGTACTGAATAATGATATTTATTTTGAAAAATTCCAAGTAATTTTTACAATCTCATTCATTTGTTTTATTTTAATATTTGATTTCTAGGGGTAGCTTAGGATAATATTCAGTTCAGTTCAGCAACTCAGTTGTGTCCAACTCTGCAACCCCATGGATCGCAGTACGCCAGGCCTCCCTGTCCATCACCAACTCCCAGAGTTTACCCAAACTCATATCCATCGAGTCAGTGATGCCATCCAGCCATCTCATCCTCTGTCGTCCCCTTCTCCTCCTGCCTCCAATCCCTTCCAGCATCAGGGTCTTTTCCAGTGAGTCAACCACTCACATGAGTTGGCTTAAGTATTGGAGCTTCAGCTTCAGCATCAGTCCTTCCAAGGAACACCCAGGACTAATCTCCTTTAGGATGGACTGGTTTGATCTCCTTGCAGTCCAAGGGACTCTCAAGAGTCTTCTCCAACACCACAGTTCAAAAGCATCAGTTCTTCAGTGCTAAGCTTTCTTCACAGTCCAACTGCTGGAAAAACCATAGTGTTGACCAGACGGGTTGGCAAAGTCATGTCTCTGCTTTTGAATACGCTATCTAGGTTGGTCCTAACTTTACTTCCAAGGAGTAAGCGTCTTTTAATTTCATGGCAGCAGTCACCATCTGCAGTGATTTTGGAGCCCCCAAAATAAAGTCTGACACTGTTTCCCCATTTATTTCCCATGAAGATAGATTGGCCAATCAGTTCCTTTGAGTTTTTCTGTAAGATGTCATGGAAAAGCTTGAACGAACTTTTTGGCCAACTCAGTGAATATTCTTTGAAAAGATAAAGGGCAAAAAAAAAAAAAAAAATCCTTCACATATACTTCCTGGGTCAGGATTGCTAAAATGTTCTAATCCTTGTCCAAAGTAGCATTTTCATTAATCTAAAATACATGCTGCCTGTGAAACAAAAGATGTTCTCACAGGCTTTGCATCCATAATCTTGGATGTTTCAGAAAGTAACAGGTACAAATTAACTAGTGTTCAAATCATTTTTTTTTCTTTCCTTTACCCTTTGCTTTAAAAGGAGACCTGGCTTAATTTCTTATATGTAGTGATATGGTTCTGAAGGTGTTTGGTGAATACATCTTCTTTGTGGCATTTACATATAGATGTAATTCTTATGAGGATCTTGTCCATCACTTAGTCTTCAAATAGAATAAGAAAGTGATGCAGTGGTTTTATCTTAATATTTTAATATCATCTTAATATCATAATATTTTCAAAATAATTTTCTAAAAGATAAACAAAATAAAATAAAATACAGACTTTATAATTAAGATTTCCACTTTCATTAAAGCCAACATAGGCATTCAAAAATTAATCAAAATGAAGCTTTTCAACCCCTCAAATTTATACAAAAGCAGAATGACTAAGATAAAGAAAAATAAAATCATGATATAATTTGTTTTATGTTCATTTATTTTAATGAAAGTTAAGCTGAACTTTCATTTGGTTAGCTTATAATTTTCTTTTTAATTTAAGAATATTTTGAGGCAAAGAACATATTTCATGTTTACTTTACTAAATTGGAATTATTTAAACAATGGAAGTCTGTGCAACACATAATGGATTTCTTAAGAATCAGTACCATAAAAGAATACTTAATCTATTTTATCTGAAATTTGTTTCAAGGTGATCTGTGTGGCATGCAGGAAAAAGAAGTATATACTATATTCCCCAACTAACAAGTAGAGCTGGGAAAGTGATACAATATAAAACTCTAGGAGACTCCAGGTATATCATGGTCTATATAAGTGGCACCTGTTTCTGTTGTACAGTGCACAGCTAGTATGACTATAAATGGTATCCTTTTTGTATTGAGTTTAGTTTCTTGCAAGGATGGTCTTCCTCTATCCAGACTGTACTACTGTGAATGAAAAGCTTTTACATCAATTCTTTTTTGATGAGTGAACATCCTTTCCTAACTCCAAACTCCCCTTCGTTTATGTTTTAGATTTTACTTGTATTTTCACATTAAAAACTTTAATTAGGCATCTCAGAAAACAAATAATCTGGTGCTGGAAACATGTATTCTTTCTGATTTCTCCCATGTCAAAAATGAGTCTCAAATTCAATCTCAAATATTAATGATTTCTGACTTCTGTTATTGTTCACTCCAAGTAGTTCAGTTACTGGTTGACACGTTCCTTGCTATCTCTTCTCATATTACATATTTTTGTATTCCTAAGTGATGTTAAACTAGCTTCTTTTCAGCTGTAGTCTTTCTTGTGTGTTAGAGATATTTATTAACTAGTTTTTCTGACTCTACCCTTCCACTCACTTCTTGTCATAATGTCTTCCTCAGTTCAGTTCTTCGGAGAAGGCAATGGCACCCCACTCCAGTACTCTTCCCTGGAAAGTCCCATGGAAGGAGGAGCCTGGTAGGCTACAGTCCATGGGGTCGCTAAGAGTCGGACACGACTGAGCGACTTCACTTTCACTTTTCACTTTCATGAATTGGAGAAGGAAATGGCAACCCGCTCCAGTATTCTTGCCTGGAGAATCCCAGGGACGGGGGAGCCTGGCGGACTGCCGTCTATGGCGTCGCACAGAGTCGGACACGACTGAAGTGACTTGGCAGTAGCAGCAGTTCAGTTCAGTTGCTCAGTCATGTCCAACTCTTTGCAACCCCGTGGATCACAGCACACCAGGCCACCCTATCCATCACGAACTCCCGGAGTTCACACAAACTCATGTCCATTGAGTTGGTGATGCCATCCAGCCATTTCATCTTCTGTCATCCCCTTCTCCAGCCCCCAATCCCTCCCAGCATCAAGGTCTTTTCAAATGAGTCAACACTTCGCATGAGGTGGCCAAGGTATTGGAGTTTCAGCATCAGCGTCAGTCCTTCCAATGAATACCCACGACTGATCTCCTTTAGGATGGACTGGTTGGATCTCCTTGTAGTCCAAGGGACTCTCAAGAGTCTTCTCCAACACCACAGTTCAAAAGCATCAGTTCTTTGGTGCTCAGCTTTCTTCACAGTCCAACTCTCACATCCATACATGACCACTGGAAAAACCATAGCCTTGACTAGATGGACCTTTGTTGGCAAAGTAATGTCTCTGCTTTTTAATATGCTATCTAGGTTGGTCATAACTTTCCTTGCAAGGAGTAAGCGTCTGTTAATTTCATGGCTGCAATCACCATTTGCAGTGATTTTGGATCCCCCCAAAATAAAGTCTGACACTGTTTCCACTGTTTCCCCTTCTATTTTCCATGAAGTGATGGGACCAGATGCCATGATCTTCGTTTTCTAAATGTTGAGCTTTAAGCCAACTTTTTCACTCTCCTCTTTCACTTTCATCAAGAGGCTTTTTAGTTCCTCTTCACTTTCTACCATAAAGGTGTTGGTATCTGCATATCTAATGTTATTGATATTTCTCCTAGAAATCTTGATTCCAGCTTGTGCTTCTTCCAGCCCAGCTTTTCTCATGATGTTCTCTGCATATAAGTTAAATAAGCAGGTGACAATATACAGACTTGACATACTCCTTTCCCTATTGGAACCAGTCTGTTGTTCCACATCCAGTTCTAACTGTTGCTTCCTGACCTGCATACAGGTTTCTCAAGAGGCAGGTCAGGTGGTCTGGAATGCCCATCTCTTACAGAATTTTCCACAGTTTTGTGATCCACACAGTCAAAAGCTTTGGCATAGTCAATAGAGCAGAAATAGATGTTTTTTGGAACTCTCTTGCTAGGAATGTCATCCTAGACATTTCTTCCTAGACTAGTAATATCTAGTCTAGGAATGTCTTCTGAGAATAACCCAAAAGGATGAGTGTTGTTATAACCATAGTTTATAGTTCTATCTCAAATTGGAGAAAGTAGAGAAAACCACCAGGCCATTCAGGTACAATCTAAATTAAATCCCTTATAATTATACAATGGAGGTGATTAATAGATTTAAGTGATTAGATGTGGTAGACAGAATGCCTGAAGAACTTTGGATGGAGGTTTGTAACATTGTAGAGGAGTTTGTGACCAATACCACTCCAAGAGAAAGAAAAGCAAGAAGGAAAAGTGGGCATCTAATGAGGCCTTAAAAATAGCTGAGAAAAGAAGAGAAGCAGAAAAAAGGAGAAAAGGAAAGATATACCAACTGAATGCAGAATTCCAAAGAATAACAAGGAGAGATAGGAAAGCCTTCTTAAGTAGACAGTGCAAAGAGATAGGTAAAACCAATAGAATGGGAAAAAGACTAGAGATCTCGTCAAGAAAATTGGAGATGCCAAGGCAAAATTTCATGCAAAGATGAGCATAATAAAGGACAGAAATGGCAAGGACCTAACAGAAGAAGAGATTAAGAGAAGTGGCAATAATACACAGAGGGATTATTAAAAAAAAAATTCTTAATGACTCAGGTAACCATGATGGTGTCGTCTCTAAGCTAGAGCTAGATATCTTGGAATGTAAAGTCAAGTAGGAAGCTTTACTACGAACAAAGCCAGTGGATGTGATGAAATTCCACCTGAGCTACTTCAAACCTTAAAATTTGATGCTTTTTAAAAATATATAAATTTATTTATTTTAATTAGAGGTTAATTAGTTTATTGTATTGGTTTTGCCATACATCAGCATGTATCTGCCACAGGTATACACGTGTTCACCATCCTGAATCCCCCTCCCTCCTCACTCTCTGTACCATCCCTCTGGGTCATCCCAGTGCAGCAGCCCCAAAGCATCCAGTATCATGCATTGAACCTGGGCTGGCAACTCGTTTCATTTATGATATTATACATGTTTCAATGCCATTCTCCGAAATCATCCCACCCTCTCCCACAGAGTCCAAAAGACTGTTGTATACATCTGTGTCTCCTTTGTGCTTCACTCAGTTTGCAACAAATTTGGAAAACTCAGCATGGGCCACAGAACTGGAAAAGGTCAATTTTCATTCCAGTCCCAAAGAAGGGCAATGCCAAAGAATGTTCAAACTTCCAAACAATTGCATGCACTTCACATGCTATCAAAGTAATGCTCAAAATTCTCCAAGCTTGGCTTCAGCAGTAAGTGATCTGAGAACTTCCAGATGTTGAAGCTGGAATTAGAAAAGAGAACCAGAAATCAAATTGCCAACATCCATTGGAACATAGAAAAAGCAAGAGAGTTCCAGAAAAACATCTGCTTTATTGACTAAGCCAAAAGCCTTTGACTGTGTGGATCACAGCCAACTGTGGAAAATTCTTAAAGAGATGGGAACATCAGACCACCTGACCTGCCACCTGAGAAATCTGTATACAGGTCAAAAAGTAACAGTTAGAACCGGACATGGGACAATGAACTAGTTCCAGATTGGGAAAGGAATATGTCAAGGCTGTATATTGTCACCCTGCTTATTTAACTTATATGCAGAGTACATCATGCAAAATGCTGGGGTGGATGAAGCACAAGCTGGAATCAAGATTGCCAGAAGAAATAACAATACCCTCAGATATGCAGATGACATCACCCAAAGAAAAGCAAAGAAGAACTAAAGAGCCTCTTGATGAAAGTGAAAGAGGAGAGTGAAAAAGTTGGCTTAAAACTCAACATTCAGAAAACTAAGATCATGGCATCTGGTCCCATCACTTCATGGCAAATAGATGGGGAAACAATGGAAACATGACAGACTTTATTTTCTTGGGCTCCAAAGTCACTGTAGATGGTGACTGCAGCTATGAACTTAAAAGACACTTGCTCCTTGCAAGAAAAGCTATGACCAACCTAGACAGCATATTAAAAAGCAGAAACATTGCCGACAAAGGTACATATCGTCAAAGCTATGGTTTTTTTCCAGTAGTCATGTGAGAATTGGACCATAAAGGAGGCTACTGCTGCTGCTAAGTCGCTTCAGTCGTGTCCACCTCTGTGTGACCCCATAGACAGCAGCCTACCAGGCTCCCCTGCCTTGGGATTCTCTGGGCAAGGACACTGGAGTGGGTTGCCATTTCCTTCTCCAAATGCATGAAAGTGAAACGTGAAAGTGAAGTTGCTCAGTCGTGTCTGACTCTTAGCGACCCCATGGACCACAGCCTACCAGGCTTCTCCATCCATGGGATTTTCCAGGCAAGAGTACTGGAGTGGGGTGCCACTGCCTTCTCCAAAAGGAGGCTGAGCACAAAATAACTGATGCCTTTTAATTGTCATGCTGGAGTGAATTGTGGTGCTGGAGAATACTCTTGAGAGTCCCTAGGACAGCAGGGAGATCAAACCAATCAGTCCTGAAGGACATCGTCCCTAAATATCACTGGAAGACCTAAAGCTGTAGCTGAAGCTCCAATTTTTTGGCCACATGATGTGAGGAACTGACTCATCAGAAAATACCCTGATGATGGGAAAGCTTGAGAGCAGGAAGGGAAGGAGATGACAGAGGATGAGGTGGTTGGAAAGCACACCAACTCAATGGACATGAGTTTTAGCAAAATTCAGGAGATAATGAAGGGAAGCCTGGTGTACTGCAGTTCATGGGGTTGCAAAAGGTTGAACATGACTTAGCAAGTGGACAACATCAACGTAGTTCTATTATCATCCATTCATTTCTAATCCACTGTATAAGAATATGCTTTAATGAGATAAAATTTGCTTCAAATTTTATCTATAAATGTTATATTAAGAAAGATCATTGTGGAGATTCCTTAAAAAACTGGAAATAAAACTGCCTTATGACCCAGCAATCCCACTGCTGGGCATACACATCGAGGAAACCAGAATTGAAAGAGACACGTGTACCCTAATATTCATCGTAGCACTGTTTATAATAGCTAGGACATGGAAGCAACCTAAATGTCCATCAGCAGATGAATGGATATGAAAGCTGTGGTACATATACACAATTGAATATTACTCAGCAATTAAAAATAATACATTTGAATCAGTTCTAATGAGGTGGATGAAACTGGAGCCTATTATACAGAGTGAAGTAAGACAGAAAGAAAAATACCAATACAGTATACTAATGCATATATATGGAATTTATAAAGATGGTAACAATAACCCTGTATGCAAGACAGCAAAAAAGACACAGATGTATAGAGCAGTCTTTTGGACTCTGTGGGAGAGGGAGAGGGTGGAATGATTAGGGAGAATGGCATTGAAACATGTATAATATCATATAAGAAACAAATCACCAGTCCAGGTTTGATGCAGGATACAGGATGCTTGGGACTGGTGCACTGGGATGACCCAGAGGGATGGTATGGGGAGGGATGTGGGAGGGGAGTTCAGGATTGGGAACACATGTACACCCATGGCAGATTCCTGTTGATGTATGGCAAAACCAATACAATATTGTAAAGTAATTAGCCTCCAATTAAAATAAATAAATTTAAATTAAAAAAATACACAAGAAGGAACAACTCAAAAAAAGAAAGATCATTTAATATTTTAAAAATAAAAGTATTATTATATATACCGCATTGTACCTCTACCACTAAATTTTTGGATTAGCGTATGCAAACGCGTACTCTCTCTGGGTTTTACACTTTTTCTATGCTTTTTAAGATCAAAGGAAAGTTTATATTTTATGATTGTAAAACCCCCTCTAACTGGTCTATATTTAATGTTGATCTTCTGGGTGTTTTAACATTGTCTTCTGGCTTTAGTTTATAATTTAAATTCTCTTAGACTTTAAATTATGAAGGACTAGACTAATGTTATAATTGGTTCACAAATCTGTCCTTGAAGACTTAGTAGAAGACTTAGTATAGACAATTTTGATAAATAGATATCAACTTCAGAAGATTAATTATGAACACAAAAATTTGTAATCAACATATCTACACAGATTACTTACTGTATATGTAGTGTCCATGAATTTATCTTAGGTGTAGTTGAATAAGTTTTATTTCCATGTTCTTACTGCTATGTATAAAGACTGAGATGCATGAGTTTGCATATTACTTTATATGGTAACATCTTTTGCTGTCTTTGTTTTGCTTAAACTCCCTCAAGCTTCAAGGGTGATTTCTAGTGCTAATGCTCAATAGGAATACAGTAGGTGTAGAGACCAGAAGAAATTGTCACTTCTTGATGCACAATTTTTATGTCTCCTATTTTCACATGTCAAATTATCTTTGATTAAATGGCAGAATTTACCAAATTTTCAGCTTTTATGTTTCTAATAGAAAATATTGATTCTTACAGATAACTGATACATTGCTTTTAACTTCTTCAGGTACCTTGTCATTTCTAACAGTGACACACTCTGTAAAATATTTTTATCCTATTTGTTTTCATACAAGGGTCAGTATCAGCATGATCCTTAACTGTGTTGATATTTTGTACCACCTAAATAGGTTGAAATAGATGAGGTATTTTGAATACTGTAGGCATATTTTATGACCATTGTTTTCAGTGAGTCTCTTTCAAATATTAAAGTTTTTATCTCTCTTTTGATGAGAATGAATTAACCCAAGGCACTATTAGATCTGGTACTATTATATGTGTATTTTGAAAATATTTCATAGTAATCTTAAGCATAAAATATTTAATACTTTTGACAGTCATATGAAATCATTTCAGATGTTTAAAATATTGATAATGCAAGAGAGATGATACTTAGCCTGCTTGAATAAGTGGAAAAAACTGAAGGTAACAATTATAAATTATTAAGGGAAGGAATTTGGCTCAAGATAAGTAGACTCTTTCAATGACTAATGATTCCCTCCAAAATAGATGACTTCTTATAGACAGTAAGATACTTCCTTTGAAAAGCCTTGTACAGAGGTTAACAATTGATTATTGGTAATAAAGGATTCATGAAATGAATAGTGATTATTCAGTGTGACTATTAAAATACCCTGTAATGTAAGGCTTCTCTTTGACAATCTCAGCAGTTTTTCCTGAGTGTTACTGATATTAAATGATGTGTTCATCAAATACAACTTCATCTAGCCTGAATTTTTCTTAAACTGCTTGCTACAATACCAGCCATTTAGCCATTTACTGGTCATCTCAGCCTTAAAAATGTAGGCCATTATCAAAAGCAAAATTACAATAAATAAGATGAAGTAAAGATTGAAAACACTATTTAAACAGTATTTGAGCCATCTAAAATAATACTAAACCATATTTAATTTTCATTCCCCCTAAAGGACTTTCCAATTATAAAATATTTCTACTTTCCTATCAGTTCAGTTCAGTCATTCAGTCGTGTCTGATTCTTTGCAAACCCATGAACTGCAGAACACCAGGCTTCCCTGTCCATTACCCGCTCTTGCAGGATATCAACTCATATCCATCAAGTCTGTGATGGCATTCAACCATATCATACTCTGTCTTCCCCTTCTTCTCCTGCCTTCAATCTTTCCCAGTATCATGATCTTTTTCAATGAGTCAGTTCTTCACATCAGGTGGCCCAACTATTGGAGTTTCAGCTTCAGCATCGGCCTTTCCAATGAATATTCAGGAATGATTTCCTTTAGGATGGACTGGTTGGATCTCCTTGCTGTCCAAGGAACTCTCTCAGAGTCTTCTCCAACTCCACAGTTCAAAAGCATCAGTTCTTTGGCCCTCAGTTTTCTTTATACTCCAACTCTCACATAAATACATGACTATTGGTAAAACAATAATTATGACTAAATGGACCTTTGTTAGCAAAGTAACATCTTTGCTTTTTAATGTGTTGTCTAGGTTGATCATAAATTTTCTTCCAAGAAGCAAGTTATTTTAATTTCATAGTTGAGGTCATCATCTGCAGTGATTTTGGAGCCCTCAAAATAAAGTCTGTCACTGTTTCCATTGTTGCCTCATCTATTTGCCATGAAGTGATGGGACCATATGCCATGATCCTAGTTTTCAGATTGTTGAGTTTTAAGCCAACTTTTTCACTCTCCTCTTTCACTTTCATCAAAAGGCTCTTTAGTTCTTCTTTTCTTTCTGCCATAAGGGTGTCATCTGCATATCTGAGGGTATTGTTATTTCTTCTGGCAATCTTGATTCCAGCTTGTGCTTCATCCACTGCAGCATTTCTCATGATGTACTGTGCATATAAGTTAATTAAGCAGAGTGACAATATACAGCCTTGACATACTCCTTTCCCAAATTGGACTTAGTCTGTTGTTTCATGTCCAGTTATAACTGTTACTTCTTGACCTGCATACAGCTTTCTCAGGAGGCTGGTCAGGTGGTCTGGTATTCTGATCTCTTTAAGAATTTTCCAGTGTTTGTTCTGATCCACACAGTCAAAGGCTTTGGTGTAGTCAATAAAGCAGAAGTAGATGTTTTTCTGGAACTCTTGCTTTTTCTGTGATCCAGCAGATGTTGGCAATATGATCTCTGATTCCTCTGCCTTTTCTAAATTCAACTTGAACATCCAAAAGTTAACAATTCACATACTGTTAAAACTTGGTTTGGAGAAAATTTGAGCATTACTTTGCCAGTGTGTGAGATGAGTGCAATTTTGCGGTAGTTTGAACAATCTTTGGCATTGCCTTTCTTTGGGATTGGAATGAAAACTGACCTTTTCCAGTCCTATGGCCACTGCTGAGTTTTCCAAATATGCCAGCATATTGAGTGCAGCACTTTCACAGCATCATCTTTTAGGATTTGAGATAGCTCAACTGGAATTCCATCACCTCCACTAGCTTTGTTTGTAGTGATGCTTCCTAAGGCCTACTTGCCTTCACATTCCAGGATATCGGCTCTAGGTGAGTGATCACACCATTGTGATTATCTGAGTCATGAAGATCTTTTTTTGTACAGTTCTTCTGTGTATTCTTGCCTCCTCTTCTTAATATCTTCTGCTTCTATTATGTCCATACCATTTCTGTCCTATATTGAGCCCATCTTTGCATGAAATGTTCCCTTGGTATCTCTAATTTTCTTGAGATCTCTATTCTTTCCCATTGTACTGTTTTCCTCTATTTCTTTGTATTGATCACTGAGGAAGGCTTTCTTATCTCTTCTTGCTATTCTTTGGAACTCTGCATTTAAATGGATATCTCTTTCCTTTTCTCCTTTGCTTTTGGCTTCTCTTCTTTTCACAGCTATTTGTTAGGCTTTCTCAGACAGCCAGTTTGCTTTTTTACATTGTAGAAAAAGTAGGAAGTTAAGAGACATCTGAAGTTACAGGCAAGTTTGGCTTTGGAGTACAAAATGAAGCATGGCAAAGGCTAATAGTTTTGCCAAGAGCTCTCTAGTCTTTCCCATTCTATTATTTTCCTCTGTTTCATTGCACTAATTGCTGAGGAAGGCTTTCTTATCTCTCCTTGCTGTTCTTTGGAACTCTGCATTCAAATGGGTATATCTTTTCTTTTGTCCCTTGCATCTTGAGTCTTTTCTTTTCTCATCTTTGTAAGGCCTCCTTGGAAACTATTTTGCCTTTTTTGCATTTCTTTTTCTTGGATTGATCTTGATCACTGCCTTCTGTACAATGTCACGGACCTCTGTCCACAGTTCTTCAGGCACTCTGTCTATCAGAATCCCATAAATCTATTTCTCACTTCCACTGCATAATTGTAAGGGATTTGATTTAGGTCATACTGGAATGGTGTAGTTGTTTTCCTTACTGTCTTCAATTTAATTCTGAATTTGGCAATAGGCATTTCATGATCTGAGCCATATTCCACTCTTAGTCTTGTTTTTCTGACTGTTATAGAGCTTCTCCATCTTTGGCTTATATTATAGATTATATTAATTTATATTAAATATAGATTATATTAAAGAATATAATCAATCTGATTTTGATATTGACCATCTGGTAATGTCCATGTGTAGAGTCTTCTCTTTAGTTGTTGGAAGAGGGTGTTTGCTATGATCGGTGCCTTCTCTTGGCAAAACTTGTTAGCCTTTGACCTGCTTCATTTTGTACTCCAAGGCCAAATTTGCCTGTTACTTTAGGTATCTCTTGACTTCCTGCTTTTACATTCCACTCCCCTATAATGAAAAGGACATCTTTTTTGCATGTTAGTTCTAGAAGATCTTGTAGGTCTTCATAGAACCATTCAACTTCAGCTTCAGCATTATCAGTCAGGGCATAGACTGGGATTACTGTGATATTGAATGGTTTTCCTTGGAAAAGAACAGAGATCATTCTGTCCTTTTTGAGATTGTATCCAAGTACTGCATTTTGGACTCTTCTGTTGACTATGATGGCTATGGACTGTAGCCTACCAAGGCTCTCCGTCCATGAAATTTTCCAGGCAAGAGTACTGGAGTGGATTGCCATTTTCTTCTCTGGAGGATCTTCCAAACCCAGGGATCGAACCCTGGTCTCCCGCGTTGCAGGTGGGCACTTTACCATCTGAGCCACCAGGGAAGCCCAATAGTCAACAAAATAAAATATTTTACTGATATATAGGAAAGCATAATATACAGAAAAATGTGCGTGTCCTTGTAATAAACTTTTCTGGAGAGATTAACAATTTATAATGGCTTTCCTTTCAGATTAAGTTAAGAAACATTTGTCCAGTATTTTTGATTGTTTACAGAGAAACTCCGTGGCCATGAAACAAAGTAAATAAAACTCTAAGGGATGTTGCAAAAGTAGTAAACACAAGATCTTGAAGGTCTCAGCTATCTGGTCTACCAAGTGTTCTAACTAACTATAGTGTGAAAGATTATATGGTACATAATTTAATTCATTAATGTTCTGATTGGAGCAGGCAAAATTTTACATTCTAATTTTCTAGTTATCTAGGTTTCTACAAATGACATACTATTAAAAACCTGCTGTAATGTCTGACTTAAGGTTATGCATCCCATAGCTCTTGATAATATTCATTTCCAAATTGAAATAACTTAATTACATTCTCCAAGGATCCATTTTCAGAGTAGGTGCAGCTGTTGCATTTTCTTTTTTAGAAAGACAATTATAATTACAGGCAACTTTCTTAAGAAGATGGAATTAATAATGCATTACAATTTCATGTAGGAAAAAGAGACTGGTGATGATACACCAATAGAAACCAAAATATTCTTTGTGTGTATGATTGTGTGCACACTTTAAGTTACATTTTGCAGACAGCATATGTATGATAATCTAGCAATAAACATTTTTTTAGGGAGTTTCATCTCGTATTTACTACGTACCAGACAGTGTACAGAATACATAGTCAAAAAGAAGCATAATAAGCATAATATTTAGCAAGAAGATCATAGTCTTGCAAGAATAAACCTCTATAATCAACAACTCCCTGAGAGATTCTTATAGATATGTATAAAGCATATCTGGGTCAATATAGGAGGAAGAGACTGGCTCACGAACTTAAGCGAAACTTCATGTAGGGAGTACAATTCAGCAAAGTCTTAAAGCAACGCTTTTAATTAGGATGACAAGACTGGGGGCCATAGGAACCAAAATTAGACAACATTCCCTAGGGAAGAACCTGTCAACTGTGAAGGGTCAGAAATTGTATTATGTTTGTCAGGTAACAGGTTAGAATCCCATATTTTAATGTATTCAGGAGAAAACACAAGACCCCTACGTCAGATTCAAAGGTGTTTATTTATTAATTGTGGCACAGCAACAGGGTGAACTTCAGGTTTGTGTCAATCTTTCCTACCCCATTTCACTCAGAGTGACACAAAGAGGACCAAGTAACAGCTGCATGTGTGGTAGGTCCAATTATGAGAGAAAACCTGAGTTGAGGAAACCTGTATTTTTGATACTGGACAGTAAGAATTGCCTACACATACTCTGTAACAAGATGCTATCTCTATCTTTCAAGGCTGTGAGGAAACCTACACTTAACTACACTTAACTGTATTAGGAGTCTTTCTGTGATTGAAAAATCCTTGAGAAAATGGTCTATGAAGAAGGAAGTCAGTGAATCTATTTATAAGGTGTGCAGAAATGAGAGAGACTTCTGAAAAAAAAAATGTAAAATCTCTGAGTTTAAATCTTATATTTTGTCTCAAAAGCTCAAAGAAGTCTCATGTGGATAAATGATAGTGTGTTATTTGTTCCATGAAAATTCCAGGGAGTATACTGATTATGAAGATCTTGTCATATCTTCCTAATATATTTGGCTTTTATTCTGAAGGTTAATTGAGTAGATGAGGACCCACAATTATTCTAAACAGGTGTGTTACATAGTCAAATTTGAAATTTGAATTATCATTAAGCCTGTTGTGTGAGGATGAAGCTAATATTTGTAGACAAGAGTGCTAACTCATAAGATTTGAGGAGGCCCTTGTGAGTGATGAAAAGAATATTAATCAGTCAAGTTATACCCAGGTTGAGGATTAGCAGAATGATTTAAATTTAACTTAGAAATAATTTGGTATTTGCAAATCCATTGGAGGTAAGATGGGATAAAAGAGAAGCAGGAATTGAGCATGTCTCAAAATATAGAGGAAAAGGAAATTGATGGGTGAAAACCATTGAACTGTTTAAATATTGACTGTCCAAAGAATGAGACATTGTGGGTAGAATAGATTTATAATTTGAGCAGGAATAATTCTGGGGAACCGTACTGGAATAAAGCAGTTAAAATATATGAGCTCAAAGGGAATGAGTGGGATAATAAAACAGATAAGAAGGAGCAACTTTGGGATATGGGGAAAAAGAAAAAATATGAACTAATGAGACAGTAGTAAGAGAGAATGGAGGAGAATGCAGAAAGAGAGGTTTTGTGGAAACAAGGAGAGGCCACATCATCAGGGAGGATCAGTTCAGTTCATTCAGTCACTCAGTCGTGTCCAACTGCGACCCCATGGACTGCAGCATGCTGGGCTTCCCTGTCCATTATTAACTCCTGGAACTTACTCAAACTCAAGTCCAGCCAACCATCTCATCCTTTGTCATCCCCTTCTCCTCTTTCCTTCAGTCTTTCCTAGCTTCAGGGTCTTTTCCAATGAGTCCATTCTTTGGATCAGGTGGCCAGAGTATTGGAGCTTCAGTTTTAGCATCAGTCCTTCCAATGAATATTCAGTGATTTTCTTTAGGATTGATTGATCTCCTTGCAGTCCAAGAGACTTAAAAAAGTCTTCTCCAATTCCAAAATTCAAAAACATCAATTTTTCAGTGCTCAGCTTTCTTTATGGTCCAACTCTCACATCCATACATGACTATTGGAAAAACCATAGCTTTGACTATACCGACCTTTGTCGGCAAAAATAATGTCTCTGCTTTTTAATATGCTGTCTAAGCTGGTCATAGCTTTTCTTCCAAGGAGTAAGCATCTTTTAATTTCTTGGTGGCAGTCACTATCTGCAGTAATTTTGAAACCCAAGAAAACAAAGTCTGTCACTGTTTCCATTGTTTCCCCATCTATTTGCCATGAAGTGATGGGACCAGATGCCATGATCTTAGTTTTTTGAATGTTGAGAATTAAGCCAGCCTTTTCACTCTCCTCGTTTCAATTCATCAGAAGGCTCTTTAGTTCCTCTTCGCTTTCTGCCATGAGGGTGGTGTCATCTGCATATCTGAGGTTATTGATATTTCTCCTGGCAATCTTGATTCCAGCTTGTGCTTTATCCAGCATTTCTTATGATGTATTCTGCGTATAAGTTAAATAAGGAGTGTGACAATATACAGCCCTGATGTGCTCGTTTCTCAATTTGGAACCAGTCTGTTGTTCCATGTCCACTTCTAACTGTTGCTTCCTGACCTGCATACTGATTTCTCAAGAGGCAGATCAGGTGATCTGATACTCCCACCTCTTCAAGAATTTTCCACAGTTTGTTGTGATCCACAGTCAAAGGCTTTAGCATAGTCAGTGAAACAGAAGTAAATGTTTTTTTTTTTTCTGGAATTTTATTGCTTTTTTGATGATCCAATGGATGTTGGCAATTTGATCTCTGGTTCCTCTGCCTTTTTTAAATCCACCTTCAACATCTGGAAGTTCTCAGTTCAGGTACTGTTGAAGTGTGGCTTGGAGAATTTTGAGCATTATTTTGCTAGCATGTGAGATGAGTGCAATTGTGTGGTAGTCTCAACATTCTTTGGTGTTGCCTTTCTTTGGGATTGAAAACTGACTTTTTCCAGCCCTGTGGCCACTGCTGAGTTTTCCAATTTCGCGGGTATATTGAGTGCAACACTTAGAGCATCATCTTTTAGGATTTGAAATAGCCCAGCTGGAATCCCATCACCTTCACTTGCTTTGTTCGTATTGATGCTTCCTAAGGCCCACTTGACCTCACACTCCAGGTTGTCTGGCTTTTGCTGAATGATCACACCATTGTGGTTTTCTGGGTTATGAAGATCTTTTTTGTACATTTCTATGTATTTGTGCCACCTCTTCTTAATATCTTCTGCTTCTGTTGGCTTCATACAGTTTCTACCTTTTATTGTGTGCATCTTTTGTGAAATGTTCCCTTGGTATCTCTAAATTTCTTGAAGAGATCTCTAGTCTTTCCCAGTCTGTTGTTTTCCTCTATTTCTTTGCACTGATCACTGAGGAATGCTTTCTTATCTCTCCTTGCTTTTCTTTGGAACTCTGCATTCAGGTGGATATATCTTTCCTTTTCTCCTTTGCTTTTTGCTTCTCATCTTCTCTTAGCTATTTGTAAAGCCTCCTCAGACAACCATTTTGCTTTTTTGCATTTCTTGGGGATGGTCTTGATCACAACCTCCTATACAATGTTAGAAACCTCCATCCATCGTTCTTTAGACACTCTATCAGATCTAATCCTTTGAATCTATTTCTCACTTTCACTGTATAGTCATAAGGGATTTGATATAGGTCATATCTGAATGATGTAGTGGTTTTCCCTACTTTCTTCAATTTAAGTCTGAATTTTGCAATACGGAGTTCATGACCTGAGCCACAGTTAGCTCCTGGTCTTGTTTTTTTCTGGCTGTATAGAGTTTTTCCATTTTCAGCTGCAAAGAGTATAGTCAGTCTGATTTCGGTATTGACCATCTGATGATGTCCATGTGTAGAGTCTTTCTTGTGTTGTTGGAAGAGGGTGTTTGATATGACCAGTAACTTCTCTTGCCAAAAGTCTATTAGGCTTTGACCTGCTTCATTTTGTATTCCAAGGCCAAACTTGCCTGCTACTCTAGGTATCTCTTGGCTACCTAATTTTGCATTCCACTCCTTTGTAATGAAAAGGACATCTTTTTTGGTGTTAGTTCTAGAGGGCATTGAAGGTCTTCATAGAACTGTTCAACTTCAGTTTCTTTGGCATTAGTGGTTGGGACATAGACTTGGATTACTGTGATATTGTATGATTTGTCTTGGAAACGAACAGAGCATTCTGTTGTTTTTGACACTGCACCCAAGTACTGCATTTTGGTTTCTTTTGTTGAATATTAGGGCTACTTCATGTCTTCTAAAGGATTCTTGCCCACAGCAGTAGATGTAATGGTCATCTGAAATGAATTCACTTCTTCTCGTCCTTTAATTCACTGATTTTAAAATGTCAATATTCACTCTCCCCATCCCCTGTTTGACAACTTCCAATTTACCTTGGTGCATTGACCTGACATTCCAGGTCCCAGTATGCAATATTGTTATTTATAGCATCTGACTTTGCTCCTATCACCAGTCATATCCACAACTGGGTGTTGTTTTTGCTTTGGCTCAGCCTCTTCATTCTTTTCTGAGCTATTTCTCTGCTCTTCTTCAGTATCATATTGGGCCCCTACTGACCTGGGAGTTCATCTTTCAGTGTCATATCTTTTTCCTTTTTCCATACTGTTCATAGGGTTCTCAAGGCAAGAATACTGAAGTGGTTTGCCATTCCCTTCTCCAGTGGACCACACTTTGTCAGAACTCTCCACCATGACTTGTCTGTCTTGGGTGGCCCTACATGGCATTGTTCATAGTTTCATTCAGTTTTTTGATGCTATGATCCTTGTGATCAGTTTGGTTAGTTTTCTGTGATTGTAGTTTTCAGGCTGTCTGCCCTCTGTTGGATGGGATAAGAGGATACTAGCCAAGAATATTGGAAGTTTAGAAAGATCAAGAAAGAACTATTTAGAAGAATTTGAAAATTAGAAAGTCCCAGAAAAAATTGGAAACAACTTTTTTTCTAGAAGATTTCCATTGTTTGTGGCACATACTACTGGCTGACTGCTTTATGCTAATTGTTTCTTACCAGTTTGAGAATGTCAGAGTGTTCAGTTAAGTATATTCACCTTCCAACATTCCAAGAATTTTTGCCAGTGAAATTCATTTACAGTTCACTGAGTTTAGGAGAGGAATTTGGAAAAAGCACCCTTGCCGAACATTTCCTTTGGCAAAACTTTCCCTTCACCTTCCTCCACTACTTTCTTGCCTGAAATGCAGCAGTGATGGCTAAAAGAGTGGCTGTTATCTTATTGCAAGCATAAAAAAATCAACCCTGACATCTCAGTGGCTTAATAAACAAAGGTTTATTTGTCTGTTTATTTTTTTAAAAGCTGAATTTACATTTACTCTCCACTTAGTGGTAGCTAGGTAAATTGCAGGCAATAGATCCCCTCTAGGGCAGGCAGTCCTTCTGTACAAGTCAAGTACAAGAGAAAGTCGCTCGATCATGTCCGATTCTTTGCAACCCCATGAACTATACAGTCCATGGAATTCTTCAGGCCAGAATACTGAAGTGGGTAGCCTTTCCCTTTTTCAGGGGATCTTCCCAACCCAGGAATCGAACCTAAGTCTCCCACACTGCAGGTGGATTCTTTCCCAGCTGAGTGATAATAGCTGCCTTTTAAACAGTGGCTAGGGGATCTAGTCAGCTGCTATTCTACAAGTGCAATTACAGCCCAAGGATTCTAAGTCAGGAGGAGAGGAGGAGAGATTAAGAGGGTCATGAAGGGACTTTTTACTACCTTAGAGTTGGACATGACTGAGGGACTTCACTTTCACTTTTTACTTTCATGCGTTGGAGAAGGAAATGGCAACCCACTCCAGTGTTCTTGCCTGGAGAATCCCAGGGACGGGGGAGCCTGGTAGGCTGCTGTCTATGGGGTTGCACAGAGTTAGACATGACTAGCAGTTTGAAAGTTACAGAAGACCTCTGCTCTTGGTCTTTTGGTCTGAATTCATCACGTGACCTTGCCTCCCTACAAGAAGGCAAGAAAGTAGTGCAGTCTTCAATGAGCTCAGGAAGAGCCAGAGTATCAGAGACAAGGGAATTAATGAATGCAAAAGTTTAAGGCACCTTAAGCAATTATATTAGCCCTGTACTGCCCACCTCTGGACATCTTACTGAATGAGAACAAGGTATTTCTATTCATGCAGCTACCATAAGTCAGATTTGGGGGCTTCTCAGGTGGCTTAGTGGTAAAGAATCTGCCTGACAAGCAGGATATGCAGGTTTGATCCCTGGGTGGGGAAGATCCCCAGGAGAAGGAAATGGCAACCTACTTCAGTATTCTTTCCTGGGAAATCCTATGGACAGAGTCACCTGGTGGTATGCGGAGTTGGATATGACTTTAGTGACTAAACAAGAAGTCAGATTTACATCCCCTGAAATGAAGCAGAATCTTGGTAAACTTAAGAAAAAATATAATAATTAATTTAATTTAAATTAGCTGTTAAAATAAATGCTATTTTACATTAGTGGAAATTAAAATGTTAGTTTATTTACTTAGTTTTAACTAAAATGTTAGTTCAAATCCCATATTGCTGTTTTAAGACTAGCAGACAGGGCTAGCAACAGAACTGATTGGGCACTGAAATGGAGAATGGAGTGGTATTTCAGGCTTGCAGAAAGTGGGATCCAGAGGTTTCCTATGATCTGCTGTTTCCTTCACTGATAGATGAGAGGACCTCCCTGAAATAGATAAGACATATGTTTATTCTCTAAACTGCTAGGTGTCATTGTGAGTGCATGGCAAGTTTAAAATAGCCTGTTCTAATGTACAGAATTAAAGCTCATTGTGAAATATGCTAAGGAACTTAAATAAATTTATATTATTTGGTGTTTTTGTCAGGGAGGAAGGGTATAAATACAACATCGGAAAAATTTTTGTCTTTTATACTCTTCCTTTTATTTGTTTATTTGTTCTTTTGTTTGACTGAGACCTTGGTACTGTTTCAGTTCAGTTCAGTACAGTAGCTCAGTCGTGTCCAACTCTTTGCGACCCCATGAATTGCAGCATGCCAGGCCTCCCTGTCCATCACAAACTCCTGGAGTTCACCCAAACCCATATCCATTGAGTCAGTGATGCCATCCAACCATCTCATCCTTTGTCGTCCCCTTTTCCTTCTGCCCCCAATCCCTCCCAACATCAGAGTCTTTTCCAATGAGTCAGCTCTTCTCATGAGGTGGCCAAAGTATTGGAGTTTCAGCCTCAGCATCAATCCTTCCAAGGTATACCCAGGACTAATCTCCTTTAGGATGAACTGGTTGGATCTCCTTGCAGTTGAAGGGACTCTCAAGAGTCTTCTCCAACACCACAGTTCAAAAGCATCAATTCTTTGGTGCTCAGCTTTCTTCGCAGTCCAACTCTCACATCCATACATGACTACTGGAAAAATCATAGCCTTGACTAAATGGACCTTTGTTGACAGAGTATGTCTCTGCTTTTGAATATGCTATCTAGGTTGCTCATAACTTTCCTTCCAAGGAGTAAACAGCTTTTAATTTCATGGCTGCAATCACCATCTGCAGTGATTTTGAAGCCCCCAAAGATAAAGTCTGACACTGTTTCCCCATCTATTTCCCATGAAGTGATGCGTCCAGATCCCATGATCTTCGTTTTCTGAATGTTGAGCTTTAAGCCAACTTTTTCACTCTCCTCTTTCACTTTCATCAAGAAGCTGTTTAGTTTCCCTTCACTTTTTGTCATAAGGGTGGTGTCATCTGCATATCTGAGGTTGTTGATATTTCTCCCGGCAATCTTGATTCCAGCTTGTGCTTCTTCCAGCCCAGTGTTTCTCATGATGTACTCTGCATATAAGTTAAATAAGCAGGGTGACAATATACAGCTTTAGGCTAATGGAGATAGACACCTACGTGAGGGGATAGATATTGTTAAATAATAGTGGTCTCCCTGTTTACTTAAAAACAATGTGTATATTTGTTTGTAGATCATTTCCTAGTAATGTTTTCACATGCTATGAGTTTAATAAATGTGCCTTGTATTTGTAAACATGTTATACTGTCTGATTTTAAGTCTGTTGATAAGTTGTGTCTGATTCTTTGCAACCTCATGGACTGCAGCACACCAGGTGTCCCTGTCTCTCACTATCTCCTGGATTTTGCCCAAGTTCATTTCCATTGTATTGGTGATGCACTCCAACCATTTCTCCTTTTCCCTTCAATCTTTCCCAACATCAAGGTCTTTTCCAATGAGTTGGCACTTCACATCAGAGTATTGGCCAAAGTATTGGAACTTCAGCTTCAACATTAGTCCTTCCAGTGAATATTCAGAATTGATTTCCCTTAGGATTGACAAGTTTGATCTCCTTACTGTCCAAGGGACTCTCAAGACTCTTCTCCAGCACAACAGTTCAAAAGCATCAATTCTTTAGCACTTGGCCTTCTTTATGGTCCAACTCTCACATCCATACATAACTACTGGAAAACCGTAGCTCTGACTATAAGGAACATTGCCGTCAAAATGACGTTTATGCTTTTCAATATGCTGTCTAGGTTTGTCATAGGTTTCCTTCCAAAAACCAAGCATCTTCTAATTTCAAGGCTGCAGTCACCATCTGCAGTGATTTTGGAGACTAAGAAAAGAAAATCGTCATTGCTTCTACTTTTTCTCCCCTTCTATTTGCCATGAGGTGATGGGACTGTATGCTATGATAGATTTTTTGATGTTGGTTTTAAGCCAGCTACTCTCCTGTTTCACTCTCATCAAGAAGCTCCTTAGTTCCTCTTTAATTTCTACCATTATGGTGGTATTATCTGCATATCTGATATTTTTCCCAGTAATCTTGATTCTATCTTGTAATTCACCCAACCTGGCATTTTGCATGTTGATGCTTTTGAACTGTGGTATTGGAGAAAACTCTTGAGAGTCCCTTGGACTACAAGGAGATCCAACCAGTCCATCTTAAAGGAGATCAGTCCCAGGTGTTCATTGGAAGGACTGATGTTGAAGCTGAAACTCCACTACTTTGGCCACCTGATGCAAAGAGCTGACTCATTTGAAAAGACCCTGTTGCTGGGAAAGATAGAGGGCAGGAGGAGAAGGGGATGACAGAGGATGAGATGGTTGGATGATATCTTCGACTCAATGGACATGAGTTTGGGTGAACTCCAGGAGTTGATGATGGACAGGGCAGCCTGACGTGCTGTGGTTCATGGGGTTGCAAAGAGTCGAACACAACTGAGCGACTGAACTGAACTCAGTAAGTTAAATAACAGGGTGATAGTATAGATTCTTGCTGTACTCCACTCCCAATTTTGAGCCAGTCTGTTGTTCCATGTAAAGTTAGAACTGTTGCTTCTTGACCTGTGTACGTGTTTCTCAGGATACAGGTAAGTTGGTCCAGTATTCCCGTCTCTTTAAGAATTTTCCACAGCTTATTGTCACAGATCCACACAGACAAAGGATTTCCTGTAGTCAGTGAAGCTGAAGTAGATGTTTCTCTGGAATTCCCTTGCTTTCTCTATGGTCCAGTGAATGTTGGCAATTTGACCTGTGAGCAGTGCTAAAGAACATTAAAGACAATTGCATTTGTTTCCCATGCCATTAAAGTTGTGCTCAAAATCCTACAAGCTAGGCTTCAGCAGTACTTGAATTGAGAACTTCCAGATGTTCAAGGTGGGTTTGGAAAAGGCTCAGGAACCAGAGATTGTATATATACATATATATAATTTTTCCAGTTAAGGGAAAATAAATTTGTTTGTGGCAAATAAATACAGATGAATGGTATTAATGACTAATATCTTTGAATAGAGAAAATAGAAGTTATCACTTGAAAATTCTGATAATCTCTCAGAAAATGAAAAGACATTTTATAGGAAGAACTTCACATAAATGAGACTGGTTGACTGATGACTTAGAAATGAAAGAGGAACAATACAGTAGGAAACCACCCTAGCAAAAGATAAATTATAAGATGATAAATAGAAAAATTATTTCAGACTGATGTCAGCAACATGATAGAGTGAAAAACTAACTTTGTCTTTTCCTTTAAGCTATAACTGATAAAAAATATCTGCAAGGCAAAAAAGGTTCCTGTGCCCAACACACACTAGTACATTAGAGAATTTCATATGTCTCTATATCTAAAGGTAGGTGGTCTTAAACACATAGAGATGAAAGCAAGAGAACAGCAGAGACAGTGGCTATACTCCCAGCCCTCCAACTGAAACATACAACATTGGACACTGTTACTATTTGTGGATGTCATTATTATATATATATATATATATATATATATACCCCTAAAAACACCACCAAAAAACTACTAGAAATAATTAAAGGATCAAGTTTCAGGGTGCAAAATCAACATACAAAATCTGTTGTATTTCTATATGCTAATAGAGAAGTTAAGAAAACAATCCCATTTTCATTTTCAACAGCAACAAAAAATACCTAAGACTAAGTTTAACCCAGGTGGTGAAAGACCTGGATGCTAAAAACTACAGGTTTTGACATTGTTGAAAGAAATCAAAGAAGATATTTTTGAATGAAAATGAAGAAAACACAAAGAAATTGAAAAATAATCTGTGTTCATGGATTGAAATAATTAATGTTTAAAATATCTGTATTACCCAAATCAGTGTACAAATTGGTGCCATCTCTTTCAAAACTACAAAGACATTTTTCACAGAATAGAACAAAACATGCTTAAATCTTATGGAACCATAAAAGACCCCAAATAGTTAAAGCAATCCTAAGAAAAATGAATAAAGCTGGAAGTATTGCACTCCTTGACTTCAAATTATATTACAAAACCATAGTAATCAAAACTGCAAGGTACTGGATACAGTGAATGGCACTGCAGGTTGAGAGAGAGCCTGGAGATGCAGGGGAGATTATGAAGCCACTTCTGTTGCTGCTGCTGCTGCTAAGTCGCTTCAGTCGTGTCCGACTCTGTGCAACCCCATAGATGGCAGCCCACCAGGCTCCCCCGTCCCTAGGATTCTCCAGGCAAGAACACTGGAGTGGGTTGCCATTTCCTTCTCCAATGCATGAAAGTGAAAAGTGAAAGTGAAGTCGCTCAGTCATGTCTGACTCTTAGCGACCCCATGGACTGCAGCTACCAGGCTCCTCCATCCATGGGATTTTCCAGGCAAGAGTACTAGAATGGGGTGCCATTGCCTTGTCCAAGCCACTTCTGTTAGTTAACCTCAAAAAATCTGAGGCAGAATGGCCAAAATGACAGTATGGAAAGACCCTGAGCTTGTCTCCTCTCACAAGTAGAGCAAAATCACAACAACGTGCAGAACAACTATTGATGGAAAAAGATTGGAATCTACCAGAAAAGGTCTTCTATAATTAGATATATAGAAGGAACCATGAAACAAGCAGAAGTGGCAGACTTGTGATATAATCAGATATCGTATCCCCATATTAGGTAACTCACAAACTGTAGAATAATTATATTGAGGATGTTCTTCCTCAGAACTTAGAGTTTTGAATTCCATGTCAGGTTTCCCACCTGGATGTCTGGCACTGGGAAGATGAGTCCCCAAAGCATTTGTCTTTAAAGAGCAGCAGAGCTTAATTGTAGGAGCCACACAGGACTAGGGGAAATAGAGTCTTCACTTTTAAAGGGTGCACACAAAATCTCACAGGCACCAGGACTCAAGAAAAAGCAGTAATTTAATAGGAGCCTGAGCCAGACTTACTTGCTGGTCTTGGAGAGTTTCCTGGAGAGGCAGAAGGTGGCTGTGGCTCAACCTGAGGATGTAGACAGTGGTGGCAGACATATCTAGGAACATTCAACCCTGTGAACACTCCTGATGACTGCCATCTTGGATCATTAATGCTGAGAACTGGCCCCACCCGATTGCCTGTAAACACTGGTACCCAAATTAAGTGGGCAGGGACACAGCCCTACTGGTTAGCAGACAGTCTGCCTAAATACTTCCATGCCCCTAGATACAATCCTGCCCACTAGAGGGCCAAGACCCAGCTCCCCTATCACAAGGAAGCTGCACAAAACTCTAGATCTGTCTCACCCACCATGGAGGAGACATTAGAAGCAAGAAAGCTATGATCCCACAGCTGATGGAACCAAGTCCACCAATGCAGGCTAGACCCTGCTCTGGGACCAGGTGAGCCCTGGCCACTCTGCCCATTAGCAAACCAATACAACCTTGGGACACCCCAGGCCATACACAACTGTGTCAGGAACCAGGATAACCCTCCCCACTCTCAATTATCTCAAAATCTCTCTAGGTACATGAGCCCTGCAGCCAGACTCCAGGAACCAGCTTTGCCTGCTAGTATTCCAGCACTAACTCCAGGACATAGCTTTACCTGTAAGTCGGTGGGCAACAGTCCCAGAATCAGGACTAACTACCTACCAGCAAGCCAAAATTAGATCTAGGCCCCCTCTTGGGTTCTGCCTGCCACACAAGACTAGGCCCCACTAAAATTCTACTAAACATTTAAAGAAGAGTTGGCACTTATCGGAAACTATTCCAAAATAGTTTCCATAACTATTCCAGAAAAAGGAAAGAATACTTCTGAATTCATCCTGTGAGGCCCCCATCACCCTGATACCAAAAATCAAACAAAGATATCACGAGAAAAGAAAATTACAGCCCAGCATCAGAAAATATCAGAAGAAAAGAAAATTACAGCCCAGCATCAGTGGTGATCATAGATGCAAAAATCCTCAACAAAATACCAGCCAGACAACTTCAGCTATGCATTAAAAAGGTCATACACCAAGATCAAGTGAAATTTATCTCAGGATGTAAAGAATTTTTAATATCTGCAAATCAGTCATTGTGATATACCATATTAACAAGTTGACAAATAAAAGTCATATGATTATCTCAATAGATGCAGGAAAACTTTTATCAAATAAAAGATCATTTATGATAAAAACTCCAGAAGGTGGGCATAGAGGGAACGAACATACCTCAACATAATAAAGACCATATATGACAAACCCATAGCTAATATCCACAATGATGAAAAGCTGAAAGCTTTCCTCTATAATCAGAGAGAAGACAAAGATGCCCACTCTTACCAGTTTTACTCAACAAAGTTTTGGAAGTCTTAGACACAGCAATCAGAGAAGAAAAGTAAAGGATCCAAATTGGAAAAGAAGTGAAACTCACTGTTTGCAGATGATGTGATACTATACATAGAAGATCCTAAAGTTGTCACCAGAAACAACTCGATTTCATCAGTGGACTTGGTAAAGTTGCAGGATACAACTTATTGTATTTATATACACTAACAACGTGATATCAAACAGAGAAATTAAGGAAAGAATCTTATTTACATGCCAAAATTAGAATACCTAGGTATAAACCTACCTAAGGACACAAAAACCCTGCCCTCCCAAATTATAAGATACTAATGAAAGAAATTAAAGACCACACAAACAAATGGAAAGATATACCATATTCTAGGATTGGAAAAATCAGTTTTGTTAAAATGACCATACTACCCAAGGCAATCTGCAGATTCAATGCAGTCTCTATTAAGTTATCATGAAATTTTTCACAGAACTAGAACAAATAATTTAAAATGTGTATGGAAACATAATACAGCCTAAATAGCCAAAATGAGTGAGAAAGAAGAATGAAGCTGAAGAACATCAGACTATACTATAGAGCTACAATTATCAAAACAGAATGGTATTGGCAGAAAAAATAGACACAAAAAATAATGGAACAGAATAGAAAATCCATAAATAAACTGACTCCCTTAAGTTTAATTAATCTGTGACCAAGGAAGCAAGAATATACAGTGGAAAAAAAGACAGCTGTTTCAATAAGTAGTGCTTGGAAAGCTTGATTACTGCATGTAAAAGAATGAAACTTAAGAGGGGCAGGAATAAATTAGGGGTTTGGAATTAACAGATGCATGCTAATATATTATTAAGTAAACAACAAGTAGTTACTGAATAGCACAGGGAACTATATGCACTATCTTGTAATTACCTACAATGGAAAAGAATCTGGAAAACTGAATTAACTGAATCACTTTGCAGTATACCCAGAAGATTGTAAAATAGATATATTTGAATAAAAAAAGAAAAAAAATGAAACTAAAATATTTTCTAACAGTATGTATAAAAATAAATTTAATATTGATTAAAAACAAAAATGTAAGCCTAGATTCTGTAACACTCCTAGATGTTGACATAAATAGCACCCATATGTATCTGCCATCTAGGGTAATGGAAATAAAAGCAAAAATAAACACTTTGCACAGCAAAGGAAAGCATAAACAAAGTGAAAGACAACCTACAGAATGTGAGAAATATTTGCAAGTAATGTGACTGAAAAGAGATTAAATTCCAAAATATACAAATAGCTCATACAGCTCAATATTTAATAAAAAATAAATAAAAAATGAACAGTAGACCTAAATAGACATTTCTAAAAAAAAAACACACACACACAGATGGTCAATAAGTACATGAAAAGATGCTCAACATCACTAATTATTAAAATAATGCTGATGAAAACTATAATATGATGATGTATCACCTGATACTAGTCAGAATAGACACTGTGAAAAAGTCTAGATGTTAAATGCCAAAGAATGTGTGGAGAAAAGGAAACCTCCTACACTGTTTTTTAGGAACATATATTGGTACAACCACCACAGAGAACAGTGGGAGTTTGCCTAAAAAAAAATTAAACACAGAGTCTCTACCATTTGATCCAGGAATCCCAGTCTGGGTCATAAAACTGTAAAAGGCAAAGCTTTAATTAAAAAAAGATATTTGCACCCCAATGTTCATAGAGATACTATTAACAATGGCCAACGTATGGAAGAAACCTGAATATCCATTGACATATGCATGTATAAAGAAGATATGATATCTTTAGTTTTGTTTTCTACAATTCCAGAGACATGGAGAATGAAGTAGATTAAGAAAAAATGTTGAGAAAAGACCAAATGAATGAATCTGAAAGTGGTTAAATATACTGATTTAGAAAAATATGAAATAAATACTGACAGTGACCATTTGGTAAAAATATATTTAAGTCAGTTACACTTAGAATAAACAGTAAGAATAAACACTATCTCAAAAAAACGAAGCGCTAAGACAGAGAAGAAAAATAATTTGATTAAAATAAGAAAATATTCCATGCATTGTAAGTGGTTAAATAGTAAAAAAATGAAAAAATAATCATTAACCAAAAGTATTTATTTCTAGATATTATTATTATAAAATAAGTTCAGTTCAGTCGTTCAGTCATGTCCGACTCTTTGCGACCCCATGAATTGCAGCACACCAGGCCTCCCTGTCCGTCATCATCTCCTGGAGTTCACTCAAACTCACGTCCATAGAGTCTGATGCCATCCAGCCATCTCATCCTCTGTCGTTCCCTTTTCCTCCTGCCCCCGATCCCTCTCAGCATCAGTCTTTTCTAATGAGTCAACTCTTCGCATGAGATGGCCAAAGTACTGGAGTTTCAGCTTATATATGTAAATACACTAAGATAAAACTTAATTTACTTACATACTTAATATCTCATTTTACTGATTTAGATTTTTATTTTAAATCTAAATTTCAAAGTTATTCTTCATTAATTTTGACTTTTATTACTTTCTTGTAATTAATACTTGACATTAGTTTAATCTGCTTATTATTATTCATACAATTGTGCTATAGTCATCCTATTTCTTCTTTCTTGTAAAATTTTCCTTTTTATAATGGTGGCAATATATGGGCAGCCCCGTTGCCCCAGGGGTTTTCGTAGTAATTTCTTAAGCTTCTTTAAGATTTTCCAACAATTCTAAAGTTTTATATTTAAAATTGCTAGAATATTAGATAAATTCAAAGAATTTGTTGGCTTATTTCACTTGCTACCTGTTAACTTACAAGAAGCAGTTGCCACAAAATTCATGATTCAACTCTGAATAAGTGTCTGCTCAAATAGAATGCCTTAAAATTGCCTATTCTGACAATATATTTATATTTTAAGTACTACCTTCACACACACACTTTTTCTCTTGGATGATCACTTGTTTATGCATATAGTCAGGGAAAATAATATGTATATATTCATTTATTGATTACCCACCTTTTGTCAAACACTAGTAGTGTTTTGTCAAACACACTAATAGTGTTTAGTAAATGAAAGTCACTCAGTCATGTCTGACTCTTTGTGACTCCAAGGGCTGTATAGTTCATTCCAAACCCAGGAATTGAACCCAAGTCTCCCATGTTTCCGGAGAAGGCAATGGCAACCCACTCCAGTGTTCTTGCCTGGAGAATCCCAGGGATGGGGGAGCTTGGTGGGCTGCCGTCTGTGGGGTCGCACAGAGTTGGACACGACTGAAGTGACTTAGCAGCAGCTCCCATGTTGCAAGTGGATTCTTTACTAGCTGAGCCACAAGGGAAACCCAGTGTTCAGTAAAAGAGGACAGAATTTATGACCAAATGGGGAGTGGTTTATATGAATTATTTTTGCATACTAAAGAGTTCAATATTTAAATAAATGTATTTTCAGCAGCAAAAGATGTAAATAAAATCCTTAGACTCAGATGTAAATAGCTACTTGTTTGAGGACCATCTTTGCAAATATGTCATATTATAGGAGAAAAATCCTAGTAGATTTTGAAGAAGGGCTAAGGCTGTGTTGAACCTTCTGGTCAATATTCCTGAGAGAGGCATGGAATAGTATAAAGTGTTGATGTTTTGGAAACTGACAAACCTAAATTCAAGCCCTATTTTACTCTTAGTCATGTGTCTATGAATAGTTAGTTAAACTATTTAAGTTTTTCCTCATTTAAAAAATTGAATACTCATAGGATTTTTTCTGCTTGATTTAAATGAAAAATGTTTACTGATTGTCTAAACTAGGACATGTGTTTCTAAATACACTATGGGACATATTCCTTGTCTTCATGATAGTAAGAGAATATCCTCCTGCTTTATTGACCATTATTGATAGAATAAAGTAAGCAGAGGTAGTAACAGACTAGAATTTTAGAATTCCATTTTAGAGCAGGGACAGTGACTTCCATTTAGACTGGATCATTACTGAAAGATCTGGATATTAGGAGAATACAAGGACTAAAGGAATCTAGAAAATTTTCACTTAATTATTTTTCTACAGCCTTTGTTCCCGAGGTAAACTGTTGGAGCAAAAGCATATAACCAAAGTTAGATTTCTCTTTTTCCTTTGCTTACCATTTCAAGAAGAAGCAAATATTAATCGCAAATTATTATGGAAAAAGTTCCTTTAGGAATCAGGCCTTAACACTGACTAACCCAAATTCAAGCTGTTCTCTTCCAGTAGAAATAAACAAAATGCCATTAATTCCTACCCCACCCATACCCAATTTATTATGGTATAGTATAGCATCTGCCTGCAATGCGGGAGATCCGGGTTCGATTCCTGGGTCAAGAAGATCCCCTGGAGAAGAAAATGGCAATCCACTCCAGCACTCTTGCCTGGAAAATCACATGGATGGAGGAGCCTGATAGGCTACAGTCCATGGGATCGCAAAGAGTCGGACACGACTGAGCGACTTCACTTCACTTCACTTCATATCAACAGTACAAAGCAATATTTTCCTTTGTCCTGACCTGATTGAGAATTTGAAACACCAGCTCTAATTTCTTCAGAGATAGTCCATGATTTTCAATGACCTTTGATGGCAGATTCTTTTTTATACTACGATTTAGTCATGTACATTAAAATCAGGGATGAAGGTAGATTTTGATTTATCCTCCCATGTGGCATATGTAAATAATGTTTGTGAGGCTTGTTTTTTCTCTGATTTATAACAGGAATGAATAAAAGTCCAAACAGCTAGAATCCAAAGCATGACCAGTTTAAAAAGGCTGAAAGAGAGGAAAGGATGAATTAGAAGTTTGGGATCAACAGATAAATGCTACTATATATATATATGTCTAAGGGGAATCAGTGGCTCAAAGGTAAAGAATCCACCTGTAGTGCAGGAGGCACAGGAGATGCCAGTTCAATCCCTGGATCTGGAAGATCCTCTGGAGAAGGAAATGGCAACCCACTCCAGTATTCTTGCTTGGAAAATTCCATGGACAGAGGAGCCTGGCGGACTATAGTCCATGGGGTCTCAAAGAGTCAGACATGATTGAGCAACTAAAGACAGGAGCATATGTGTGTGTGTGTGTATGTATGTATGTATAGACATATATGTGTATATATGTTATTGATAGATAACAAGGATCTATTGTATAGCACATGGAACTATATTCAATATCGTGTAATAAGCTGTAATGGGAAGAATATTAAAATGAAAATGTGTGTGTATGTGTGTGTGTGTGTGTGTGTGTGTGTAACAGAATCACTTTGCTGTGTACCTGAAACTAATACAACATTGTAAATCAACTATACTTCAATTAATTTTTTAAAAAAGACTGAAATTAAATGCATTGGAAAGAATTCTGTTATTTTAAGTAAAATCTCCCTTTCTGATTAGTCAAAAACATATATAATCTTATTCATATTTTAAATAATATGTGTCATCTGTTTCTTTCCTTTTTTATTAAAGTGAAATTCTACCACAGCCCTTTCCTCACTCTTTACTTCATCTTTCCATAACAAACTATAGGTAGGGTTTACATCTAATACTTAAGAGTACTTTTTCCCTCTAAGACATATGCTAAAACCTTTAAAATCCTCACAAAATTCTTGAAATTCTTGTAAAACTTATGGATGAAGAACCTGAAACCTAAAATATGAATCATCCTCTCTGTCATTGAGCTAGTATATGCCAGAACTGAAATATGAAACCTGGTCTTCACCCTGATATCACAGTACTGAAAATGAGTGTAATTTCTTCCCTAATGCATTGCAAGTCTTGGACTTTCATCCCAATATACTGTAAAATAAACAGGTAAAACATAGACTTGACTATTGTACTGCTTATCATTATGCTGTAACACAAAGACAAAGCAAGATAATTTGCTTTTGTCTGGGAGTTTGGTTTATAGACAAGAAAGAACAGAGCAAAGGTCTCCATGCTTTTCAGATTTGCAGCCTATCAGGAAAAAATTGAGCATGTATGGTCAATATATGTTTGCTTAATTGTTTATTCATTTATAAAGTGTTTGTGTATGTATACAGATATTTAATATATATATAAAATATGTGACAATATATATTATATAATATTACAATAATATATTAAGGAATATTTAACCATATAATATATAGCAATAGTAATAAATCATATGCATTTCACAAGTGATATAGAGACTGCTGCTGCTGCTGCTGCTGCTAAGTCGCCTCAGTCGTGTCCGACTCTGTGCGACCCCATTGACGGCAGCCTACCAGGCTCCCCCGTCCCTGGGATTCTCCAGGCAAGAACACTGGAGTGGGTTGCCATTTCCTTCTCCAATGCATGAAAGTGAAAAGTGAAACTGAAGTTGCTCAGTTGTATCCAACTCTTAGTGACCCCACAGACTGCAGCCTACCAGGCTCCTCCATCCATGGGATTTCCCAGGCAAGAGTACTGGAGTGGTGTGCCATTGCCTTCTCTGATATAGAGACTACTGATTCTAAATTTTGTGAATTTAATTCATAATTTCAGCTATGTAATATCTCTTAAACCTTACTGGCGTCTTAATGAAGGGTTTGAGGGAATGCATTATAGCATTCAGTTGAAGAAACAGCAGGCTATTTTTGTCCCTCATCCCTTGTATCTTATTTGGATTTTAATGACATTGAACAACATTTTGAAGTACTTGAAACTTAAAATAGCAAGATAACTCTTTCTTAGAATAATTTTATGGTTTCATTGTTACAAACTAGAGGTGACCTAAGAAATTGCCAACATCCATTGGATCATCGAAAAAGTGAGAGAGTTACAGAAAAACATCTACTTCTGTTTATTGACTAGGCCAAAGCTTTTTTTTTTTTTTTTTTGACTGTGTGTATCACAAAAAACTGTGGAAAATTCTTAAGAGATGAGGATACCAGACGACTTGACCTGCTTCCTGAGAAATCTGTATGCAGGACAAAAACCATAGAACTGGACATAGAGCAACAGACTGGTTCCAAATCCAGAAAGGAGTACATCAAAGCTGTATATTGTCACCCTGCTCATTTAACTTCTATGCAGAGTATATCGTAAGAAATGCTGAGCTGGATGAAGCATAAGCTGGAATCAGGATTGCAGGAAGAAATATCAATAACATCAGATATGCAGGTGACACCACCCTTATGGCAGAAAGTGAAGAAGAACTAAAGAGCATTGCCAGGGTCCTGCCCCGGTGGATCCAGGGTAATTCGAAGTGGGGACAGAGTCGGCGTCTAGGGAAGGACTAATTAATTAGAAAAGAGAGATTAGGAAAGAACAGTGTAGTAGGAAAATTAGTGGAGAAAAGAGGCTGATATTCCTTGGTTTACATGGAAAGCTAATAAAGTCTCAAGACAAGACACTTGCACCGTCTACGTTAGGCCACAGGCTCACGCTTGAATAGTGGAGGGTGCCCTACCTTGGGCTCCCTCTCGCTTGGGTCTTAGAAGCCCGGGCAAATAAGTAGACATGGAGAGACTCCACGTTCCAAGGGATCAGCCTAAAAAGAGAAGGAGGGAGAGGGAGAAAGAGTCCACACGAGGGGAGGCCAAGCTTGTGCAAAAACCCCATAACTTTATTTTTGAAAGGTGTTTATATACACTAAGTTTTACATAATGGAAGATACAGTGTCATGCAGGGGCAGCAGTCCTGACTGGTTCTGTATATCTTTTTATATACAAAGGTCTCAGGTGATTTACCTTATCTTCTGGCCAAAAGGCCTGTTAACACTTTATGGCTCTCTTCCTTAATGAATGTTAATCTCATATCCCCTGAAGTGTTTTTCTTTAATCTGCATCACCCTCAAAGCACTAAAGTTACATCCCTATAGAACAATGGTGCAGTGGGTTATAACAAAGAAGGTACTTAACTCAAAGATCTATGTTGCTACTTTTTTTTTTTTTCTATAAACCAACTATATCAATAAATAAAAGATATGAAAATTTGGCAGCAAGTATTGGCTCAACAAATGAAACCCTTAATCAGTCCTATTCTAATGATTTTGGCTCCTCAGAAGCCCCTACATTCCTAGGATGTTTTGAGCTTCCTGTGCCTCTCATGGGAGGCTGCAAACAATCACATGTGCAGCTGTAAGAGTCCTGTAGGCAGGCTAGAAAGCTATCAGAGGGGTTTTTGGATTGAAACACTCTTATTATGCCCAGGAGACTTATTATCTAAAAGCTCTAAATTAACTTTTTCCAGAGAAAGGTGGTGGGGGGACAGCCTCTGTTAATGTCAGAAGCGTAAGTGAAAAGCATAATGCAGTACAGCAGGCAGACTCTGGTTTTGGGGTTAGATGCTCGAGAAAATCCAGCGAGGCTCCCTTAAGGCTGGACTCGCCTTTGCCTGTTGGACCCCTTAAGCTAATGACCTTTGCCATGGGCGGGACTCCTCGTGCTGGCTCCCAGCAGAGCATCTTGATAAAAGTGAAAGAGGAGAGTGAAAAAGTTGGCTTAAAGCTTAACATTCAGAAATCTAAAATCATGGCATCCGGTCTCATCACTTCATGGCAAATAGATGGGGAAACAATGGAAATAGTGACAGACTTTATTTTTCTGGGCTCCAAAATCACTGCTGATGGTGACTGCAGCCATGAAATTAAAAGACACTTGCTCCTTGGTAGAAAAGTTATAACCAATCTAGACAGCATATTAAAAAGCAGAGGCATTACTTTGCCATCAAAGGTCCATCCAGTCAAGGCTATGGTTTTTCCAGTAGATGTGAGACTTGGACCATAAAGAAAACTGAGTGCTGAAGAATTGATGCTTTTGAACTGTGGTGTGGGAGAAGACTCTTGAGACTCCCTTGGGCTGCAAGGAGATCCAGCCAGTCCATCCTAAAGGAAATCAGTCCTGAATATTCATTGGAAAGACTGATGCTGAAGCTCAAACCTCAATATTTTGGTCACTTGATGTGAAGAACTGACTCATTTGAAAAGACCCTGATGTTGGGAAAGATTGAAGGTAGGAAGAGAAGGGGATGACAGAGGATGAGATGGTTGGATGGCATCACTAACTCGATGAACATGAGTTTGAGTAAGCTCCAGGAGTTGGTGATGGATAGGGAAGCCTGGCATACTGCAGGCTTTCCATGGGGTCGCAAAGAGTCAGACACAACTGAGTAACTGAACTGAAGAAACAGCACATCCGCCTATTTATTTATTGCCAAAACATGTGGCTTGTTAAAATAAAATCTAACCAAGCCAAAGCACTGTGTTTGGTATATATTTACTGATACCTAATTAGTTTATATCTAAAGACTTTAGATTATCAATTATATGATTGTATGTTTTTTAGTCATTGTGGAAGATACACCAGGAAAACAGTTTACAAATAATTGTTGTATGAATACTTTATTACACTTACTAAGTTGTACTATGTTGAAAAGCATTCAAGTGAAACTTACAGTTGGTCTTCTCTATGGTACCTAATTTTGTCTTGTCAAGCAACATTTTGTCTGTATGATAAAACAGATCCAGGGTATTTCCTAGACTTGCAGAGGGGATGGTTTCAGTGACAGTGCTATAATTCTTCTTTCAAAACAGAGGAGAATAAAGTCCTAATCTGTGGAGTGTTCCAATTCCATAGTCAATCAAACTAGTAACCTGTCATTGAATATGAAGAGATATGCAAGTTCTCACAAGCTGGACCGGGAGGCTCCAGCTCACCATTGGATAGCTGTATTCTTTTATTAAATACCATTTACTAGTTTCATTAATAACTTAGTTTTATCCTGTAGTATTATTAATAAAAATACTATATACTTTTGAAGAGTAAGGTAGAGCTTAAATAAGAAGACATGTGTCTTTTTAAAGAATCTCAAGTTTTGTGTAACTTCTTTATTATTACCTTATGGGTTTCTTGCTCTGTAAACTGTGTTAAGTAGATCATACATTAAACAAAGTGAAACAGCAAAAAACAGAACAATTTATACATACTTTTTAGCAAAATGAAAAAAGTGGGAACTTGATACATACTAGTTGTATTCATAAATTTATTTTTAATTCTATCCACCTTATCAAGGGCTACTTTCAGTAATTACCTAAGCTACTTAACAGTGTTTGAGGATGAAGAAAAAAAATGTTGTCATGTAAAGCTATTGAAATGATTTTAAAATGCTGATTATAATAAGCCTCTACCATTATAATTGTCATTTAAGCAGTGAATTTTAGATAACTCCTTTAAATATTACAAAATATAGGAGTATTTTATTCTATTAATATACAGTTAAAATAAATACTTCTACAATATTACCTTTATTGATTTAAAAAAAAATATAAGCATAAATTGCATCTAAAGAAAGTAGGATATCTTCACCTAAACAAATGCAGTGGAAGGATGTTGGGTTTGTAAACACATCTTTCCAGTAAATAAAGAGGTAAAAATGCTGTGACATGGGTCAGTAGTTTCCAGACTGATTTATTGAGCACAGCAGGTGGCTAATGATTAGCCTTACAAGATGGTGTCCCTGAGCAGTGTGCTTGTTTTCTAGGTCAGGGTTTTAATTTTCAAAGGAAATCAAGTGTATACATAAGTAGTGAGTCTGACATAGATTGAGTTGCATTTTCACCAAATTAAATATAAATCTGATAATGCAAATACATATATATATGCTAAATATCTAATCTGCTATTTTCAGTATAAAATGTAACATATATTTTAAATCAGTATTTTTCAAATGAATATCCATGCAGTGAAGATATTCTTTGACTAAATAACTTTAGCCCCACAGAATTAACAATATCAGTTGGATAAAAAGTAGGATGGAAGGCAGAATTTGTTGTTCCATCACTAAGTCATGTCCAACTCTTGGCGATCAGACTTACCTGTCCTTCACTGCCTCCCAGTGTTTGTTCAAGTTCATGTTCGAGTTTCTTTGCCATCTAACCATCTCATCATCTGCTACCTTTTCTCCTTTTGCCTTCAATCTTTCCCAGCATCAGTGTCTTTTCCAATGAGTTGGCTCTTCGCATCAGGTGGCCAAAGTATTGGAGCTTCAACTTCAGCATCAGTCCTTCAATGAATATTCAAGGTTGATTTCTTTTAGGAAAGGAAGGCAGGATATTCTGTCCTTATTGTACAAATTGAAAGGATTTAGGAAAATCTGAATTCTAATCGCAATTAATCATTATAAGGTATATGGCTTAGTTTTCTTTTGTCATTACTTTTCTTTTCAGATTATTGAAAACAGTCAACATTTTATTCAAATTATTTCTTATTTATAAGTTGGGCTTTAACAATATGACAATCAGAATCCACTAAATATGTAATAAAGTATACCTACTTTCATATTTAGGTATGTAAACCACCTCCAAAAGCAGAAGATACTTTTGTGTAGCTTCAGATGAATTCAGTGAACACAGTTTTGCAAAAAAATTCCCAGACCATAGGTTTGGGAATAAGTATGAATATGTGTATGTATTTCTTGAAGATATGTCAATGACTACATAGTGAATGTTATCTGTATGAAAACAATTTGAATGCTTGGGGTCAGCTTAATAAGTCTAGATCACTAAAAATATCTAAAAACTGAGTATGGAACAGATACCTTTAAAAGTAGGCATATAATAACTGAAAATAGTTAAAAATAGAAAGTAATAGAAAAATAGTAGAACAATAATATTAAAAAGAAAAATTTTAAAACAAATTGTTTAATAGGAGTTTTAAATTACTTTTCAACTTTAAATAAATGGAATGGTAAGGAACTATGTTTCATGAACTATATATATATATGTATATATATTAATACATTAAAAGTTAATTACAATTGCAATTATTAGATATCTGCCTAAAGGGAGAATTCTTGGGTTTATATCAGGAGATTTGTGGATGAGTGTACATCTATATATCTTAAAGTATTTATAATTTTTATTGATCCTTTTTACAGAGTGTTTGATACCCCACTACTTTTCATTAACTTATTTGTGTGTCCCAATTATACTGACTAAATGTGCTTATCAAATATCAAGAATACATGAAAACTAAACCAGTTGTTTGAAAAAGCAAGAGTTCCAGAAAAACATCTATTTCTGCTTTATTGACTATGCTGAAGCCTTTGACTGTGTGGATCACAATAAACTGTGGAAAATTCTGAAAGAGATGGGAATACCAGACCACCTGACCTGCCTCTTGAGAAATCTGTATGCACGTCAGAGAGCAACAGTTAGAACTGAACATGGAACAACAGACTGGTTCCAAATAGGATAAGGAGTACATCAAGGCTGTATATTGTCACCCTGCTTATTTAACTTATATGCAGAGTATGTAATGAGAAACACTGGGCTGGAAGAAGCACAAGCTGGAATCAAGATTGCCGGGAGCAATATCAATCACCTCAGATATGCAGATGACACCACCCTTATGGCAGAAAGTGAAGAAGAACTAAAGAGCCTCTTGATGAGAGTGAAAGAGGAGAGTGAAAAAGTTGGCTTAAAGCTCAACATTCAGAAAACGAAGATCATGGCATCCAGTCCCATCACTTCATGGCAAATAAATGGGGAAACATTAGAAATAGTGGCTGACTTTATTTTTTTTTTTGGCTCCAAAATCACTGCAGATGGTGATTGCAGCTTTGAAATTAAAAGACGCTTACTCCTTGAAAGGAAAGTTATGAAAAACCTAGATGGCATATTAAAAAGCAGAGACATTACTTTGCCAACAAAGGTCCATCTAGTCAAGGCTGTGGTTTTTCCCGTGGTCATGTATGGATGTGAGAGCTGGACTATAAAGAAAGCTGAGTGCCAAAGAATTGATGCTTTTGAACTGTGTTGTTGGAGAAGACTCTTGAGAATCCCTTGGACTGCAAGGAGATCCAATCAGTCCATCCTAAGGGAAATTGGTCCTGGGTGTTCACTGGAAGGACTGATGTTAAAGCTGAAACACCAGTATTTTGGCCACCTGATCCGAAGAGCTGACTCATTTAAAAAGACCCTGATGTTGGGTAAGATTGAAGGTAGGAGGAGAAGGGGACAACAGAGGATAAGATGGTTGGATGGCATCACTGACTCAATGGACATGAGTAAGCTCCAAGAGTTGATGATGGACAGGGAGGCCTGGCATGCTGCGATTCATGGGGTTGCAAAGAGTCAGACACGACTGAGTGACTGAACTGAACTGAGCTGAAACCAGTTGCTTAAAATTAAAATAACTTTTTGTGAAAAGTCCATTTGAAATGTATGAACATTAATCCCATCTGTTTCTTTCCCATCAATTCCAAACTATAGGAAACTATCAGTTTGTTTGTTTTCTGTCTCTGCCTCATATTTCCTTTCCTACTCTAATTCCTAGAACCTCACCTAGGACTTAATTCTCAAACTGAACAGATTTGCTCTGCATTGTGATTCAAACAGTTGTGTTGGATGACTAGTATCCATGTGGATGATGGTCCCTCCAACACTCTGCTGCTAACTGCTAACTTGCTTCAGTCGTGTCCAACTCTGTGCGACCCCATAGACGATGGCAGCCCACCAGGCTCCCCTATCCCTGTGATTCTCCAGGCAAGAACACTGAAGTGGGTTGCCATTTCCTTCTCCAGCACATGAAAGTGAAAAGTGAAAGTGAAGTCACTCAGTCATGTCCGACCCTCAGCGACCCCATGTACTGCAGCCTACCAGGCTCCTCTGTCCACGGGATTTGCCAGGCAAAAGTACTGGAGTGGGTTGCCATTGCCTTCTCTGTCCAACACTCTAGTACAGTCTATTTGACACTAAAGTTCATCCTGTACATAAAGCTGATGCAGAAACCCCTGAAGTAATAAAGATGTTTCAGGGAGGGAGTATGTTTCAAAATATAAGAATAGTGTGCACAAGACTCCAAACATTAGACAGCAGGGAAATGGGAGACTGTAAAAGAACTGAGGAGAAGCAGTCCTAGAGATGAAAAGAAGTAACAGTTATGGACTCATGGATGAGAAGCGAAGCAGGTATTGGAGTTCCAGGGGGGCAACTGCACATTTATCGCATTATCATTTGTTACAATCTCTTTTTCTTCCTTGTTCATTAAAAATATATATATATATATATATATATATATATATATAATGATGTTTCTTTATAATATATGGTACTTCTTATGAAGTATATGACTACTGTAGCTTAAAAGCTAGATTTTAATAGGCACAAATAAATAGGAGAAGTATCACAATTTTTCCTGTGGTTAATTTTATTTTGTAAACAATTAAGTAAGCTCAGGTTTATGGTATTCTGTTAAGGATCTGCAGTTCTGAGTCCCACATAAACCTTGGCAAGAAAACAAGGCCCTGTAGTCTTTATAACCTATTGCTTGGTTAATTACCCTTAATTAACTTGTATATCTTATTAAAAGCAAAAAAGTGTTACATTTGACTCTATCTTCTGCAGAGTCCCTAGCTACTTCCCAGATATGTCTTCTGCTTTCCTCTGCAGTTCAAATAGAAAATTCCTTTTGAGTTTATTTTCGTGTGTGGTGTTAGAAAGTGATCTAGTTTCATTCTTTTACAAGTGGTTGACCAGTTTTCCCAGCACCACTTGTTAAAGATATTGTCTTTACTCCATTGTATATTCTTGCCTCCTTTGTCAAAGATAAGGTGTCCATATGTGTGTGGATTTATGTCTGGGCTTTCTATTTTGTTGCATTGATCTACATTTCTGTCTTTGTGCCAGTACCATACTGTCTTGATGACTGTGGCTTTGTAGTAGAGCCTGAAGTCAGGCAAGTTGATTCCTCCAGTTCCATTCTTCTTTCTCAAGATTGCTTTGGCTATTTGAGGTTTTTTGTATTTCCATACAAATCTTGAAATTATTTGTTCTAGTTCTGTGAAAAATATGGCTGGTAGCTTGACAGGGATTGCATTGAATTTGTAAATTGCTTTGGGTAGTATACTCATTTTCACTATGAAACTAGATCACTTTCTAACACTGCACACAAAAATAAACTCAAAATGGATTAAAGATTTAAATGTAAGACCAGAAACTATAAAACTCCTATAGGAGAACATAGGCAAAACACTCTCCGACATAAATCACAGCAGGATCCTCTATGATCCACCTCCCAGAATTCTGGAAATAAAAGCAAAAATAAACAAATGGGATCTAATTAAAATTAAAAGCTTCTGCACAACAAAGGAAAATATAAGCAAGGTGAAAAGACAGCCTTCTGAATGGGAGAAAATAATAGCAAATGAAACAACTGACAAACAACTAATCTCAAAAATATACAAGCAACTTATGCAACTCAACTCCAGAAAAATAAATGACCCAATCAAAAAAAGGGCCAAAGAACTAAATAGACATTTCTCCAAAGAAGACATACAGATGGCTAACAAACACATGAAAAGATGCTCAACATCACTCATTATCAGAGAAATGCAAATCAAGACCACAATGAGGTACCACTTCACACCAGTCAGAATGTCTGCGATCCAAAAATCTGCAAGCAATAAATGCTGGAGAGGGTGTGGAGAAAAGAGAACCCTCCTACACTGTTGGTGGGAATGCAAACTAGTACAACCACTATGGAAAATAGTGTGGAGATTCCTTAAAAAATTGCAAATAGAACTACCTTATGACCCAGCAATCCCACTGCTGGGCATACACACCGAGGAAACCAGAATTGAAAGAGACACATGTACCCCAATGTTCATCGCAGCACTGTTTATAATAGCCAGGACATGGAAACAACTTAGATGTCCATCAGCAGATGAATGGATAAGAAAGCTGTGGTACATATACACAATGGAGTATTACTCAGCCATTAAAAAGAATACATTTGAATCAGTTCTGATGAGATGGATGAAACTGGAGCCGATTATACAGAGTGAAGTAAGCCAGAAAGAAAAACACCAATACAGTATACAAACACATATATATGGAATTTAGAAAGATTGCAATGATGACCCTGTATGCAAGACAGCAAAAAAGACACAGATGTGTATAGCGGACTTTTGGACTCTGAGGGAGAGGGAGAGCGTGGGATGATTTGGGAGAATGGCATTGAAACATGTCTACTATCATGTAAGAATCAAATCACCAGTCTATGTTCGATACAGGATACAGCATGCTTGGGGCTGGTGCACGGGGATGACCCAGAGGGATGTTGTGGGGAGGGAGGTGGGAGGGGGGTTCATGTTTGGGATCGCATGTACACCTGTGGTGGATTCATGTCAATGTATGGCAAAACCAATAGAGTATTGTAAAGTAAAATAAAGTAAAAATAAAAATTAAAAAAAAAAAAAGAAAGAAAAGAAAATTCCTGTTTCTGTTTTCAGTGTAAATGTTGCCAATAGAAACCTGGAAGCAAAGGCAAAACACTCTCAGACATAAATCACAGCAGGATCCTCTATGATCCACCTCCCAGAATTCTGGAAATAAAAGCAAAAATAAACAAATGGGACCTATTTAAATTAAAAGCTTCTGCACAACAAAGGAAAATATACACAAGGTGAAAAGACAGCCTTCTGAATGGGAGAAAATAATAGCAAATGAAGCAACTGACAAACAACTAATCTCAAAAATATACGAGCAACTTATACAGCTCAATTCCAGAAAAATAAATGACCCAATCAAAAAATGGGCCAAAGAACTAAATAGACATTTCTCCAAAGAAGACATACGGATGGCTAACAAGCACATGAAAAGATGCTCAACATCACTCATTATCAGAGAAATGCAAATCAAGACCACAATGAGGTACCATTTCACACCAGTCAGAATGGCTGCGATCCAAAAGTCTATAAGCAATAAATGCTGGAGAGGGTGTGGAGATAAGGGAACCCTCCTACACTGTTGGTGGGAATGCAAACTAGTACAGCCACTATGGAGAACAGTGTGGAGATTCCTTAAAAAATTGCAAATAGAACTACCTTATGACCCAGCAATCCCACTGCTGGGCATACACACCGAGGAAACCAGAATTGAAAGAGACACATGTACCCCAATGTTCATCGCAGCACTGTTTATAATAGCCAGGACATGGAAACAACCTAGATGTCCATCAGCAGATGAATGGATAAGAAAGCTGTGGTACATATACACAATGGAGTATTACTCAGCCATTAAAAAGAATACATTTGAATCAGTTCTGATGAGATGGATGAAACTGGAGCCGATTATACAGAGTGAAGTAAGCCAGAAAGAAAAACACCAATACAGTATAGTGACACAAATATATGGAATCTAGAAAGATGGCAATGACGACCCTGTATGCAAGACAGGAAAAAAAACACAGCTGTGTATAACAGACTTTTGGACTCAGAGGGAGAGGGAGAGAGTGGGATGATTTTGGAGAATGGCATTCTATCATGTATACTATCATGTAAGAATTGCATCGCCAGTCCATGTCTGACGCAGGATATAGCATGCTTTGGGTTGGTGCATGGGGATGACCCAGAGAGATGTTATGGGGAGGGAGGTGGGAGGGGGGTTCATGTTTGGGAACACATGTAAGAATTAAAGATTTTAAAATTTAAATAAATAAATAAATAAATAAATAAAAGATGATACCCCGGATCTAAATCTGTTTCTCTTTGTTCTCTGTATGTCAGACCTTTTAAAGAATAACTGATGTTTCCAAAGTGATTCATGGTTCAAAAATTCAAGTTAGTTAGCAAGTAATATCACATCTTCCATATATCTACTATCTCAGGTTCTTTTTTTTTTTCACATTTCAGCCAGTAGCCACTTTTAAAATTTAATAAGAGACAAAGGGATTTCAAATGCAATTTTAAGTAGTAGTTTCTTTCAGTCAATTAGTAGTTAGCAAAAATAGCAGCAGGGAAAATTGTATCTAATTTATGTATTTATTGTAACAAAGGCAGTATCTATAAAGTAGGAGGAGAAATGGGTAGACTGATGATTGATTATGGATGTAGGATGCAATAATTGAAGGATAGCTATTATCAGGGCATGATGATCAGACAGTTCTGAATGATGCTAAATCAGAAACAAATCTTTCCATTTGCCAAGTGCTATATTTATGTCTCAGAACACAAATCTGATGTATTTTGTTTCATGCAGTGATGAGAATGAAAATGTGGGGTTATAACCAAAAATTAGATAGAATCTGACACAAAATAAAATTATCTAGTTTGCTTTGAGTTACCTAGAGAGATGAACCTTTGTGCTTTTACTGTTAATTTCTAAACTATTTAAATTTTTAACCATTATGAATGTCCCTGGGGAGTCATAAGTAGACTCTGTGCTGTATTGTAAAGCATTAATGTTGCATTATGTAATTTCTTGAATAAATTTGCTAATTTCCAGGTGATTACAACTCTCCTTACCTTTTGTTATGGTAGCTATAATGTAATTTGTTAGTTATTATTTGAGAATGCCTCTAAGTCATTTATTGAAGTCTATATTATCTCCAGTGTGCTTTAATTAAAAAAAAAAAAACTCTATTTCATTTTATAGAATTTTTTTTGTACATAGCATTAAATTTTTAAATAAAAAACCAACCATAGAGAAAAAGTGTAATTTTTGGCTTATTTAGTGTTTTCAAATAAGTGAAGCCATAAGAAACACTGGATTTTAGGTATCACTAGGGAAGCTGCTTCTTTAGATTTATAAAATCAGTTTAATTAAAGTAGAAATAATACCTAAGGGAACATTTGACCATAAAATTGTAATATAAATATGTCAATGTTATTTTTTAATCAACTCAGCATCTTTAAGCATATAATTTTAGTTATGCATGTTTTTAGCATTGATATTTGAATTGAAACAGCTGAATTTACATATTCTAGATCATATGTCAATATTAGACAAACTGAACTTAACTAGACAGCTTTATTTCCAATATTTCTCTCTGTTATTCTGGATTAGAGGTTAATTTTTTTCCTTGTTGGTTTGAAAGAAAAAGCAATCAAAGACAGACATCTAAGAGATTCACCTAGAACCAGCAAGAGAATTTGTGTGACTGAGAATAAACTTAGGCTATTTAAAGCCCTTGAAACAGTAAAGTTATTTGTTACTAGTCTAGTCTATTCATATAATATTATGCTTGAATTGTATTTAAAGTATAGCTGTTTCATTAAAATTTTAACTGGAATTATTTAAAGTTCAGGCCATATACTAATGAAACACAATATCTGGTGTTCTAAACTAGCTAATATTTCAGAGGAAATTAGTTTACTGATTAAAAATAATAAAAACAAAGAAATTATATCATTATTTTCAAGTTTTCCTGATAAAATATGATGAAATTTACTTCAGAGAAACTGTGTACCCAATTATATGAATTTTCAATGGAATTTTAGTATTTTAACCACAGTATTTCCATATCAATAAAACTGTTTATTTTTGTGACAGTGGGTTCGAAGAAATCTCTATCAAATTATTAAAATATTCTACTTAATAGGTAAAAAAAGCTCAGCTTTGTTTAGTGATTCCATAATAGGAAAAACAAAATGAGGAAATTTTGTTAAGTTTTTGCTTATGACATGTTGACAAAATGTGTATTACTATTTAGTTCATTACTTCAGCTATCAACCAAAGACCACACTGTTTTATTTTTTAAAATTTCATATCCTGCATACCCAGTCTTGAATTACTTAATTCTATTCACTCCTCTGCATTTAAAAGTAGTAGTTGTTTTGAAGTAGTTATTAATGTATGTAGGAGGATACAATTTTAAAAACTTTTATTCTAGTTATGGAACTTTGGATTCTTGGATGGCTTCATGTGTAGATATTTTCTTTCATATTTATTAATATTACTTATAACTGAAAATTCTCTTATGGATATTTAAATAAAATTATTCATTGATAAACTGATTGTGTCGTTTCTAATTTATGATTTGAGTAATAATACATGATGATTATATGACCCAAATTCAAGTTCTTAAATATTATTTATGAGTTATTATAAATCCATCATCTAGTAACTTTTAGATTAGAGACAATCTCACTTTGTTGTCACAGATTGCCTGGGGAATATACATTTTTTTGAGTGAAAAAAAAGACCTAAATTTTCTTTTTAAAGTATAAATTGATGTTAAAGTTTCTATTCAGTTCAGTTTTAAGAAAATTGTTTAAATTGGATTCTATACTACTATGCAGTTCTAAGATCGATGATAAAGATAGACAAGCTCTCTGCTTGCTTGGATTTGATGTTCTAAAGGAAGGGCTTCTGAAATTACTACATTAATAAATAAAGGAAACAGCTTCAAAAGCAGAAAAAATGTAAATATTAAAGTAGCGTAATGTGCTAGAGTGGGGAGGGTGTGTTATGGGTCAACCAACTATAGTCATGTGCGTACCCATGTGCTCAGTCATGTCGCACTCTTTGTGACCCCTTCGACAGTATCCCACCAGGCTCCTCTGTCCATGGCATTCTCCAGGCAAGAATACTGCAGTGGGTTGCCTTTTCCTACTCCAGGGGATCTTCCAAGTCTCCTGTGTTTCCTGCATTGGCAGACAGATTTTTTACCACTGTGCCACTTGGGAAGCCCAGTATAGTTATATTTGAGGACTGAATTCCCCAGAGGATCACCTGGGGAAATGGCATTCAAGCTCAGCAAATGTTAAGTGCAAAGGCCCTGTGATGGCAAATAATTTCCCATGTTTAAGGAAAAAGAAACAGTGCGACTGAAGTGTGGTGAAGGTAAAGTTGCTTTGTATGAGATGAGTGAGAAGGGTGGACCAAGACCAGAATTTCTAGGCCTTCTGAGGACTGAGTAAGGAGTCAAAATTTAATTCAAGGTTAATGAAAAGTAAAGCTTGGTCGTGACATGTCGGTTGGAAAAACAATGCTTTGGCAGCTGGATAAGAAGCAGTTTGTAAGAATGCTTGGTAGAATCAAAAAAAAAAAAGGACTACTGCATCGTCTGTGTGAGAACATGGGCACCTGTCTGTTATCATAAGAGCAGAAATTTTTAAAAAATGAACAAATTTAGGATGGATTTTAGAGGCAGAAGAAGATTTGCAAATTCATTGGGATTCTGGGAGTAAGGAGAATAGAGAAAAGATGACACTTAAACGTTTGACAGACTCATGAGTGATGGTGCCATTTGATGTATTGAGGAATAGGGGTTTCCCCAGTGGTGGCTCAGTGTTAGAGAATCTGCCTGTGATTCAGGAGAAGCAGGAGACTTGGAAGATACCTGGAGAAGGAACTGACAAACTACTCTAGTATCCTCGCCTGGGAAATTTTATAGACAGAGGAGCCTGGCAGGCTACAGTTGCTAGGGTTGCAAAGAGTCAGACACGACTGAAGTGACTGAGGATGCACACACACACTTAAGAATAGAGGAAAGACATACTTGTGAAGAGGACATTAAAAATTCTGAGTTGGAGAGGGGCTGGGGCAGGGGCGTTGTTGTGGTGGGGTTCCCAGTGGCTGGAGTGGGCAGCAGCCTTGAGGAGATGATTTCTCAGGTCCTCTGGAAGACCTCCTCCCCTCCCCAGCTGCAGAGGCCCTTAGGGCACTGGGACCCGGCCTGTGTAACATCGCGAGATTACTGCCCAAGGAGAACTCCAAGTTCAGTTCAAACTTGTATTGGTTGGTGCTGATGATACTGAAAGAATACATTCGTGCAAGATCATCTGACTGGTGAATTTGAGAAGTAAATTGTTGAGGTCCATCTCTTTATACCCCATACCAACAGAGGACCAATTAAGTTCAATGTATGGGATACAGCTGGTCAGGAAAAATTTGGTGAACTGAGAGTTGGCTCTTATATCCAAGCTCAGTGTGTCATTATTATGTTTGATGTAACATCGAGTTATGTACAAGAATATGCCTAACTGGCATAGACATCTGATAGGAGTGTATGAGAACATCCCCATTGTGTTGTGTGGCAACAAAGTGGATATTAAGGACCAAAAGATTAAGGCAAAGTCAAGTTGTCTTCCACAGAAAGAAGAATCTTAGGTACTATGACATTTCTGCCAAAAGTAACTAAAACTTTGAAAAGCCCTTCCTCTGTCTTGCTAGAAAACTGATCAGAGACCCTAACTTGGAATTTGTTGCCATGCCTACTCTCATCCCACCAGAGGTGGTCAGGGAACCAGCCTTGGCAGCGGCAGTACAAGCACAATTTAGAGGTTGCTCAGACAGATGCTTTCCTGTAAGAAAGTGAAGCTGGGGCCCAACATCTGAAGTCTAATATTATAGGCAACTGTCCTGTAATATCAGTGGCACAGTGTGTTTGCCATTTTATTATATAGGGAAGCAGAACATGTGCTTCATCTTTGGATGCTGAAGGAGATGGATGGGTTTTGGAGTGAATATGGCAGTTAAAAAATATCTTCATTGCTTCGATCTGCATATTTAGGTGTTTCAGAACACAGTTGTTTCTTCTTTGAGTTTCAAATATAAGACTGCTGTAGTCACATGACATATTGAGAGGTGGAATCTTGTTTTTGTCATTCCCATTCCTTTTTGTTTTGAATCAGAATAAAGTTGTATTTCAAATATCTTAAAAAAAAATTCTGATTCAGAGTTTGAGTTTAAGACACCTATTTGAAACCCAAGTGGAGATGTTGAGTAGAAAATTTGGATATAGTAGGGAGCATTGAAAAACAGGCAGCACTTGGACATGGACAATGGGATTGTTGCTTTAGGTTCTGCTTTGGTACACTGCTCCATGATGTCCAACTGCTGCCTTTGTTTCTGCTGTCATTGAACTTTTTCCCTGTTAATGACACATAGCAGTGTTTTGATCTTCTGCACTGATGACTGCTGCCACTTGGCTTTTCTGAGCATAAGCATTGTGTCCCCCAAACACTTTCATCTGCTCTGGATTTAATTTTGGTGGATTTTCAGAGGTCTGCTGCATCCTCTCTGATACTCCATGAGAGATATTAACCTTGTGATGTTTGGAAGTATTTTCCTTCTTAATTATCTGTAAAAGCTCAAGCTCTCCTAGGACAACACATACTGCTTCTCAAAAGAGTCATGGAAAACTGCATTGATACTGAGGGGTTGAGAATATTAGGATGAGAAGGGATTTTGACAATCTTGAAGTTCAGCTTATTGAATTTTTGTTGCTGGAAACTGTAATGAGGATGATAAGAGGTATATGAAACATAATGTTGGTATAATAGATAAAGACATTTAAATAAAATATAAACTATATTATGGGTTATAAGTTTATGAAGAAAAGTAAAACAGGGAAAAAATGACAGACAGAGCAGTGAGGAGATAAAATTTTAGACATAGTGTTCAGCGTTTATACCAAGAAGGTGTGGTAGGGAGAGTGAAGGAGAGAGCCTTGCAGGTACATTGGAGAAGGCATTCCAGGATAAAAGATTACTGCTGCTGCTGCTGCTAAGTCGCTTCAGTAGTGTCCAACTCTTTGCAACCCCATAGATGGCAGCCCACTAGGCTCCTCCGTCCCTGGGATTCTCCAGGCAAGAACACTGGAGTGGGTTGCCATTTCCTTCTCTAATGCATGAAAGTGAAAAGTGAAAGTGAAGTCACTCAGTCGTGTCCGACCCTTAGCGACCCCATGGACTGAAGCCTACCAGGCTCTTCCATCCATGGGATTTTCCAGGCAAGAGTACTGGAGTGGGGTGCCATTGCCTTCTCTGAAAGGATTACTAAGTGCTAGAATCTTGGTGTACCTCTAAAGCCATTTAAGTAAAGCCCTTCTATTCCCCCTGGAATGGAAGCTCATCTAGAATGGGTTGAAGAGGAAAAGTTAGACAACAAATGAAAAAAGTATGTTCAGAGAGTTCTTTCCAAGAGTCATTTTGAGGAGAAGCAGAGAAATGGAGCTGCAGGAAAAGAGAGCATGCTAGTTGTGGGATGTCTCAATAAGAGTGTAAATAACTTGATTGAAAGTAAATATTTTATATACTGAGTAAAAATGAATATTATTTAATAATATTTTAATATAATATACCTGAAAAATTTTTATTGTTAATCTGTTCCAAGTTGATTCAGGTAAATGGCTTTCAAACCTTTTTTTTTTCCCCAGGTTTCTCAATCTATTTTTATTTTTATTTTATTTTTTACTTTATTTTACTCTACAATACTGTATTGGTTTTGCCATACATTGACATGAATCCATCACGGGTGTATACAAGCTCCCGATCCTGAATCCCCCTCCCACCTCCCACCCCATATCATCTCTCTGGATCATCCCCATGCACCAGCCCCAAGCATCCTGTATCCTGTATCGAACATAGACTGGCACTTCGTTTCTTACATGATAGTATACATGTTTCAATGCCATTCTCCCAAATCATCCCACCCTCTCCCTCTCCCTCTCCCTCAGAGTCCAAAAGTCTGTTCTATACATCTGTGTCTCTTTTGCTGTCTCGCATACAGGGTCATCATTACCATCTTTCTAAATTCCATATATATGTGTCACTATACTGTATTGGTGTTTTTCTTTCTGGCTTACTTCACTCTGTATAGTCGGCTCCAATTTCATCCATCTCATTAGAACTGATTCAAATGTATTCTTTTTAATGGCTGAGTAATACTCCATTGTGTATATGTACCACAGCTTTCTCATCCATTCATCTGCTGATGGACATCTAGGTTGCTTCCATGTCCTGGCTATTATAAACAGTGGTGCAATGAACATTGGGTACATGTGTCTCTTTCAGTTCTGGTTTCCTTGGTGTGTATGCCCAGCAGTGGGATTTCTGGGTCATAAGGCAGCTCTATTTGCAATTTTTTAAGGAATCTCCACACTTTTCTCCATAGTGGCTGTACTAGTTTGCATTCCCACCAACAGTGTAGGAGGGTTCCCTTTTCTCCACACCCTCTCCAGCATTTATTGCTTATAGACTTTTGGATCGCAGCCATTCTGACTGGTGTGAAATGGTACCTCATTGTGGTTTTGATTTGCATTTCTCTGATAATGAGTGATGTTGAGCATCTTTTCATGTGTTTGTTAGCCATCCGTATGTCTTCTTTGGAGAAATGCCTATTTAGTTCTTTGGCCCATTTTTTGATTGGGTCGTTTATTTTTCTGGAGTTGAGCTGCATAAGTTGCTTGTATATTTTTGAGATTAGTTGTTTGTCAGTTGCTTCATTCGCTATTATTTTCTCCCATTCAGAAGGCTGTCTTTTCACCTTACTTATAGTTTCCCCTTTTTGAATTGTGTCAATGTAGACTATTTAATGTTGTAGTCATAATACCCAACCCTATTATAAGTAACTGAGGTAAATTGTGCTTAATTACTAGAAATATTTCTAGTAAAATCTATCTCTAAATTCTCATGTGAAAGTAAGTTTAGAGTGAAGTCCTTAAAAATTCCCTCTTTTCACCATTTTTTTTACTGACATAAAATGTTATCACGCTTTCTCTTTTCCTTGATGAGAAAAAATCAGTTGCTTTTTCTTGAAGTTTAGGTGTTGACCCTTAATGTAATTCAACATACATTTACTGAACACTTGTTGTGTGCTTGTGCTATAAACACTAAATTTCAAATGAAGACTCAGCCTTCAGGAAATTATAGTATAGTTCAGTGGCCAAGTTGGTTGTTAGTGTTTTCACAAACACAGAATTTTCTTTGAAGTTAATATACAAGATTTTCAAATTCTTCTAACATAAATTTGCATTATACATATGGAAATAGAAGGTGGCCAATAAATATCTGCTTATAAATTATTTGTGTGAAACTTTCATGTGTAAAGTCGAGTAACAAGAAGATTTGAAGAGACAGTAAAATTTAGGAATTTGCAGATAGAGCTCTTTGGAAAAAATAATTCAACTCAGTTCTTTAACAAAAGTAATATAAAATCTCTATAGAAAAGTTTTATTTTTGGTATAATGGGAGAACTTGAACTGCATATATTCTTTGACAAATATCCGGAGTATTGTTGGAGAAGGCAGTGGCACCCCACTCCAGTACTCTTGCCTGGGAAATCCCATGGATGGAGGAGCCTGGTAGGCTACAGTCCATGGGGTCCTGAAGAGTTGGACACGACTGAACGACTTCACTTTCATTTTTCACTTTCATGCACTGGAGAAGGAAATGGCAACCCACTCCAGTATTCTTGCCTGGAGAATCCCAGGAATGGCAGTCTGGTGGGCTGTGGTATATGGGGTCGCACAGAGTCAGAAACAACTGAGGTGACTTAGCAGCAGCAGGGTATTGTGGTAATCTGAGGAAGTTTGTTTACAAAATTACCTCATTTGGATATCAGAGGTGGAGTGGGAAGTAGTTTATCTATCTAGACTATGCACTTTTCTCACTGAATACAGCAGAAAGAATGAAATGACTCTGAGCCTTCCAGGCTAATGTAACCAACAATACCAAGAGTGTATTTTTCAATGTCAGAAGTATATAGCATTTACCTTGCAAAACATCACCTTCAAAAGGACTACTACATTTTGAGTATGTCTTCGGAAAATTATTAGAGTGCTTTATACTTGTAATGTTGAAGCTTTTCTAAACTTGAAAAAAAAAATTGAAGATGAAAATTTGGGAATAACCTCAGCTCCCAACTCTTGTTTACCATTTTCTTCTATCAAATGTTATATACATTGCTAGATGTGGAAGCTTCATTCTTGCAGAATTCTAAATTGCTGAAAAATTCAGTTCAGTTCAGTTCAGTCGCTCAGTCATGTCTGACTCTTTGTGACCCCATGAATCGCAGCACGCCAGGCCTCCCTATCCATCACCAACTCCCGGAGTTCACTCAGACTCACGTGCATTGAGTCAGTGATGCCATCCAGCCATCTCATCCTCTGTCGTCCCCTTCTCCTCCTGCTCCCAATCTCTCCTAACATCAGAGTCTTTACCAATGAGTCAACTCTTCGCATGAGGTGGCCAAAGTACTGGAGTTTCAGCTTCAGCATCATTCTTTCCAAAGAAATCCCAGGGCTGACCTCCTTCAGAATGGACTGGTTGGATCTCCTTGCAGTCCAAGGGACTCTCAAGAGTCTTCTCCAACACCACAGTTCAAAAGCATCAATTCTTCGGCACTCAGCCTTCTTCACAGTCCAACTCTCACATCCATACGTGACCGCAGGAAAAATCATAGCCTTGACTGCTGCTGCTGCTGCTAAGTTGATTCAGTCGTGTCCGACTCTGTGCTACCCCATAGACGGCAGCCCACCAGTCTCCCTCGTCCCTGGGATTCTCCAGGCAAGAACACTGGAGTGGGTTGCCATTTCCTTCTCCAGTGCATGAAAGTGAAAAGTGAAAGTGAAGTCGCTCAGTCATGTCCGACTCTAGACAGACCTTAGTCGGCAAAGTAATGTCTCTGCTTTTGAATATGCTATCTAGGTTGCTCATAACTTTTCTTTAAGGAGTAAGTGGCTTTTAATTTCATGGCTGCAATCACCATCTGCAGTGATATTGGAGCCCCCCAAAATAAAGTCTGCCACTGTTTCCACTGTGTCCCCATCTATTTTCCATGAAGTGATGGGACTGGATGCCATGATCTTCGTTTTCTGAATGTTGAGCTTTAAGCCAACTTTTTCACTCTCCTCTTTCACTTTCATCAAGAGGCTTTTTAGTTCTTCTTCACTTTCTGCCATAAGGGTGGTATCATCTGCATATCTGAGGTGATTGATACTTCTCCTGGCAATCTTGATTCCAGCTTGAGTTTCTAGAATGTTTAATTCTATCTTATATTGTAAATTGAGAGAATGGATGATGGATCTCTAAATAAAGTATTTTGACATCTGTGAGATGTTTAAATTGATTCTCATGCCTAATACTTTATATTAGATAACTTAGTGGATACCTATTAAATTGACTTGCCCTCTAGACAGTCATAAGGGAACAGTTATTTACTGAGCACAAGTCTATAATCTGCAAATACTCTTTTAAATTGGAAAATCTTAAATGTAATATAGATATGAACATATATGTTCTTTTTTAAATTTATTTTTTTTGGAAGACAATTGCTTTACAATGTAGTGCTGACTTTTGCCATGCAACAGTGTGAATCAGCCATAAGTATACATATGTTCCCCCTTCTTGAATATCCCTCTCACTTTCCACCCCATCCAACCCCTCTAGGTTGTCACAGAGCACCAGGTTGAGCTGGCTGTGTTATATAGCAACTTCTCATTAGCTATCTGTTTTACTTATGGTAATGTATATGTTTCATTGCTACTATCTCAATTCATTCCAGTGGCATGGGTCAGAAACAGAAAAACAAATATCGTGTATTAATGCATATATATGGAAATCTAGAAAATGGTACTGCTGAAATTATTTGCAGGGCAGGATTAGAGAAACAGACATACAGAGAACAGACTTGTGGACACAGTGGGGGAAGGGAAGGATGGAGCATTATATTTTTTATATGCTTTTTTAATTTTCAGCACTACTCTGTAAGCTTGGTATGAACTTATTCTGGCTTTGACATTTGTGATGTTTACATCACTGAGAAAGTTGACTAATTCTTTAATGACATTTTCTTATTTAAGATAAGGCAGTCTTTTGTTTCTGATCCATTGCCTCTGAACTCTGCTGGTAAGCTTATAAATCAGATCACCAACCATACATAATTTATTTACATAGGTTAATAAATATGCAGTATATAATACAAATATGTTTCAAACAGTATATCTGCATATCTTAAATTTAATAGATTTAAAGGTTTACAGAATAGACTGATATTTCTTTTTGTTATTTTACTTTTCCTCTCATCAACTGAATATAACATATATCATGCAAATCAGATTTATTCATTATTACTTACATGTATGACTTCTAAGATGTATAAACCTACTTACCTTATTTTAGCAGAATATGCTTTGACTATCTTACTTAATTTTTTTAAAATTTCCTTTAAAATTGAGGGCAATTTCCTTAGTAAAGCATCCTTGTTTTTGTTTCCTCCAGACATAACTAGTTATATCTAAACGTTAAAAATAAATCATTTCATGAGAACATTCCATTGAGAGCTTTTTGTAAGGTGATGAGATGTAATGTGTTGTTGGGCATTATATGAAACGTTATGTAATGTGAAATGTTGTGACCTTTCTGGGTCATTCACTCTGTTATATCACACGGGTATCAATATAACATAATCACTGAAAAGTCTCCTTTATCACAGTTTGTGTGGATTATAAACAGGAAAGAAATATACTTCTACCCTTAAATTTTTACATTCCTTTACAAGCTCATTTAAAAAAACTATGCTGACATCAAATCTTGTTTGTTATGAAACCTGTGTACAATCGAAAATGTCAGTATAAAAACATGTTATGTAAATGTGTTATAGAATATATCTTAGAGGAGACACTTTTATAATTAACATTTCATTTAAATGAAAATTTGGTTCTGTGTGTGTGTACATGTACAAGAGCTATTATTTTTTTGTATGAATATCTCTTATATGAACTCATAAACTACTTGTTCCCACAATATAACTTTTTTTTCTAAAAGTGAAGCCAGTAGTCCATTTAATTGGGGATATTTATGGAGAAGGCAATGGCAACCCACTCCAGTATGCTTGCCTGGAAAATGCCATGGATGGAGGAGCCTGGTGAGCTACAGTCCATGGGGTTGCGAAGAGTCGGACACGACTGAGCAACTTCACTTTCACTTTTCATTCGGACACAACTGAGCGACTTCACTCTCAGTTTTCACTTTCATGCTTGGAGAAGGAGGTGGCAACCCATTCCAGTGTTCTTGCCTGGAGAATCCCAGGGCCGGGGGAGCTTGGTGGGCTGCCGTCTATGGGGTTGTGCAGAGTTGGACACGACTGAAGTGACTTGGCGGCAGCAGCAGCAGCAGCATGTTTTATACTATTTATCTGAAATTTGGTTGTACAACAAAATTATAAATGGAAATATTTATGATTTTAAACATAGATGAGTATATTCAAATTTATAAATGTATGTGTCATCTTTCAAGCTGATAGAAGGGGAGACATAGATACAATATGCTTAAACTTGTTGTACTATTGTATTTATTTGGTAAACATTTATTATTTAAACATATTCATAGAAATATACCATGAAATGGTAGTTCTATGATATTAATTCAGTGACTTTTCCTAATTCAAAGGAGATCATAGAGCACTATATTATAAGTAATCAATTTTAAAACACATTCTGTTTTTAAAAATAGATTTAAAGAACAACTTTTGGGAAAAAATTCAGTATTTTTATTGTAGCTATGCAGTTGTGTATGTGTGTTAAAATATTAATACATAAAATTTATGCCTGAGAAGGGTAACTTTTATCATAAATTACACTTCAATAAACCTGACTTTAAGAAAGCAAAAAATAATTTTGAGAGATTTTGGCTTGCTAATTAATAACATTAAAATATAATATGTATATTTCTGTGATTAGAAGCATAAAGTTGAAACAAATCTATTCTCCCAAAGAAAATGACAGAAAGTCATTTTAAATTATTTGAAAAGATTATTCTCCTTATAACTAGAGGAATTAGACCTCCACCTGCCCACCCACCCCCAATTTTCTTGTGTCCCTCTGTAATAATTTCCTCCTTAACTCTACCCCTCAGCAACCAGTTATAACATCTGTATAGTTTTTCCTTTGTTAAGAATGTCATATAAAAATCAGGCAGTATGCAGACCTATAGTATGTGGCATGTGTATTCTTTCATTTACAGTGCTTTTGAGATTCATCTGTGTTATTTTATGTATCAACATTTCATTCTTTTTATTCATGAGTAATAGATTACTGAATGGATGTACCAAATTTATTTATTTGCCACTTTTGACTTTTTGTGATTATGAAAGAAGATGGCAGGAGCATTTGTGTGCAAGTCTTTTTATGGCCATAGATTTCACTTCTCTTAGGTCAATGACTAGGAGTGAAATTACTGAGTGAATGTGTACTTAATTTTATAAGAAATTGCTGCACTGTTTTCCAGAGTGTCTCTGCCACACTGCATTCTATCAGCAATGTGTAAAAGTTCCAGTTGCTCTAAACCTTTCCAAACCAGAACTTTTTTGCCTTTGAAATGAAAATTATTTTAATTTGATGTGTCAGTTCAGTGTTATTTTCTAATTAGCTGCTTTCCTAAGTGGATGACAGTAAAAGTGACAGTTGCTCAGTTGTGTCCTACACTTTGTGACTCCATGGACTGTAGTCCATGGAATTCTCCAGGCCAGAATACTGGAGTGGGTAGCCATCCCCTTCTCCAAGGAGTCTTCCCAACCCATGGATCAAACCCAGGTCTCCTGCATTGCAGATGGATTATTTACCAGCTGAGTCACAAGGGAAGCCCTCCTAAATGGATAGTGGTATGCCATTTTAGTTTGCCTATTCTTAAGGATATTGCAAAAGTAGGAAGTCAAGACACATGGAGTAACTGGCAAATTTGGCCTTGGAATACGGAATGAAGCAGGGCAAAGGCTAATAGAGTTTTGCCAAGAAATGCACTGGTCATAGCAAACACCCTCTTCCAACAACACAAGAGAAGACTCTACACATGGACATCATCAGATGGTCAACACTGAAATCAGATTGATTCTATTCTTTGCAGCCAAAGATGGAAAGCTCTATACAGTCAGCAAAAGCAAGACTGGGAGCTGACCGTAGCTCAGATCATGAACTCCTTATTTCCAAATTCAGACTTAAATTGAAGAAAGTAGGGAAAACCACTAGACCATTCAAGTATGACCTAAATCAAATTTCTTATGATTATACACTGTAAGTGAGAAAAAGATTTAAGCGACTAGATCTGATAGAGTGCCTGATAAACTATGGACGGAGGTTGTACAGGAGACAGGGATCAAGACCATCCCCATGGAAAAGAAATGCGAAAAGGCAAAATGGCTGTCTGGGGAGGCCTTACAAATAACTGTGAAAAGAAGAGAAGCGAAAAGCAAAGCAGAAAAGGAAAGATATAAGCATCAGAATGTAGAGTTCCAAAGAATAGCAAGGAGAGAAAAGAAAGCCTTCCTCAGAGATCAATGCAAAGAAATAGAGGGAAACAACAGAATAGGAAAGACTAGAGATCTCTTCAAGAAAATTAGAGATACCAAGGGAACATTTCATGCAAAGATGGGCTCAATAAAGGACAGAAATGGTATAGACCTAACAGCAGCAGAAGATATTAAGAAGAAGTGGCAAGAATACACAGCAGAACTGTACAAAAAAAGCTTCACAACACAGATAATCATGATGGTGTGATCACTCACCTAGAGCCAGACATCCTGGAATGTGAAGTCAAGTGGGCCTTAGAAAGCATCACTATGAACAAAGCTAGTGGAGGTGATAGAATTCCAGTTGAGCTATTTCAAATCCTGAAAAATGATGCTGTGAAAGTACTGCACTCCATATGCCAGGAAACTTGGAAAACTCAGCAGTGGCCACAGGACTGGAAAAGGTCAGTTTTCATTCCAGTCCCAAAGAAAGGCAATGACAAAGAATGCTTAAACTACCGCACAATTGCACTCATTTCACACACTAGTAAAGTAATGCTCAAAATTCTCCAAGCCAGGCTTTAGCAATACATGAACCATGAGATTCGAGATGTTCAAGCTGGTTTTAGCAAAGGCAGAGGAACCAGAGATCAATTGCCAACATTTGCTGGATCATGGAAAAAGCAAGAGAGTTCCAGAAAGAACATCTATTTCTGCTTTATTGACTATGCCAAAGCCTTTGACTGTGTGGATCACAAGAAACTGTGGAAAATTCTGAAAGAGATGGGAATACCAGACTACCTGACCTGCCTTCTGAGAAACCGATATGACATGGGTTAATTTTGTTGTTAGTATTAGTGCAATGATGTAAAGAACCAATGAGCTAATTAGAAAAACGATTATTAGTGTGTGGTCGTGAAAATGTAGCAGTTCTTCCATGATGGGTGATGTTGCATCTTGAAAGCCTAGCTGTATGGGATATGCCATATGAGATGTACGGGATTTTCACCTGTAATTTAATCTTGACAAGGTTATGTAATGTTTTACTAACATCTCGTTTATTGAGAGAGACATAATGGCTATGGTGTTGGCTTGAAACCAATTACAGGGGGTTCGATTCCTTCCTTTCTTATTTTAGGTTAACATATGTGGGTTCTTCAAATGTGTGATATGGCGGAGGGCATCCGTTTAATCACTCTAAATTCGTTGTGGTCAGGTCTACAGCTGGACTTCTCGTTTGGATGCGAATGCTTCTCAGATGATGAAAACTATTAGTATTACCGCTGTTAGTGAGATAAATGAGCCTATAGATGAGATGGTGTTTCATATTGTATATGCGTCTGGGTAATCAGAATATCGTCGTGGCATACCGGATAGTCCTAGGAAATGTTGTGGGAAGAAAGTTATGTTAACGCCTACAAATATAATTGCAAAGTGGATTTTGGCTCATGTATCGTTAAGAGTGTAGCCTGAGAATAAGGGGAATCAGTGTACGAACCCTCCCATGATAGCGAATACAGCCCCCATTGATAGCACGTAGTGGAAATGTGCGACCACATAATATGTGTCATGGAGGACGATGTCGAGGGAGGAGTTAGCTAGGACAATTCCAGTTAGGCCTCCAACTGTAAAAAGGAAAATGAAGCCTAGGGCTCATATTATAGCGGGGGATCACTTGATATTGCCTCCGTGGAGTGTTGCTAATCAGCTAAAGACTTTTACTCCGGTTGGGATAGCAATAATTATAGTAGCTGATGTGAAGTAGGCTCGTGTATCGACGTCTATTCCGACTGTAAATATGTGATGGGCTCATACAATAAATCCCAAGAATCTGATTGATATTATGGCTCACACTATTCCTATATATCCAAATGGTTCTTTTTTTCCTGAATAGTAAGTTACAATGTGGGAGATTATTCCAAACCCAGGTAAAATGAGAATATATACTTTGGGGTGTCCAAAGAATCAAAATAGGTGTTGGTATAAAATAGGGTCTCCCCCTCCTGCCGGGTCAAAGAAGGTTGTGTTCAGGTTTCGGTCTGTCAACAGTATTGTAATGCCAGCTGCTAATACAGGGAGTGAGAGTAGGAGTAGTACGGCAGTGATTAGTACGGATCACACGAATAGGGGAGTTTGATATTGTGATATTGCAGGAGGTTTTATGTTAATAATAGTTGTAATAAAATTGATGGCTCCTAAAATTGAGGAGACACCAGCTAGGTGTAGAGAGAAAATGGTCAGGTCTACTGAGGCTCCTGCATGGGCTAAATTGCCTGCTAGAGGGGGGTATACGGTTCAACCCGTTCCTGCTCCGGCTTCAACCATAGAGGATGCCAGGAGTAATAGGAAGGAAGGGGGGAGGAGTCAAAAACTTATGTTGTTTATCCGGGGAAATGCTATATCGGGGGCTCCAATTATTAAGGGAACTAGTCAGTTGCCAAAGCCTCCAATCATAATAGGTATTACTATGAAAAAGATTATTACGAATGCGTGTGCGGTTACGACTACATTGTAGATTTGGTCGTCTCCAAGTAGAGTTCCGGGTTGGCCTAGTTCAGCGCGAATTAGCAGGCTTAGGGCAGTTCCTACTATGCCAGCTCAGGCACCAAATAGAAGGTAAAGGGTGCCAATATCTTTATGGTTAGTTGAAAATAATCAGCGGTTGATGAACATAGGTAAAATGGCTGAGTAAAGCAATAGACTGTAAATCTAAGAACGGAGGTTTAATTCCTCTTTTTACCAGGTCCTGTAGTGAATAAAACATATTGAATTGCAAATTCAAAGAAGCAGCTTCAATTCTGCCGGGGCTTCTCCCGCCTTTTTTTCTTTGCGGCGGGAGAAGTAGATTGAAGCCAGTTGTTTAGGGTGTTTAGCTGTTAACTAAAATTTCGTGGGGGTGGAGCCCACCAATCTAGTGAGGATTTAGCTTAATTAAAGTGGTTGATTTGCATTCAATTGATGTAAGATATGATCTTGCAGTCCTTATCAGGAATTAAGTAAATTATACTTGCTTAGGGCTTTGAAGGCTCTTGGTCTGTTTAACCTAAATTCCTAATCTAAGATTGAGAGGATTGGTGTAAGTGGTAATAATATAGTGGATAGTACGGTTATTGTTGGTAAGAGGGTTATTCGTTTTGTAGTTGAGAATTGTCATTTTATTTTTATATTGTTTGTGGAGGGAAATATTGTGAGTGCGGTAGAGTATGTAAGTCGTATATAGAAATATAGATTTAGTAGTGCTGTGATTGCTATGAAAGTGGGTAAAATAATATTGTTGTTTTTTGTTATTTCTTGGATAATTATTCATTTTGGTATAAATCCGGATAGTGGAGGGAGTCCTCCTATTGATAGGAGGGTGATGAGGGTTAGGACTGTTATAATGGGTGCTTTGTTTCATGTGTGCGATAGTGATAGGGTGGTTGTGGTTGAGTTGGCTATGAATAGTGTAAATATGGTGGAGGTTATGATGATATAAATAACTAGGTTTAGTAATGTTATTGTTGGATTATATAATAAGACTGCTGTTATTCAGCCTATGTGGGCAATTGATGAATAGGCTATGATTTTTCGTAGTTGGGTTTGGTTTAGTCCTCCTCAGCCTCCAATTATAATGGATAGAATTGATAGGGTTAAGATTAGGTTTAGGTTAATGGATGGGAGAATTTGGTACAGTACTGATATGGGTGCTAGTTTTTGTCATGTTAGTAGGATTAGGCCTGAGGATAAGGGGATACCTTGTGTTACTTCTGGGACTCAGAAGTGGAATGGAGCTATTCCTAGTTTTATAGTGAGGGCTATAGTTATAAGTATAGAGGCTGTTGGGTTGAATAGTTTTATTACAGTTCATTGGCCTGAGAATGTTAAGTTAATAATAACAGCTATTATTAATAGTATTGAGGCTGTTGATTGAGTTAGGAAATATTTGGTTGATGCTTCTGTGGCTCGTGGATTGTGTTTTTTTATTATAATGGGAATGATGGCAAGTATGTTTATTTCAAATCCGATTCAGATGAGTAGTCAGTGGGAGCTGATTATAACAATAATGGTTCCAAGTATGACGGTTAATAGAATAATAATAAAGATAATTGGGTTTATTAGTACGGGAAGGATATAAACCAACATTTTCGGGGTATGGGCCCGATAGCTTAATTAGCTGACCTTACTATTAGAATTTGGTGTATTTGGGAGCACGAAGAGTTTTGGGTTCTTAGGAGTAGGTTCAATTCCTATAGTTCTAGAAATAAGAGGGCTTAAACCTCTATTATTTACTCTATCAAAGTAATTCTTTTGTCAGACATATTTCTTATGTTTGTGGGGGGATGCTTGATAGGAGGATGGGTAGTGATACGTGTCATATGCATAGGGCTAGTGTTAGTGGTAGGAAGTTTTTTCATAATAAGTGTATTAGTTGGTCATAGCGGAATCGGGGGTAGGATGCTCGGATTCATAGGAAAGTGGTTGTAAGTAGTAGGGATTTAATGGTGAGGTTAATTGTGTAGAGTTCTGGTAAGTATGGGTTGTGAAATGCTCCTAGGAAGAGGGTTGTTGTGAAGATATTTATTATGATGATATTTGCGTACTCTGCTATGAAGAATAGGGCAAATGGTCCTGCGGCATATTCTACGTTAAAGCCTGATACTAGTTCAGATTCTCCTTCGGTGAGGTCAAATGGTGCTCGGTTTGTTTCTGCTAGTGTCGAGATGAATCATATTATTGCTAGGGGTCATGCTGGGAAGATTAGTCATACCTGTTCTTGTGTAATAATCAACGTGGAAAGGGTCAAGGATCCGTTTATTAGTAAAATTGACAGTAGGATGATCGCCAGTGTTACTTCGTATGAAATTGTTTGTGCTACTGCTCGTAAGGCTCCGATGAGGGCATATTTTGAGTTGGAGGCTCAGCCTGACCAGAGGATTGAATATACGGCTAAGCTTGATATTGCTAATATGAAGAGGACTCCTAAGTTTATGTTGATGAGAGGGTGAGGTATGGGCAGGGGAATTCATATGGTTAGGGCTAGACTTAGGGCCAGGATGGGTGCTAGGATAAATATTGAGATTGAGGATGTGGCGGGTCGTAGGGGTTCTTTGATGAAGAGTTTGATTGCATCGGCGATAGGTTGAAGAAGGCCATACGGTCCTACAATGTTTGGGCCTTTTCGGAGTTGTATGTAGCCTAGGACTTTTCGTTCGACTAGGGTGAGGAAGGCTACAGCTAGGAGAATGGGAATGATAAGTATTAGAATATTAATTATAAGCATTTTGTTAAGGAGAGAATTTGAATCTCTGAGTATAAAGGTTTAAGTTTTACGCAATTACCGGGCTCTGCCACCTTAACTAAGCCCTTTTCTAGGGCAGGTTTTGCTTGTGGAATTAATTGAGATAAGGTCGTTAATTGGTTTAAGGCGCTTTATTGAAGTTGGCCTTATTTCTCTTGTCCTTTCGTACTGGGAGAAATACACAACAGATAGAAACCGACCTGGATTACTCCGGTCTGAACTCAGATCACGTAGGACTTTAATCGTTGAACAAACGAACCTTTGATAGCGGTTGCACCATCGGGGTGTCCTGATCCAACATCGAGGTCGTAAACCCTATTGTCGATATGGACTCTTGAATAGGATTGCGCTGTTATCCCTAGGGTAACTTGTTCCGTTGATCAAATTTTTGGATCAATAAGCGATAATTTGGTTTGACTTGTAGGTCTAGTCTTTAAAATTGTTCGGAGGATTTTTTGTTCTCCGAGGTCGCCCCAACCAAAACTGCTAGCCCATAAAGAGTGTTATTATCCCTTGACGGTTGAGAATGTTTTCTTTGGGTTAGTTAGTTAAAGCTCCATAGGGTCTTCTCGTCTTGTTAATATATCCCCGCCTCTTCACGGGGAGGTCAATTTCACTGATTGGAAGTAAGAGACAGTAAAACTCTCGTGTTGCCATTCATACAAGTCCTTATTTAGAGAACAAATGATTATGCTACCTTTGCACGGTCAGGATACCGCGGCCGTTTAACGTCTAGTCACTGGGCAGGCAGTGCCTCTAATACTGGGGATGCTAGAGGTGATGTTTTTGGTAAACAGGCGGAGTTTGTGTTTGCCGAGTTCCTTTTACTTCTTTTAATATTTCCTGGGCGCACTCCTGTGTTGGGTTAACAGTACAATTAATAAATTATTTATCGTTGGGTTATTTTTATTTACTGTTAACAGTCAGGGTATTATCAGGTACTGACTTAAACTTGTGCGAGGAGAAAGTATTTCTTGTTACTCATATTAACATTATTGCTTCTATTTGGTAATAGAATGGTCCAGTATTAGGGCTAGGAGTTGGTTGTTTATTTTTTGGGATTAACATTATTTTTATTGTCGAGCTTTAACGCTTTCTTAATTGGTGGCTGCTTTTAGGCCTACTATGGTGTTGTTAGATCTTACTCTCTAGTTAAGGTTGTATCCGTTTCTAAAAGGCTGTACCTTTTTAGACTAACTTTTAAAGGTATTCCTGTTAGTGCTAGACTGCCAATAATAAGGGCTGTTGTGGTAAATGGTATTGCTTTGAGTAGGCCTCCTATTTTTCGGATGTCTTGCTCGTCATTTAGGCTATGGATGATGGAACCGGAGCATATAAATAATATGGCTTTGAAACAGGCGTGGGTGCAGATGTGGAGAAATGCTAGATAGGGTTGATTAATCCCGATTGTTACTATTATAAGGCCAAGTTGACTAGATGTAGAGAAGGCGACGATTTTTTTAATATCATTTTGGGTAAGGGCACATATTGCTGTGAATAATGTGGTGATAGCTCCTAGGCATAGTATAATAGATTGGGCAAACTTGTTATTTTCTGTTAATGGGTAGAAGCGGATTAGTAGAAAAATGCCTGCTACTACTATTGTGCTTGAGTGGAGTAATGCTGAGACGGGAGTTGGGCCTTCTATCGCGGATGGTAGTCATGGGTGTAGGCCAAATTGTGCGGATTTTCCGGTTGCGGCTAATGTTAGGCCTATTAGGGGTAAATTTGAGTTGTCTGGTTTTAGTATAAAGATCTGTTGAAGATCTCAAGTATTAAGATTAGCTAGGAATCATGCTATTGCTAGGATGAATCCGATGTCGCCAATGCGGTTGTATAGAATTGCTTGTAGGGCTGCTGTGTTTGCGTCTGTTCGTCCATATCATCATCCGATTAGTAAGAATGATATGATTCCTACTCCTTCTCAGCTGATAAATAGTTGGAAGAGGTTGTTTGCAGTGACGAGGATAAGTATTGTAATAAGAAATAAAAGTAAGTATTTGAAAAATTGGTTAATGTTGGGGTCTGAGTGTATATACCATATTGAGAATTCTATGATGGATCATGTGACGAATAGTGCTACTGGGACAAACATTATTGAGAAGTAGTCTATTTTGAAGCTGAGAGATAGTTTGAGGGTTTGAATAGTTAGTCAGTGTCAGTTTGAGATGACTGTCTCTTGTCCTGTGTGGATAAATATTATTGTAGGAATTATGCTAGTGATGAAGGCATATGAGATGGTTGTTTTTACGTAGAGAGGGTAGTTGGAGGATTTATAGGTGTTGAGGTTAGTTGTTATGATAGGAGTGATCAGTAGGATTAAGGTTATTAATGTGAAGGAAGATAGTAGGTTAATTACTTTTATTTGGAGTTGCACCAATTTTTTGGTTCCTAAGACCAATGGATAACTACTATCCTTTAAAAGTTTGAAAAAGCCATGTTGTTAGACATGGGGGCATAGAATTAGCAGTTCTTGCATACTTTTTCGGTAAATAAGAAGGTTGTAGGCTTCTATTATTAGATTCACAGTCTAATGTTTTTTTAAACTATATTTACAGTATAGGGGGCCTAGGATGACTTTTGGGTTTAGGGATAGAAGTAGTAGTGGTAATATATGTAGTGCTATGAGTGCGTTTTCTCGTGTGAAGGAGGGTGAGATGTTATTAATGTGGTGGGTATATTTGCCCCGTTGTGTTGTGATTAGTATGTAGAGGGAATATAAAACAGTAATTACCATGTTAAGTCCTATTAGGATAATTGTGATGTTAGATCATGAGAAGGTTGATATTATCACGAACAGCTCTCCAATTAGATTGATTGTGGGGGGTAGAGCTAGGTTAGTTAGGCTTGCTAAGAGTCATCAGGTAGCTATTAGTGGAAGGAGTGTTTGTAGGCCACGAGCTAAAATTATTGTACGGCTGTGAATTCGTTCGTAGTTGGAGTTTGCTAGGCAGAAAAGTATGGAGGATGTGAGGCCATGGGCGATTATCAGGGCGGTGGCTCCTATGTAGCTTCAGGGTGTTTGAATGAGGATGGCTATGATAACAAGTGCCATGTGGTTAACAGAAGAGTATGTGATAAGTGATTTCAGGTCCGTTTGGCGAAGGCAAATTGAGCTGGTTATGATTATGCCTCATAATGATAGTATAATGAATGGGTATGATATGAAGTCAGTTACTGGGTTTAGGAGCAGTGTAATTCGTAGCATGCCATATCCTCCTAGTTTTAGTAGAATTGCCGCAAGGACTATGGAGCCTGCAATGGGGGCTTCTACATGGGCTTTGGGTAGTCAGAGGTGAAGTCTGTATAGTGGTATTTTTACTATAAAGGCTATTATACATGCTAGTCATATGAAAGTGTTGGATCAGGAGTTAGATATTGGTTGTACTCAGTATTGAAGGATTAGGAAGTTTAAGGATCCAGTTGTGTTTTGAATGTGAATTAGTGCAACTAGTAAGGGCAGGGATCCTGCTAGTGTATAAAACAGGAAGTAGAGGCCGGCATTTAGGCGGTCTGCTTGGTTTCCTCATCGAGTGATAATAATAAGTGTAGGGATTAGTGTTGCCTCAAATAGGATATAGAAGAAAATTAGTTCTGTTGCAGTGAATGTCATAATTAGAAGAAGTTGTAGTAGAATTAGTATTGAGATAAATAGTTTTTTCCGAGCTAGGCTTTCTTTTGATAAGTGGTGTTGACTTGCTATAAGTATTAGGGGAAGAAGTCATATAGTTAGAATTAGTAGTGGAGTAGATAATGAGTCGGAGAAGAAAGTTAATGAAAAGTTAAGACTGTTATCGCCGAATTGATTTATGAGGAGTAGGCTTGTAAAGCTAATTAACAGACTGTGAAGTGTGGGATTAATTCAGATTGTGTTATTTTTTGATAGTCAGGTTAGGGGTATGAGTATTATTGTGGGGATAATATATTTTAGCATTGTAGTAAGTTAAGATTTTGTACATAGTCGGTACCGTATGTGTTTGATACCATTACTAGCAAAGATAGGCCTAGTGCTGCTTCACAGGCTGCAAAAACCAGTAAGATAATAGGTATTATACTGGCTAAGGTGAAGTGTGAATTTAGGATTGTTAAGGTGGCTATAACAAATAGAGACAATATTATCCCTTCTAGGCATAGGAGAGAGGATATTAGATGGGATCGGTATATTAGTAGTCCTATGAGAGATATTGCAAATGCTATCATAATATTTATGTATACGAGGGACATTTGGTAGTTATGAGTTTAATCATAATCTAATGAGTCGAAATCATTTATTTTGTTTTAAACTAAATACCATATTCGGTTCATTCTAGTCCTTTTTGGGTTCAAAAAGGGAACCCAAAATGTTGGTCAAAAACCAATTTGTAATGTGCCTCCTCTATTTCTATTTCTCTTTTCTTTTAATGTTAGTATATTGAAAGTAAGCTAGATAATTTTTATTTGTATATAACAAGAGTGTTACTTTGATAATAAATCCTTTCAAACTGAGATAGAAATAAAAGCTTTCTACAAAACAACAAGAAATAGATTACATGGACAGTCATATTCTTTTCTACAAATAAAGCTCACAGTAAAAGTAGAATTGGGAATCCCATGACACAGCACATCAGGAGTCCCTTTTGGGAAAAGGTCCCAGACAGCATGTTCCTTCTATTGGTGAGACTTCAAAAATTGCTGTTTCATTTCCTGCTTATAATCCCAGGAAGCAAACTGATACACTTGTAAGTCTGTGAGCAAACGGAAGCTCTGGTTTCAGTTAATGCTTTTTGTTTTGTCTTGAAAAATGGGCTGTTGTTAAGTTTGGAGGCATGGTTAGCCAGACCTCCTCCAGGAGCTCAACAATCTCAAGTTTCATCCTCTATTTTATCTATGATCTGTGGTACCACAAGACTTGCGCTCACAGCAGTCAGGCAGTCAGGGCATTCATGGTCAGAATAGTGTCCACCCAGATTAGAGACAAAGTCAAAGGACTGCTCTGCTTTGTCTCTGAAGCCTAAATAAGACTGCCTATTTAATTTCCCTAACACTTGTAGAATGAGGTTTTGCAGTATATACCTTACAAGGAGTTTTCCATTTCACCTAATTTTTCAAATAAGCTGGAATGAAGATTTTGTTTATAATACTGCACTAAGATTATTAAAATATCTGTATTTTCTTTGATGGTAAATCCTTACTTAGTTTTGTAATTTGTATTCTCTTTCTTTGATTAGTCTACTAGCATCTTTATCAATTTTATAGATCTTTTCAAAGAACAAGGTTTTAGTTTTATTGATTTTTCTCTATTGTTTTTCTGTTTTTAATTTTTTGCTTTCTGCTCTTATTTTCACTTTCCCTTTCCCTTCTGCTTGAAGTGGGTTTGGCTTACTTTCCCCTCCTAATTTCTTAAAACTTAGATTATTGACTTGAAACTTCATTATTTTCAGCTCAGTAACATCATATGTAAACTTTTCTCTACTTGCTGTAAATACTCAAGTTATTGACTTAGTTCAATTCAAAGACTTTAGATTCAATTTTGCTTTCTCCTTCACATTTGAGTTATTTAGAAATATATCATTTAATATTCAAATATTTGATCAGTTTCTCGATAGTTTTTGTTATTTATTTTATATAATTTTCTAAATATATCGACTGTGCTCAATCTTCATTGCTGCACAGGCTTTTCTCTAGTTGTGGTGAATGGGAGATACTCTTTGGTTGTGGTGCATGGGCTTCTCATGATGGTGGCTTCTTTTTGTAGAGCACAGGCTCTAGGGTTCACTGGCTTCAGTAGTTGAAATGCGAGGTCTCAGTAGCTGTGGTTTCTGGGCTCTAGAGCACAGGCTTAATAGTTGTGGCACAGGGGCCCAGTTGCTGCATGGCAGGTAGGATCTTCCCTGACCAGGGATTGAACCCATGCCTCCTGCATTGACAGACAGATTCTTCACCTCTGAGCCACTAGGGTAGCCCCTGTTGTTTAGTTTTAGTTTAATTCATTTTGGTCAGAGAACATACTTCATAAGAATCCAATTATTTTAAAACTGTTGAGATTGGTTTTGTGTCCCAGAATAGAGTCTTTTTGTTTGTGTCCATTAAAAAAAATGTTGTGGAGTAATATATTTTATAAATGTCATCTAGGAAAAATTTTTTGATAGAGTTGCCAAGGTCTTCAATATCTTCATTGATTCTCTGTATACTTTATCACTAACTAAGAGAAGATTGTTGAAAACTCTCACTATATTTGTGGCCTATGTATTATTTTGTTTGTTTCAGTTTTTGCTTCAGATAAAAATACATAAATAATACTAGATAATATTTAGTCTTATTTAGTAAATGTATTCACTTATCACTATTTAATATTCTAAATTTTCTCCAGTAATATTCCTTTCTTTGAGATCTATTTATATTAGTGTGACCATCCCCTAATTTTTATGATTAATGTTTTCATGGTGTATTTTCTATTCTTTTACTATTAATTCACTAGATATTTTTAATAGACTTGTTTAGATATGGTTCACATATCTTAGAATTAACTCATTTTAAGTATAAATTCAGGATTCTGTAATTATTACAATAATCTAATTTTAGACCTTTTTCATCACTCCAAGAAGAGAACTCATACCCGGAAGCCATCACTACTCATCTCAACCATCATAATAGCAGTCCTAGACAACTACCAATCTAATTTCAGGTTCTTAAGTTTTGCCTATCCTGGATATTTCCTATAAACAGAATCATTCAATATGTGGTCTTTTGTGACCGGTGTCTTTCATTGAGCATAATTTTTAAGCTTCATGTGTGTCAAAGCATTTATCAATACTCCATTTTCATTGCCAAATAACATTCGATTGTATGTAAGTACCACATTTTGTTTGTCCATTCATCAGTTGATAAACGATTGAATTTTGGGAGCCTTTTGCAGGAATAATACTATTTTAAGTTTGTGAATAATTGTGATTGATATTTTAGATTTCTATTTTTTTTTATTTTGAGGCATTGTATATTTGCCTTCAGTTGTAAGAATTAATACAGAAACATTTGCATACTATTCATTCAGTTTCCTGCAATTGTAACAGCTTGCATAACTGGAATCCAGTGTAACAACAGGAAATAATCATTGAGACATCCCATTGAATTTATTCAGATTTCACAAATTTTGCATGCTTTCATTATAACTCCATCAAAAAAATCCCTTGAAAGTATGGCTACACTTTTGTAGCCATAGTCATGTGCTCTCACACTCCCCACACAATATCACCAAACCTGGCAACTACTATATTTTTCATCTTTTTAATATTGTCATTTCAAGAATGTTCTATAGGTGAAAATGTACAACATATAACCTCTAAGAGACTTCTTTTTTTTTTTTCTCACTTAGAATTTTTGCTTTAACATATACTTTGAGAGTCATACAAGTTGTTTTGTGCATCAATAATTTGTTCTTTGTATTGTTGAGTAGTTTGAACATTCTTTGGCATTGCCTTTCTTTGCTGCTAAGTCACTTCAGTCATGTCCGACTCTATGCAACCCCATAAACAGCAGCCCACCAGGCTCCCCCATCCCTGGGATTCTCCAGGCAAGAACACTGGAGTGGGTTGCCATTTCCTTCTCTAATGCATGAAAGTGAAAAGTGAAAGTTAAGTCACTCAGTTGTGTCCAACTCTCAGCGACCCCATGGACTGCAGCCTTCCAGGCTCTTCCGTCCATGGGATTTTCCAGGTAAGAGTACTGGAGTGGGGTGCCATTGCCCCAACTGACCTTTTCCAGTGCTGTGGCCACTGCTGAGTTTTCCAAACATGCTGATATATTGAGTGCAGCACTTTCACAGCATCATCTTTTAGGATTTGAAATAGCTTAACTGGAATTTCATCAGCTTCACTAGCTAAAGAGATGGGAATACCAGACCACTTGACCTGCCTCCTGAGAAATCTGTATGTAGGTCAAGAAGCAACAGTTACAACTGTACATAGAACAGTTAGAACTGTACATAGACTGGTTCCAAATTGGGAAATGAGTACGTCAAGGCAGTATATTGTCACCCTGCCTATTTAACTTATATGCTGAGTACATCATGCAAAATGCTGGGCTGGATGAAGCACAAGCTGGAATCAAGATTATAAGGAGAAATATCAATAACTTCAGATATGCAGATAATACCACCCTTATGGCAAAAAGTGAAGAAGAACTAAAGAGCCTCTTGATGAAAGTGAAAGAGGAGAGTGAAAAAGTTGGCTTAAAACTCAACATTCAGAAAATGAAGATCATGGCATCCAGTCCCATCACTTCATGGGAAATAGATGGGGAAATAATGGAAACAGTGAGAGACTTTATTTTTTTGGGCTCCAAAATCACTGCAGATGGTGACTGCAGCCATGAAATTAAAAAAACACTTCTTGGAAGACAAACTGTGACCAGCCTAGATAGCAGATTAAAAAGCAGAGACATTACTTTGCCAACAAAGTTATATCTAGTCAAAGCTATGGTTTTTCCACTAGTCGTGTATGGATGTGACAGTGTGTGTGTATGTATGTGTGTGTGTGTGTGTGTTTCTGTGTGTGTGTTATTCACTCAGTTGTGTCTATTTGCGACCCCATGGATTTTAGCCCTCCAGGCTCCTCTGTCCATGGGATTCTCCAGGCAAGAGTATTGGAATGGGTTGCTATTTCCTTCTCCATACAACTGCCTCTGTGTGTGTGTATATGTGTGTGTGTGTGTGTATGTGTTAGTCGCTGTCATGTCTGACTTTTTGTGACCCCATGGACTGTAGCCTGCCAGCCTCCTCTGTCTATGGAATTCTCCAGGCGAGAGTATTGGAGTGGTTTGCCATTTCCTACCAATGTGAGAGTTGGACTGTAAAGAAAGCTGAGTGCCAAAGACTCCTGAGAGTCTCTTGGACTGCATGGAGATCCAACCAGTCCATCCTAAAGGAAATCAGTCCTGAATATTCATTAAAAGGACTGATGCTGAAGCTGAAACTCCAGTACTTTGGCCACCTGATGCGAAAAACTGACTTATTGGAAAAGACCCTGATGTTGGGAAAGATTGAAGGCAGGAGGAGAAGGGGACAATAGAGGATGAGAAGGTTGGATGGCATCACCGAGTCAATGGACATGCGTTTGAGTGAGCTCCGGAAGTTGGTGATGGACAGGGAATCCTGGCATGCTGCAGTCCAATGGGTCACAGAGTCGGACATGACTGAGGGACTGAACTGAACTGAACTGAACTAATTGCTGAGTAGTATTCCATAATATGGATGTGCTACAATTTATTGAATCTTTCATCTGTTGTGAGAATTTGAGTTTTCTCAAGCAGTTTTTGAAGATTATAAATTTCTGTGTGACTAAAACTTCTCCTATCTATGGCATAATGCTCAAGAGTATAATTACAGGTTGTATGGCAAGTACAATTTTAATTTTCTAAGAGGCTATAGTGCTCTTTTCCAGAGTGGCTATACATTATACATTCCCGACAGCAGTATATGGGTGGTTCAGTTTCTCCATATCCTCATATTTGCTGGAGTCACTCTTTTTAAAGTGTGACTCTATTTAAAGTATTGTAACAGGTATATCATGGTATCTTACTGTGCATTTCATTTGCATATTCTTGTGGTTAATAATGTGGAATATAGATTTGTATCCTTATTTTCCAATTTATACCCTCTTCAGTATAATGTCTGTTTATATCTTTTGCTCATTATATTTTTTTGCCTTTTTTACTGGTTGAGGTTAAAAAGTCTTTATGTTTTCTATATACAAATACTTTGTCAGATATATGGTTCGATTCAGTGCAGTCACTCAGTCGTGTCCAACTCTTTGTGACCCCATGAACCACAGCATGCCAGGCCTCCCTATCCATCACCACTCCTGGAGTTCACCCAAACTCATGCCCATTGAGTCGGTGATGCCATCCAACCATCTCATCCTTTGTCGTCCCCTTCTCCTCCTGCCCTCCATCTTTCCCAGACCAGGGTCTTTTCAATGAGTCAGTCAGTCAGACCAGGTGGCCAAAGTATTGGAGTTTCAGCCTCAAGATCAGTCCTTCCAAAGAACACCCAGGACTTATCTCCTTTAGGATGGACTGGCTGGATTTCCTTGCAGTCCAAGGGACTCTCAAGAGTCTTCTCCAGCACCACAGTTCAAAAGCATCGATTCTTCAGCACTCAGCTTTCTTTACAGTCCAACTCTCACATCCATACATGACTACTGGATAAACCATAGCCTTGACTAGATGGACCTTTGTTGACAAAGTAATGTCTTTGCTTTTGAATACGCCGTCTATGTTGGTCATAACTTTCCTTCCAAGGAGTAAGTGTCTTTCAATTTCATGGCTACAATCACCATCTGCAGTGATTTTGGAGCCCAGAAAAATTAAGTTAACAACTGTTTCCACTGTTTCCCCATCTATTTGCCATGAAGTGATTGACTGGATGCCATGACATTAGTTTTCTGAATGTTGAGCTTTAAGCCAACTTTTTCACTCTCCTCTTTCACTCTCATCAAGAGTCTGTAGTTCTTCACTTTCTGCCATAAGAGTGGTGTGGTATGTAAATATTATTTTCCATATTATACATTGTGTATAATATCTTCTGTATCACTAAAGTATTTAATTTTTATGAGACCGACTTTATCCATTTTTTTCTTCTGAATTATGGTTTTGAATTAAAGTCTAAACTTTTCGTTTAGCCTACATCTCTCAAATTTACTTTTATATGTTTTTCAAAGTGTTTTATGATACTTTTATGTTTTACATGTAAGTCTGTCATGAAGCTTGGGCTAATGTTTTTGCATAAATTATGAAAATTTATATTGTTTCATTTTTTGCCTATCATTTTCCATTTGCTGAAGCAAACAGAAAGACTATGGCTTATTTGCACTTCATTCTTCTTTGTCAAATTTGTTTTAAATGTTCTGGATCCTTACCTTTCCATATACATTTATAATTGCCTTGTCAATATCTATGAAAACAATTTGCTGAGAATTCAACAGGAACTGTATTTAATACATGTTTAATAGTTTTGAGGATCATTTTGTGGAGAATTGTCTTCTTTATTATGCTAAGTCTCCAATTAAGGAATGTGGTATGTTGGTCTATATATTTATGTCTTTGATTTCTTTCACTGCATTTTATAATGTTTTTGAGACAGACCCTGTAAGCAATGTACTGAAACTCAGAATTTAGTTTTATTTCAAACAATTTTAAATTGCATTGTGATGTTAAACTATTTCAATTTCCTCATGTTCATTGTAACCATTTAGAAATATGAATGATTTATGTTCATCTTGTATCCAGTGACTTGGCTGAATGTGTTTATTTATTCAAGAACTCATTTTATATACTGGTTGAGATTTTCTACATAAATAATCTTGTCATCTTCAAATAGGACAGTTAGTTTCTTTCTAATATGTTTCTTTTATTTATTTTCTAAGCTTTATTGCATTCTCTAGAACATGAATGAGAGTGATGTGTCATGTTCCTAATCTTAATAAAAGTCATCCAGTGGTTCAACATTAAATGTTAAATTGTATTATAGGTTTTTGGTATATGATCTCTATCAAGTTGAAGATATTCCATTTGTTCCTAATTTGCTGGGAGCTTTTATCATGAATGTCTGCTGGATTTTGTCAAATGCTTTTTCTGTGTCCATTGATTTGATTTTTTAAATTTTCCTCTATAGCCTGTTTAGATGGTGGATTACATTGATTTTTCAAATGTTTAGCTAACCTTATATAACCCTTAATAAATCTCACTGGATCATGATATATAATTCTCTTCTAGTTTTCTGGATTTAATGTGCTAATATTTTATTGAGAATTTTGCATCTAAGTTCATGAGATAAATTGGTTTGTAGATTTTTTTTTTTGATTTTGTATTTTTGTTGTTGTACTGACTTCATGCTTTTGAACTGTGGTGTTGGAAAAGACTCTTGAGAGTCCCTTGGACTGCAAGGAGATCCAACCAGTCCATTCTGAAGGAGATCAGCCCTGGGATTTCTTTGGAAGGAATGATGGTAAAGCTGAAACTCCAGTACTTTGGCCACCTCATGCGAAGAGTTGACTCATTGGAAAAGATTCTGATGCTGGGAAGGATTGGGGGCAGGAGGAGAAGGGGACGACAGAGGGATGAGATGGCTGGATGGCATCACTGACTCGATGGACATGAGTTTGAGTGAACTCCGGGAGTTGGTGATGGACAAGGAGGCCTGGCATGCTGCAATTCATGGGGTCACAAAGAGTCGGACACAACTGAGCTACTAAACTGAACTGAATCTGGTTTTATTATCAGGGTAATGCTAGCCTTGCAAAATGAGTTGAGAAATGTTCACTCCTCTTATTTTCTGGAAAGAATGAGAAAAATTGTTGAAGTTCTTTATGTTTACTAAAATTCTCTCTTAAAGAATCTAGATCTGGATTTTTTTTTTTTTTGCCAGGTTGCTACAGTCCATGGGGTTGCAAAGAGTCAGACATGACTGAGCGACTGAACTGACTGACTGAAATTACAAGTTTAATTTTGAATTGGTGGTAGTACTATTCAGCTATTATAAGATAACATGTATCTGAAAGATAGGTCATAGAAGTGGGGGATAAGTGGTAAAACAGAGTGGGGGGCAGATAAGGATATATAAGTAGGGTGTGTGGCTGAAGGGGGAAAGAGAACACTTTGTGTGGCTACTTCTCTTATATGCCTTGCAAATTCTTTATTGCATCTGGCTTTTGAGAAGTTGGACTATATAACACAATACTTAGCTTCTTAATGATCTTGTTAAAACCATATAGGATTGTATGTTCTGTAGGCCAGTGGCTTTCAAACATCTAACCAAGAGCAGAGTCAGAAGTCTGTGACAAAAACATACAGTCTTGTCAGTGTCACTATCTGTACACCACACAGAGAATATTCATGACTTGAATAGAGTGAAATATTAGTGCTTTTGATGCCATCCATAAATGGATTAATTTTGTTGTTAAGATAGTATATCTACTTATACTGCAGAACGTAATAGAAAGCTTATTAGTTTTTCATTTTGACTATGTTTAAAGATGTTGATTTTTCTTGGAACTGTGGAATACATTCCTAAGCAGACATAAATAGCATCAGTGATTTCTGAAAGGGTTCATTAAACTAATTCCACTGCATATAATTTGACTTTAAGGCGAAATGTGAAGAGAGGAGAGTCTTTGTTGAAATACATTTAAGGAATTCTTTGTTAAAACATATTTTTTAAAACTATGAGAGGAGGATACAGTTACAAAAGAATAACTCAAAAGCCTTTTGACTAGTGTACCTTCCCTCATCCCCAAAAGCATTTTTGGTGGCTAATTTCTATAGCACACATGTTGAGAAGTTTTGTAAAAAGGGATTACTTTATATGATCAGCATCATTTATTATCTGTAGTTTGAAATGTGCTTGTGGATTCCACGATAAATCCAGTGTGGCTCATTTTCCAAATTCTTATAATTTGCAGAATATATATAATAAGATGAAATCAGTATTAAGTGCCAAAAGAAGAGTTTAACAGAGGAATAACCTTCAGCTAAGAAAACTGAGGAACGCTGAAGGAAATATAACTTTAGATGGACCTTAAAAGAATGAAAGCATTTGATAATGGTATGAGATGGAATTATTGACAATTTACATTAAAAATATGAATGAATGCTTAGATACAGAAAGATCAGGCATGTATCAAGTTTATATTCATTTATTTTCTTGATAAACAGTTTCAGTGTATACATACTTTTCATCAGTCATTGTGCTCAGCACTAGGGACTTAATGACTATTTCAATAAAAATATAATACTGAAGATAGAAAACTTACTATTATACAAAATAATAAATGATGTGATAACAATATTCACAGGTGCTCTGTGAGGGCAGAGAAGGAGAATGAGCATTTATATTAACCTTGAAACTTTAAGGCTAGTTTCACAAAGTAAGAAAATGTTAAAAACATGGTACTTATTTCAGTCTTAAAGAGTAGTATGTGAAAAGACCCTGAGTGAAGATGAAAGAATGAATTTTAGAAATTAATTAGAGCTCAATATAAGACAATTAACATGATAACACAATCTTGGAGAACTAAGAAGCATGAGGAGTGACTCTTATCTCAGTCCCAGAGAAAGAGGGTCAAAAGAGGTAAAAGAAGGAGAGTGGGGATGAAGTGAGAGAGTGAGAGAGCAAGAAAGAGAAAGCATTAAAATTAGGAGAAAGTGGGAGAATTGTGGTGTCTGCCAGGTGATGATTTGAAAAATCATGGATTTAGATTTGACTGTGTCTGTAGACTCTTGAGGCCCTGGTGGCTCAGAGGTTAAAGCGTCTGCCTGGATTGTGGGAGACCCGGGTTCGATTCCTGGGTTGGGAAGATCCCCTGGAGAAGGAAATGGCAACTCACTCCAGTACTCTTGCCTGGAGAATTCCATGGAGGGAGGAGCCTGGTAGGCTACAGTCCATGGGGTCGCAAAGAGTCGGACACCACTGAGCGACTTCCAAGCAATTTCACTTTCACTTTCATAGACTCTTGAGGGTCCCTTGGACTGCAAGGAGATCCAACCAGTCCATCCTAAAGGAGATCAGTCCTGGGTGTTCATTGGACGGAATGATGCTGAAGCTGAAACTACAATCCTTTGGCCACTTCATGCAAAGAGTTGACTCACTGGAAAAGACCCTGATGCTGGGAGGGGTTGGGGGCAGGAGGAGAAGGGGACGACAGAGGATGAGATGGCTGGATGGCATCACCGACTCGATGGACGTGAGTCTGAGTGAATTCCGGGAGTTGGTGATGGACAGGGAAGCCTGGCGTGCTGCAATTCATGGGGTCACAAAGAGTTGGACACGAACTGAATTGAACTGACAGTTACTAAAGATGAGAGAAAGCAGATCAGACTGCCAAAGATGACATCTGTTGTTGGAAATGCTGACTTTGAGAAAGTTGAGAACCAGAGATCCACCAAGAACAGCTATGAGGATCTGAGAAGAGAGTTATAAACCAAAGGAATAAGCTCAGAATAGTTCTAGGTCTTTTTTTAAAAAGTGGTAAAGACTTCTGGTTCTTTTAGTTTCTTACACTTAATTGAGTTTTTTAAATATAAATTTATTTTAATTGGAGGCTAATTAGTTTACAATATTGTATTGGTTTTGCCATACATTGAGTTTTAAAACAATCTTGTAAGGGTTATAATCATATTCTTTAAGGTAGTATCTATAAAAATAAAACATTGCATTTAATTTTAATACCAATTTATGATTTAGTTATTTCTCTAGAAAATTGTATAAATAAAAGCTATTTTAGCAAAGATTAATTATGGCAGATCATATTGTATTATTGTCAGTATCCTATATTGAATGTGCAGTGAACTTTGATACTATTATTAATTTACTGTGCTCATTCACATTTATTAATTACTCAAATGGCATGTGTTAAATTCTTTTTGGAAATAAATAACTATCATAGGTTACAAGTGTATGACATTTATTGTTATCATTATTGTTTTGGATATAATACTCCTAAAATCCAAGTTAATAATTACACTTTCACAATATAAAATCATGAGTATGGCTGTTTCAAGTGTAAAATGCAGAAGATAACAGACAAATTGAAATTTTATTGCTAGAAATTCTTTATCAGGTTGCTCTTTTTTTTTTTTTTTTTGGATACATCTTTTGCCACCCTCTGAAAATATCTTACTCATTTGTTTATGTTATCTTATTTGTTTGTAAGACCACAGATCTTGTTGGTGTTGTTTACAATTATATTTCCAACCCTTAACATCAATGTTTGTCACATAGTAAATGCTCAGTAAATAAAGAGTATACTTAATCTCTTTCAGTACCAAGAGGTGATTCTCACTGGCTTTATACTAGAATGAATCCATATGGGCCTACCTTCAAGTAACCATGGTAGCTTCATATAGGGATAACAATGAGTTATATTTAAGAAATATCTCTGTTAGTATTTAAGAAATTAATTATCATAATTAGTTAACTTAATGTAATCTTTCTAGTTGGCACATAATCTCAGACCTCCATTTCTCAGACTTCCTGATAACATGTGAAATATATTGCACATATATGAAAATTCATTTACTAGATTGCTCCATAAGTCATGAAGTCATATTGTATAAATGATGTTTAAATAGTTAGCAATACTAAGAGCAATTTGGAAACTCCATGTGACTCCCTTATAACCAATGAAGCTAAATAGTTTTCTTCTCTGGTGGCAAATGGGTCTTTGGTGCACTTGCTTTCTATCTCTAGTTCAGTGTCTTGGTTTGTCTACTGTTATGCTTCATGAGAATAAGCATTGATCTGTCAGGAATATCTGTTTGGTCCCACCTCTCTTAAATTGTCATTTTTTGCTCAACCTCATGCACATTTTGCTTTCTGGATAATTCTGCTCTAACATCTTCAGTTCTATCTTTCTCAATTCCTGAAGCTGAATTCAGTTTATAAACTAGTTCCATAGTAGCTATTACTTGTCTTTTTATTCCATTCTATTGCTGGAATTATTTTTGATGTTGCTGAGAAAGGTGGAAAGTTTATCATTTTTATTGTCTGTATCATCTTCTTTCCTCTCACACTTTTCTTGATGTCCTTGTTGAGTTGCTTTTTATCTGTTCGATTTTCTAAAGGTCATTCTCCGTACTCTATACTTTAGTCTTTTACAACCATCCATGTATTCTCTCTATATTTAGAAATGTGTGCAGCCTATCAAAAATAATTTAAACTTTCCCTAATGGGTGTTTATGCTCATTGAATTAGGGAATTGAAGAGCATAAAATTATAAATCAAAATCTGGCATGCTATGTACTGAAAATATAATTGTAGCAAATCCAACTTTTTTTCATTGAATTTTTGTTTAAACCAAGCCACCCAGAAAGGAAACAAAATTAAATATAATCTGGATACTGCACTTTATGAAAGAAATGAAGTAAATTTTTAAAAGGTGAATTTTAAAATTAAGCATGCATTTTACAAATATTTATTTACTCAATTCAGATGCATTAAAAAAAAAAAAAAAAAAGCAGCCGGCTCTACTTACGAACAGTCATGCTAAGAAAAGAGGAAATAAGACACTGATTCAGTTCAGTTCCATTACTCAGCCGTACCTTACTCTTTGCGAGCCCATGGTCTGCAGCATGCCAGAATCCCTGCCCTTCACCAACTCCCAAAGCTTGCTCAAACTCATGTCCATCAGGTCGGTGATGCCATCCAACCATCTCATCCTCTGTCATCCCCTTCTCCTGCCTTCAGTCTTTCTCAGCATCACGATCTTTTCCAATGAGTCCGTTCTTCACATCGGGTGGCCAAAATATTGGAGCTTCAACTTTAGCATCAGTCCTTTCGATGAATATTCAGTACTGATTTCCTTTAGAACTGACTGGTTGGATCTCTGTGCAGTCCAAGGGACTCTTAAGAGTCTTCTCCAACACCACAGTTCAAAAGCGTCAATTCTTTGGCACTTAGCTTTCTTTATGGTCCCAACTCTCACATCCATACATGACTCCTAGAAAAACCATAGCTTTGGCTAGATGGGCCTTTGTTGGCAAAGTAATGTCTCTGCTTTTTAATATGCTGTCTGAGTTCGTTATAGCTTTTCTTCTAAGGAGCAAGTATCTTTTAATTTCACGGCTGCAATCACTTTTGGAGCCCAAGAAAATAAAGTCTCTCACTGTTTCCATTGTTTTCCCATGTGTTTGGTATGAAGTGATGGGATCAGATGCCATGATCTTATTTTTTGCACATTGAGTTTTAAGCCAGCTTTTTCACTCTCCTCTATTTTCCTCAAGCATCTGTTTAGTTCCTCTTTGCTTCCTGCCATAAGGGTGGTGTCATCTGCATATCTGTTCAGTTCAGTTCAGTCGCTCAGTCGTGTCCGACTCCTTGTGACCCCATGAATCCAGCACACCAGGCCTCCCTGTCCATCACCAACTCCCGGAGTTCACTCAAACTCATGTCCATCGAGTCAGTGATGCCATCCAGCCATCTCATCCTCTGTCGTCCCCTTCTCCTCCTGCCCCCAATCCCTCCCAGCATCAGAGTCTTTTCCAGTGAGTCAACTCTTCCCATGAGGTGGCCAAAGTACTGGAGTTTCAGCTTTAGAATGATTCCTTCCAAAGAAATCCCAGGGCTGATCTCCTTCAGAATGGACTGGTTGGATCTCCTTGCAGTCCAAGGGACTCTCAAGAGTCTTTTCCAACACCACAGTTCAAAAGCATCTTCACAGTTCAACGCTCACATCCATACATGACCACAGGAAAAACCATAGCCTTGACTAGACGGACCTTAGTAGGCAAAGTAATGCCTCTGCTTTTGAATATGCTATCTAGGTTGCTCATAACTTTTCTTCCAAGGAGCAAGCGTCTTTTAATTTCATGGCTGCAGTCACCATCTGCAGTGATTTTGGAGCCCCCCAAAATAAAGTCAGCCACTGTTTCCACTGTTTCCCCATCTATTTCCCATGAAGTGATGGGACCGGATGCCATGATCTTTGTTTTCTGAATGTTGAGCTTTAAGCCAACTTTTTCGTTCTCCTCTTTCACTTTCATCAAGAGGCTTTTTAGTTCTTCTTCACTTTCTGCCATAAGGGTGGTATCATCTGCATATCTGAGGTGATTGATATTTCTCCCGGCAATCTTGATTCCAGCTTGTGTTTCTTCCAGTCCAGCGTTTCTCATGATGTACTCTGCATAGAAGTTAAATAAGCAGGGTGACAATATACAGCCTTGACGTACACCTTTTCCTATTTGGAACCAGTCTGTTGTTCCATGTCCAGTTCTAACTGTTGCTCTCTGACGTGCATACAGATTTCTCAAGAGGCAGGTCAGGTGGTCTGGTATTCCCATCTCTTTCAGAATTTTCCACAATTTATTGTGATCCACATAGTCAAAGGCTTTGGCATAGTCAATAAAGCAGAAATAGATGTTTTTTTGGAACTCTCTTGCTTTTTCCATGATCCAGAGGATATTGTTTTTGCTATTTTTCCTGGCAATCTTGATTCTAGCCCGTGATTCATCCAGCCTGGCATTTCACATGATGTACTCTACATGTGAGTTAAATGAGCTGGGTGACAATATACAGCCTTGACGTACTCCTTTTTCAATGTCCAGTTCTAATTGCCTTCTTGACCCACATACAGATTTCTCAGGAGACAGGTAAGGTGGTCTGGTATTCCCATCTCTTTAAGAATTTTCCACATTTGTTATGATCCACACAGTCAAAGGCTTTAGCATGGTCAGTGAAACAGATGCTTTTCTGGAATTCTCTTGCTTTTTCTATGTTCATATGGATGTTGACAATTTGATTTCTGGTCCTCTGCCTTTTCTAAATCCAGCTTGAATATCTGGAAGTTTTCAGTTCATGTACTGTTAAATCATGGCTTGGAGAATTTTGAGCATACTTTGCTAGTGTGTGTGATGAGTGCAACTGTGCAGCAGTTTGAACAATCTTCAGCATTGCCCTTCTTTGAGATTGGAATGAAAAATGACCTTTTTCAATCCTATGGCTACTGCTGTGTTTTCCAAATATGCTGGCATATTGAGTGCAGCACTTTGACAGCATCATCTTTTAGGATCTGAAATAGCTCATATGGAATTTCATCACCTACACTAGCTTTGTTCATAGTGATACTTCCTAAGGCCCACTTAACCTCACACTCCAGGATGTCTGGCTCTAGGTGAGTAATCACACCATTTTGATTATCTGGGATCATTAAGATATTTTTTCTTTAGTTGCTTTGTGTATTCTTGCCACCTGTTCTTAATGTATTCTGCTTCTGTTAGGTCTTTACCATTTCTGTATGGTTAGGTCCATACTGTTTCTGTATCCATGTAATACACCGATAGGGATAAGTTAAAGCAAATTCATTCCAAAGCTGGTGGAGAAATGAGAAACATATGTGATAGAACCCACCTTGTTCATCTTAGAATCCATGAACATTGAATTTCACAATACTGTTGCTAAGCCCATTGTATACATTCTTGGGCACAGTGATAGAATGAATGTGAATTCATAATTTTTGTGCTGTGGTAGGTGGTCATCCACTAAAAGCGATGGCTAGCTCCCAAGCATCCTAGGAAATGTGAGTTTAGGGGAAAAAAAGGGAAGGCTATAGAATAAAATGTTTTTGCTTTACTGTCTACACTTCACTACTGATTACATGTGTAAGGATGGATATTCTAATCTCCCCCTACCTGTCTCAGAGAATGAATGACTGCCAAGCATTGAGAGAAGAGTTGTAATCTCCTGCCCCAACATACACACACATAGACGCACACACACACACACCCCCAAGTGGTCTTGTTTGTCTTCCTATGAAGAAAGGCAGAAAAGTATAAGTTTTGAAGATTGGGAAAGATATGTCATATAGTGGTGTTAGGAAACCTTTTCTAGAATTCTGCTTCATGATGTAATAGTCTTTTGAGAGCATTTTACCTTGGCTTTATAACTCACATCTGCTGTTTAAATAGTTAGGTTTATAGGGTGGTATTTTTTTGTTGAATTAAATCAGAAAAACTGCTTTGCTGGAAATCTTCAAAAGATTATAGAGCTTTGAAAGTTATTTCATCTGTTAATCATGACGAATATCTGGGGCATAGTTTTAAATATTTGCTTTAAGGAGATTATGCAATAATCTTTGTGACTAGATACATGGTGACTAAGTATATATCCAAAATACAATCTGTTTTCTGTCAATTGGAGCAGAACTCTAGTGCCTTATAGTATTATAATGAAAGCTAATCATACAAATGTACAATTCTATGAAGTTACATTAAAATGGTGCCTTTTCTATGAAATAGTGAAATGTTCCATTGAATGTGAAATGTTAAAAATATATAAAATGGAAAAAACTATATCAATTTCTTTAAAGTCTGTTTTGTAATTATACTATATCAGTACATACATAGATTATGCAGTGATCAACACTATTAGCTAAGCAGCCATTATGTTTATTATTATCTATTTAATAAATTTGAGAGAATCAAAAATTACATTTAGTTTCCAATTAATTTTACCCCTATATGAAATGTTTTTGGAACAGTTTATTTTGAAATTATACAATTTTATGGTTGACTTTTCTATGCATAAAACAACTATTTCACTTGTGCTTAAAAAGGTAGCATTGAAAAGTTATGAATATTGTATACATGTAAACTTTTTTGGGTCCCAATTCAGTGAAAATGTTTACTACTGAAAAGCTTTTTAATTTGTTTGTCGTTGTCTTCCATAATTCAGGTTATCTGGAATGAATATACCACCACCAATTATCAGCAACAAAAACTGGCTCAGACTGCATTTTGTTACAGACAGCAATCATCGATATCGTGGATTTAGTGCTCCATATCAAGGTATATTTAATTAATACCTCTGTCTCTTTTGACGTGTAAAATGATTTTGGTATACACAACTGCATTTTATGTTAGAGGCAAAATATCTTTAGCTGTAAAACATGGTAATTTGAGTAAGCAAAAATGGCCATTTTCTTGCTGAGGCAACATTGTGATCATAACTAAATTGCAGTATAAAAGTTAGTTGGGTTTTATAGCACACTGTCCAGAATAAAGAATATTATAACCTTTAAAAGATAATGTGTAACATGTAATATTTATCTTTAAGAAAGTGCTTCAGCAGTGGGACATGCTACCTAAACATGTACCACAAAACACTGCAGAAAATTCAAAAAATTCTGAACAGACTCTTCATCAATTGAAATCCATTTCCATATACAGTGTTTTTGTGGATGCTATTTTAGTTAACTTTGTTAAGATTGCTGGCTACCATTTTTATTAACAGGTATAATTTTGAATAAGTGTGATATAGTATTGGATATATTAACTTTAAAAATCTCTGTTTAGAGCTTAATTATTATGAGGTGTAGTATTAATAAAAATGCATCTTCCGTAATGTTTAGTAATATTATGTGGATTTAGTGCACTTTATCCTCAGACTACTTACGTAAATAATTCATTTCATTCTCAGCAGTGTATTAGCTACTATTCAGTGAACATTGCCACAGTTACATATTTCCATTTATCTATTTTTTTTACAATGCTTTCCTTTTTAGTAATCTTCAGTATTAAGCACTTTGGGAACTTAATATGATGGCTTTAGGCAGCTTATAGTTAATAACTAAAATAGTATTAGACTACATATTGTTTTCTGGAACACAGATTTCAACAATTTATATTTTGTATGCCAGTAACCTTTCTACAGCTACCCTCTCAATACGTTTCTCACAATAATAGCAAAAGATTAATATGATTGAAATTTGTAATAGTGTATTGGGTGTCATTGTAATAAAAATTCCAAAGATTTTAACTCAAGATTTTAGACAAAGTTCACTGGGCATATTACCTAAATCTTATGATTTTAGCCAGTGTCATTTTAAAACTTGCAGTCAGATTTTGCTGAGTTTTTACTTAAATTTTAAAAATTTTTGTGTACTTCAGAAATAAGAGGACTTTTTAATTGAAAATAAATAGTTCTTGTAGAGCCTCTTTATTTCTGGGTTCACCCCTTTCCTTATGGAGTTTTCCACTCACATGATTTTATGGTTCTGATTTCCCTCTACAATGAGTTAAGGCAGATGGCATGGCAGATATTCAAATGATTATCATCTTTGACTCATGTGGTGATCCTTTCTGCTCGATTCATGGAATCCTTCAGTAAGATGTACTCTTTATCTGATAGAAATAAAGTAGCACTTATTTTATATTGAAATGTACAACTTTCAGAGAGAAAAAAAAATAGATGTCCTGTCTTAAAAACTAAAGTGGTATTTCATTTGCTGTATGCTGTATGGTTTCATGAAAATGGTATCTTTAGATAGGTTGTTTTGCATTATAAGAGAGTAGTACAAAATTGTTAATAGATTTATATACTTAATTGTCAATATTCTACTGATTGATCTTAAATTGACTTTTATAGTATTTTCAAGATTTGATTTGATTTTCCTGCATTGCCCATCCAGTTTCAGCACTGAAGAGTAACATATAAAAAAATTTAATGTAGCAAAATAGGAAGTGTTTTATGGGCTATGAATTATTTCTATTTTCAGCAGGAAAAGGAGCTCAAATTAGAGTGACTTTAGATATAATCTGTATCTTCACACTATAGAGGGAATAAGGTGGCCTGAGAAAATGTAAGCTATAATTTTATAATAAAATCAAGGAAAAGTTTTAATATATAAAAACACACCTTTGCACTGTATCCTTTTAAAACTTTCTTGATTCAGCTTTGATTTTTCCAACTGCATTATCTTCACAAAACATTTTACCTAAATCACAGAAGTTCAGTTGGAGAAGTAATTATTGAAACTATAATCAAAGAAATTTGGATTAACAAATACTCTGCTAGGCTAACTTACGTAGCTATAAAATTCATAATTCCATAATCTGACATGCTGAATACATGCCCAGACATGAAATGACAATCATGATTTTTAGATTGTTTTGTGCTACCATATAATTTCAGTAGTATCTAAATTGTAACCAATTCAAGACAGAAAATTTTGTGGAATATTCTACTCAAAAGTCACCACCAGGTCTCCATGTGGCATGATTTCCTAATAACTCAAATACTTATTGAGTACTTGTAATTATTATTGATTTATATTGTTTCCAAAGATTGATGTTTTTCCCCATAATGTTTTTGTTTAATCTGTATTATTTATATCATGAAAATAAACTGAAAACTCCTAAGATTCCTAAGTACCACTAGCTATTTTTAATAGCTTGCCCCATAATTGATCTTGTAATTGATAGTCTAGGCACATAGATACAGCAACATGCTTTCCCCCATAGAGTTTCCTTTCAGTTATGTTATAGACTGGCTTATTTATTATTTTATATATAGCAATTTAAATAGGGTTATGTAGAGTTTGAAGATACACACTGACAAATATTATGTTCTGACCCAAAAGTAGTCAGAAAAATCATGATTTAAATGAAATGTCTTTAATACAGAAAATGCTTTTTCTCCCCTTGGTCCCACATTGAATATATTCACTCCTATCTAAAACAAATAAAGCATACCCCCAAAATTTATTTATATTGGAAATATCTTCTTTTAAAGTTCTATTGTTATCTGTTCTATGCTTTAAAACTTTTCCTTTTTCAATTTTCAATTCTCCCTCAAAGGAAGATTTCAATATCATTTTTCCATATTAGTCTTTGATTTTAAATAAGATTCTTATATTTAATTTACATTAATCTCTTCTAATGAGAACTTGAATAGTGCTACTTCACACGTAATAGTGAAACTTTTCTTTATCTGTGGTGTTTTCAAGTTCTCTTATTTATTTATACAAATCCCCATATTATTGTCACTTATAAGCCTAAAATCTATTATTTTCTATTTGGATGAATAATTAATCAGTTTTTCTTAATTTCTAAATTGGAAGGAAATTTTCAGAAGACAACCATAGAGAAAATATTACATCTATAGGATGTTTATTAAAAACTATAATTTTTTTATCAGATATTCAAGTGTGAAATAGTATTACAACAGTTTCATTTTAAGTTATTTTTAATACACAAAGATACAATTGCTGTATTCATAAAATTGTGTTTGGCATGCATATTTAGGAATTACAGCATTTAAATAATTCCAAATATGTAAATATATGAGTAATCTTATAGTCTTCTAAATCTTTAGAGATTTTACCACAGTTTGATTTTTCTTTTGTCTTCCATAATATTGTTGATATGATTCTTTTTATGCATATCAACATTTTGTAGACACTTAGTTTTAATTCAACAAAAGTATGCCAATAGTAATAGAATGTATTTTCAATTTATGTATAAAATGTTTTGTAATATTCTAAAAGGGATTAGCGTTTTCAGATCAGCAATGCATCGTTTTGGTAAGAAAATCATACTTAATGGACAGACCTTTCAAATTCTATTGAAAATTCACATAAACTCCTATTACACTGAGGCCCTTGGCATTTTAGATGCACATAATATAATTTGGAAATAACATCAGAGTAGTTACTCTATATTTTACATTTGGAAAGGTTTTGACTTAAGTGTGTGTGCACTGTCACTGAAAAAAATAAATAAAATTATCAGGGATGCAGTGTAATATAGTGGGAAAGAATAGAATTTGATGATCAGAAGTTGAGTGTTGAATTGTGAAGTTACTAATTGCTATCTGAGTTATCTTAAGCCTTGGTTTCCCAAAGAGTGAAAATATTCACAGTAGCTAGACATGTTATCTTGGTGTAAATCAAAAGATATTAGGATTTCTTTTAGTAAAATTCGGACATGCAGTGAATAAAGATACTATTTAATGAAAGAGATAATCAACTATATGGGATGAATGAGAAGCATATTGTCTAACCATGAGGTACAGATAGTTAAAAAAAATTGTGATGAAGCATAAAATTTAAATCCAGCAATCACAATTAAAAGGAAAAATGTTTTGTATTTCTCACTATCACAAATGGTTTCTCACTATCACAAATATTTCTCCAGGAAGAAAAAGCACTTTTCCTTAGAACTTAAATTTAAAATACAATTTTTGTGAAAGTGTAACTGAAAAACAGTTTCCTCTGTATTACAGAATTTTAAAAATCATAAAGTTTGAAAATAGAGCACAGCATCAAATCAATTCTGTTTAAATGCATTGTTTTCTAATTTTGTTTAGACGATCAGCTTTTCCTATTTTCCTTTATATATTGTTTATAAAAAGGCAGGGAATCATATTTCAGCATCTAATCTTGAAATATCTCCTCTAACTTAATAACTATCAATGTGAGTCAATGTTTATGATTTCAGGATTGAAGGTGGGAGCATGATATAGTAAGAGAATATCATCCCTTTTGGTTTGGACAATTTAAGTGTAGTTTACTTCCATGGGAGTGTAGAACATGGACAAATAGGCTATTTTTCTGATAAAGACAGTGGGCATAGCTTTGTCAGCAAAATTTAAGAAATAGTCAGTGATATATGTGTGTGTGTGTGTGTGTGTGTGTGTGTGGTGTATGTGTGGTGTGTGTGTGTGTGTGTGTGCATGTGCTCAGTCGCTCAGTCACATCCAGTGCTTTCCGACCCAATAGACTGTAGCCCGCCGGGCTTCTCTGTCCATGCAGTTTTCCAAGCAAAGTACTGGAGTGGGTTGCCATTTCCTCCTCCAGAGTATCTTCCCAACTCAGAGATCGAAGCCATATCTCTTGCATCTCCCGCACTGGCAGACAGATTCTTTACCACTGAGCCACCTGGGAAGTTTATATATATGGTAGTAGGTATTGTTTCAGTTTTAATTGACCATGTTTTGAGAGAACATTCACAAGCTGAATTTGAATCCTTATCTTAATCCCCTTTTCATACTTGGACAAACTGCATTATTTTAAGCTTATATAAACTGTGCATGCATGCTAAGTCAATTCAGTTGTGTTCTTCTCTGTGTGACCCTATGAACTATAGCTTGCCAGGCTCGTCTGTCCATGGGATTCTCCAGGCAAGAATACTTGAGTGGACTGCCATGCCCTCTTCCAGGGGATCTTCCCAATCCAGGGATCTAACCTGTTTCTCTTATGTCTCCTTCATTGATAGACTGGCAAGTTCTTTACCACTAGGACCACCTGGGAAGCCTCGTAAATTAAATAGATATTTCATTTACTGAGTTTTAAGAGAATAGGAAGTTGAGTTCTATTGGTCTGTAGAGTTTGAAAATAGTTCCTAATCTTGTCATTTGTTTTATTTCCTTTTCATTCTAATAACAATGTAACCATTATATCATCATGTATCTTTTAGTGCTAAATAGTTACTTTACCTTGAAATACTTAAAAAAGAAACTTCTTTTACTCCTCTGTCTTTATGAACCTCTATGGTCTATGAGGGAGAAGGCAATGGCACCCCACTCCAGTACTCTTGCCTGGAAAATCCCATGGATGGAGGAGCCTGGTGGGCTGCCGTCCATGGGGTCGCGGAGTCAGACACTACTGAGTGACTTCACTTTCACTTTTCACTTTTATGCATTGGAGAAGGAAATGGCAACCCACTCCAGTGTTCTTTTCTGGAGAATCCCAGGGACGGGGTAGTCTGGTGGGCTGCCGTCTGTGGGGTCGCACAGAGTTGGACACGACTGAAACGACTTAGCAGTAGCAGCAGCAGCATGGTCTGTGAGATTCAGCAACTTAATTAATATAATGTCTACAGAACCCATGGCAATAATTAAAAGAAGATATTTAGTTGACAGAATGGTCTAAGTAACCCTTGGTCTAAAACAACCATTAAGAACTCCCTGATAACATTTTCTTGCATGATATAATCGTATATTTCATAGTTATGGCAATGTAACATTTAAGGCCTTTGATTGTATTAGTTGATAATGATGTTAGAATTAAATTCCTCCATAGCTGACTATGGGGTTTCCCTGGTGGCTTAATGGTAAAAGAATCCACCTGCAATGCAAGAGACATGAGTTTGATCCCTGGGTCAAGTAGATCCCCTGGGAAAAGAAATGGCAACCTACTCTTGTATTTTTGCCTGGGATATACCATAGACAGAGGAGTCTGGCATGCTATAGTCCAACAGGTTGCAAGAGTTGGACAAGACTTAGCAACTAAACCACCACCATCACATAGCTGACTATATTTATGTTTTCATTTCAATCCTTAAAATTTATTTGCCAGTCATATATCTCCCAACCTAAAATTCTGTTCATAAATTATGGGTGTATTTGACGGTAAACTGGGTAATTGCCATTTAATTTCAAGTGAAATTTGAAATGTGTAGAGAAGTAGTCATGTAAATCAGCAAATTAAATACTGGATTGAGATTCTGTTATGAAAATTTCATTATTTTCTAAAGAACTGAATCCATCTTCATAACATTGATACTAGAGGAACCCTGCCTTATAGATAAAAAGAGAACTATTGCCGATCGTTACTTTAGAAAAAGGACTATGATGCTTACATCTTCTGTGTTCTTGATGTGTTTAACATATGAAAATGAAAGTCGCTCAATCATGT